>NW_020799106.1:6818783-6907860 GCF_003259725.1 Athene cunicularia
CCCCCCCCGCCCCGCCGGGGAACATTCAATCCTCTCTTTGATGGACGTCCAAGAAAATACTTCTTCCACATCCTAAACTTGTTAGCACCAGTTAATCATCTTAACCTTCCTCCCCTCCGAACACACACTCCAATGCGTTTCCCATTGCTGGCAGCCGTTAAAGACGCAGCGACACTTTTTGCGCCGGCCTTTGCAGGCAAGCCTACAGCCAGTAATTATTAAACATCCCGGCTGTCTCCCAGGTGGGAGAGCAGAACCCCATGTCTCATGCTGAAGCCACTTCAAAGTGTGACTGTCCAGTGAGTTTCTTTGAAGGTGGCTGCCCTTAACACAGCTCTCCCCTTCCAGGAGCTGGACCAGGTCTCTGCCCCTCTGTGCACTGCCTCTTTGACATTCAGAAGCATTGTGAAATGTAAGCCCTGGAAAATATTTGCCTGCATTGGAGCAATGCTCCGACGCGTCCCAGATTAATGCTGCAAAACACCAGCAGCTTGACAAGTGGAGGGTTGATGTGCTCATGTGCGGGGTCTGTGCCATGCAGCCAGTAAGGGGAGGGGGCTGTGGCATGGCACCTGCTAACTAGGCATCTCCCTTTCATTTATTCTGGCTGTTTCTCCCCCTTCCTATCTGGAAACCACCTTGTTGCCCATTGCAGGCCTTTGCTGTGCTTCCCCCCAGATAAGGTTGTGTTTCAGGAAGGGGAAAGGTGACTCCTTGAGGCATCCTCTGCAGTGCCCATGGCTCTGGTGGGGCAGTGATGAGCCCTTTGATGCTCTCTGGCTCTTACACATATCGGTTTGGGAGGCAGCCTGCTCGCACAGCCTCCCTGAACCAATTCACGCCCTCGCTCCCCAAACCAGGTCTGGGTGATTCCTGCTCTGCTCGCCCATCCCGTTCCAAGCTGGCTGCTGAGACTTGGTGTCTGTTTCTTCCTCATGCGATGTCTTGGGCGAGCAGCATCACAGCCGGACTGTGCAAGCAGGAGGTAATTAAATCAGCATATTCCCCAGGGGGGGCGGCTGATTAACAGCACATTTTCCCCACGCTGGGGGGCTGAGACACACACGGACAGTATCAATCCATCGCTTGCTTCACTCCTCTCCCTTAGGATGTCTGGTTTTTTCTTCTTGCTTTTCTTTCTTTCTTTTCTTTCAAAGAGGAGATGAAGATTATATCAGCCGAACTGGAATCTGAACTGACAGAGCTTTGTGCGAGGGACTTGTTTATTATGATTTGGTATTGCTCCGGGCAGCGTGTGCGCTACGCCGGGGACCACCCAGCAGTCCCATCCACGCCAGGCTCCCCTTGCTGTGTGGCTCAACCAGCAGCAGGTAGAGGACCTCAGGTCCGTGGGCCATGGTTTGCCTTTGGGAAGCGGTCTTCCCGAGGCCAAACTCAGTCCTGGGATATGGTGGTGGGTGGACATGGCCAGATCCCAACGGCTGCTCTTTGCTTGTCCTCCTGCTCTATCATCAGCCGCTGCCGTCCAAGGGAGGAGGTGTTGCTGGAGGCAACAGCAGCTGCTGGGAGTTGTGTATTGGCCTCATCCCTAACGGAGCTGAAGCACACAATGGGCTGGGATTTCCACACACCCCCCCTCTTTTTTATTTAGTTTTTAAATATTAGCTCCTTATTAGATGGATTTTGGCAGTAAGGAGGGAGTATTTATGTCTCCCAAAACAGCAGCCATCGCCTACAGATTAACTCCCCCTTAAACCCTACTGTATACAAGTGCAACACACATGAAAGAGGGGTTGAAACCCCAAAAGCACTACACATAGCTTATAGGTCTGTGGCACAGCCCTGGCCACAGAAAGGGAGCCACATCTCAGCCCTCTTCTCACCAGGGAGCAATGTACCTGGCATTGACCTGTCCACACCCAGGAGGAAGCTGTGGTAGTGTGCAATGTGATTTAACGTGGGCTTAAAAAAAGAAGGAAAGGACAGAGGGAGAAAGTGTGGGTTTTTTGAAAGATATAGTCTTGTGTTTCTTAGTATACCTCTAATTCATATATGTGATGATCTCTTGCTTACGGATGACCTGTGTGCTTGTAGCAAATGTTTTTGCTTCTGGGGAAACAGGAGGAGATGTGGGTTATTGGGTGTGATTGTGAATATTTCTTTCCCTGAATTTCAAAGCCATCCCGGATAGAACCCTATGCTCTGCTATTGCATTAACCTGACTCTTACTGGGCAGGAGTCCTGGAGTTTCTTGGGACGGTGATGGCGAGTGGCTCTCAGGTCCTTTAGGAAGTAAAGCTGCAAACATGTGACTTCTGGATTGGGGGCTGGTGCAGGGCATGCACTGTCCCTGGCCCCGTGTGGTTTGGCACACATTCAGCTATTGCCGCCTACTTCACATGGGTTTTTCCACGTGCCTTTCCCATGCAGCAGACTGCTGCAGTACTCAGCCCTCATTCCTCCTCTTTGCTCTTTTTTTTTTTTTTTTTTTTTTTTTTTTTTTTTTTTTTTTTGTTCCTAGAACAGTGAGGGCTTGTTGTTTTGGTAGGACCCGGGTCTCTTTAGCTGTGGCTGAGCAGCCCCAAAAATTTTTGCCGGGCATGAATCCCTGCAGCTCATACACCCCATGTACTTTGGAGAAGATTCTCTCTAAATAAAATGTCCTTTTCCCCTCATGCCCTCAGGGCCTTTCCTTTTGGCTGGGAGGAAGAGCTTCAGAGAAACTAGTTCCTAAACTTGGTTTTCCTCCAAGTTATTTTTTCTCTGCTCTGGAGGGAGGAGAAAATATCTCTTTTCCATCTTAATTGCACTCTCTTTTTTTCTGGAGGTTATCATGGGATATCTCACTACCTTAAAAAATAGTGACCTGTATGCTTAAATAAGAAAGGTAGAGGTCCTGGCAAAGTTTAGCCAACTTGTTCATTGAGTCAAATTTGCCACAGTGAATAGATGAGAGGATACAGGTGCTTTCCAGACCATGCTCAACAGGGAGGCAGCAGTTGGTTGGGGTTATTTTTTGCCTTTCCAAACCGATGGCTCTCTCTCTAGTGTGTGTTGTGCAGAGCATCTGGTTTGGGCACTGGAGGCGACAGGGAAGGGATCTGCGTGCTCAGTTCACTCTAGGTAAGGAAAGCCATGAATCCTTTTATCCCTGCTAGCCAACGCGGGTTGTCTCCATATGTGCATGCTGCCCCAGCCTGGCTCCTACCAGGCACAGCCCTGTGCAGGGGTAGCCAAGCTATGCAAACCTCTCAAGAGTTTGAGATGTGCTAAGAAAGCATCAGCTAGATTTGGATGAATGAATGAATACTCTCCTCTTCCTGTGCAATAAAACATGCTGAGCAAACCCACTTGGGCTCAGAAACCCCATCACATTTTTCTTTTTAAAAGGACCAGCATTAGCCCTGCTCTCCTCCACATGCTCTGTTTGGAAACAAGGCAAGAGCATCAGGAAAGAGCCTGAAGGAAGAATTTATGGTGTCTCTAATTAGCCAGTTTGTTCCATCCCTGAAGAAGAGGATAACGAGCGACAGGGATGCATTGCTGGCCTCTGGAGGAAGGGCGCTTTGGCTAGGCTTATGTCCAACTGCTGATAGGGTAGTTAGTGGTAACTGGGAGCTATCAATCATCTCGGGTGGAAAAATGTCTTAGTTAAAGGAAAGACCCTCCCAAACATTTTCATAACTCAAAAGGGTGTGAGACAGGGTCTGGAAGACAGTACTGGCAGTCTGTGAGGTATTTGAGGAAGGAGTCTATTAAAAGATAAATTAAACACAATGGTCTTTTGTTCCTCCTCGGGTAGGTGACAGAATTTGCTGTTATAAAAGTTGCGAAGTATTTTGGAAGGAGGAAGAAAAGAGTTAGCAGATGGAAATGCGGGAAGAATAACAAGAATTAGGGGGGAAAATTAACAGTGCAGTAGATATTAAAATCAGCTGCTAATTGCAAATATGATACAGGAAGAAAATTAATCTATGCAGTTTGACAGTTGAGTAAAATGTATCATTTGCATTTTAAGTGCATGATCAGAGAATTTATTTAAATAATGATTAGCTATAGTAAGTTCCAAATTTCTGCTTCTCCCAGACAACCACATTATGAGAGGGATTGTAATTTTCAAGAGGAAGTAAAAGTGCCATGGATTTTGTTTTTTGCTTTTCTCAGCCATGATTTACTTTGGCTAGTTTTTTCCTGTGGATCCTTCCTAATTCTGCAGCTCTCTGAGGAATAGGACTTGTTCAGGGCCTGAGCGAGTGCTGAAGAAGTGGTCAGCGCCTTGGTGGAGGAATGTCATGAATTCTCCTGAATAACCAGCTGCAGTTTTCAAACCGGTTTGGATCTCCAGAGCTTTCAGACATGGCCTCCTGTATTCTTGGCATGGAATATGATGTAGGGTCAGAGCTGCAGAGAGACTATCACACATATACTCTGCCAAGAGTAGGGTTTTGTTGGAGTGGTAGCTTGTTGCCTTGGCATGTGTGTCTTCAGACTGAGAGTTGCAAGGTGCTTGTGGGAATGTCCAGGTGTTCGAGGTGGATTTCAAAAGCACAGGAGGAGCTGAAGAATTAGTAGGGTAGTGTCCCTGGAGAGCAAGAGCTGGGGAAGAAGTTGAGGAGACTCTGCAGGCATGAGCTGCAATGGTCCCAGTGCAAAGGAGTTATAAGAAGGGATCAACTAAAGAAAATCATAAACACCTCAGCAAGCTGAAATTCAAGACAGAAGAAGAGTAAAGATGGAAGGATTTAAAATGAATGGGGATGCAACATGAAAATTTAAAAGTCTAGGGTGAGGTGGGACTATCAAGGACACCAAGAAAATGCTGAAGAATTTCATTGTGAGACCTTCCTCCTCACTGGAGCATGAAAGTCGGTCACACCAGACAGCAAGGACACCAACTTCTCAGAGAAATGCTGCGAGAAATTCTCTGAGCCCTTGAGGTCTCATGGAGGACAAGAGACATTTCAGAAGATAAGGGCAAGGCAGAGGTGGTGACAGCGAGGAACTCAGTTTCCCTCTGTGATTAAGACCCTGTGGATAAGAGAAATAGACACCACGTCTTCTGCCTTCACCAAGTTGTCTGCCATTGACTCATGCGGCGAGCTGGAGAACAGGTTGCTATTTGAGTACTACACTTCAAGAGACAAACGGGCTGCTGAGGGGAAGCAATGAGAACGACCAGAGGTCCAAAAAACATGGCTTCTGCAGAGAGACTGGAAAATTAGGTTTTGTTTAGTCTAAAGTCAAGAGAAGACTGTGGGGAACAGGACAGCAGACTTCAAACACATTAAAGGTAACCGCAAAAATTAGAGAAATAAAAAAAGCTGTTCTTTGAGTTTTCTGTGCATCAAGAGGTCATTTACTGACTTAAACAACAACACTGGAAATTTTGGGTAGTCTCTAAGATAATAAATATGCCCTTATGAGTCAGGGCAAGGGTATTGCCTGGGCCAGATCACTAAGGAAGAGTGTGGTGTCTTCATCCCCAGAGGCCAGCAACAGGTTAGAGAAATATTTGCCCAAATGGGCTAGGTAGAGACTTTTTTTTCCTTTGGTTGCTTTGAAGATGTTCCCTCCTTGATTTTGTGTCCCTCTCATTTCCAGGAATCCTTTAATCTCTGTTTGGTTTGCTCAGGGGAGGCAGAAGGGGAAGAGAAAGGGGATAGTCAAGAGCAGCGGTTTTCAGCTGGCAGTTTGCACGAGCCCGGGGGCACGCTGGCTCTTTGGCAGAAGGTGGTGGAGCAGATGAGCCTGCCACCATCCGCTTTCAATTTACCATCCAGGGGTCCACACCGCTACTGGAAAACCCTGAGGGGCCCTCCAGATCCGAAGCGTGAAAACCCACTGGGCAAGCAGACCCTGAGGGCCCTTCCCAGCCCTGTTTTCTCTGCTTCCTGCGGTGCTAAGTGCTTCAGCATGACAAGGACGTATGTGATTGTTTGCTGCTTGGAAAGATCTTGCTGACCCATGGATGCCTGCCCGAAACGAGCATTGTTCTGTCCTATGCTGACCATCCCACCATCTCTCCCCCAGCAGTGCTGGAGGTGCTGTGTTCGTCCCGAGTGCAGCCACCACCATATGGGCCATCTGCTCTTGGCCCTTTCCTGCCCTTTGTTTTCACAAGGGGGTCTCCTGAATGTTTGTCAGAATATTCGTTTGTTTATTGCCGAGCCCTCACCTTTGAGCACTTTAATCTGCCTAACAGGCTCGCTGTGGTTATGCCAACAGCCCAGATTTTCCTCATCAGGTTCTTCTGGCTCTGGAGGCCAGTTGGCTCCTGTTGTCCTTATAGACCTTTCTTGAAACAAGAGGATGCTTGAAGATGCAGTTGGAGTCTGTGGCTTAACTCCACTATTAGACCCTCTCCTTTATTTTTGAGACTGTTGCTTAATCATGTTAATTTTTCTGTGAGGCTCTGCCTTGTTGTTTGCTTTGGGCATGGCTTCCCATGGATTTCTCCTCTTGGTGCTGTGCTTGAGGCCTTCTCCTTGGCAGGGGCTGGTGGCGGTGGTGGTGCTCTGGGATGCTCAGAGTGCTTGAGCAGTGACTTTTATCCTCAACAGCTGCTGATATTAACTGCCGAGTCTCGGTGATGTCATGGGTTTGATTTCGGAGGCGAGCTTGAGTGACTGGCATAACCTGGTGCCTTAGCTTAGCGTTGGTCACATTTTTTGGCAGTAAAATCCTGATCGCCTTTTCGCTGTCCAACATTTTTGCGATCCTTTGAAGAACCTCTTGCTGCTCTGCAAGTGTGTAGTGGAGAGGAGGATGTTTTGGGGACAAAGGAGCCTGGCCTTTGCCCGGGCTCGTGCTCTCTGGAGGGAGTTACGCATTCAGTTTGTCTGCGATTTCTGACAATACCTGAAGCAAAATTTCTGGAGGGTGTGCTTTGGGTAATCACTGTTTAAAATTTTGCTTATTATTTGAAGATTTCTTTTGTCTTTAATTTCGCCTACAACTTCTGATATTGAATTATGGCAATGCACGTGGCATTTGTGCCTTTTCATTTGCAGCTCTCTGAGTTAATGCTCCCTCCGCCTCCCCTCATATTATTTGTCCCCTGATGGAGGTAGGGAAGGTGTCTCTAAAAGACTGAGTACACTGGATCTGTTGTGTGAAAACTAGAGCACAGCCATCCTTAAAAAAGGCCAAACCCACCATCTGGGCTCTGTGCACCCAACTGGGGTCTGTCTGCTCCAAAACGGGGTCATGCTGTGCTGAACACCAGTGGAGCCACGAACAAGGGGATCCCTGACACCCTGGGTAAGGTCGTGCTCGGGCTGCTGACATTTTAATCAGCATTTCATAACTAATTGCCTGGCCACAGCTATCTTGTTTTCAATTAACGTCGTCCTGAATGTCAGGAAGTAACTGTATCTCTCTAACTCACTAAGGCTGCCTTCTGGGTCTGTGAAATGGCTGGATTTCTTCACAGGGATGGATTACATGTTTACATCTCCCCTTCTGCTGGAGTGTGTGGTGAGGATGACCCAAGGAAGCAACAATAACGTCTTTATGTTCCCTCTCTGTCCTCCTTGTCTTGTGTATGCTATAGAGCAGAAAAAAAAAAATCCCTCATATGTGAGCATTTGGAGAAGGCTGGAAGACACCCACATTGCGGACACTGGACTGCCTGAATGCAAGAAGATTGAGGAAAAAAAAAATTAAGCAACAGCATTTGAGAGCCTTTTAAGAACAGACACTTTTCCAGACGTCAGGAAATGCCCTTAAATGGATGGGATTGTTTCAATGATCCTATCAGTCGAGAGAGCATTGCTGCCTCTGAAGCTGGAGGATATCTCTGCTATCAGCAGGGGCTCTCACACCACACTGACCCACTCTAATTCTGTCCAGCTTTTAAGATCTGATATTCTGGGACACGGGAGTTTCCAGATTAGGATAAATATGACTCACTTACAAAACTAAGCATCCCCTCTTCTGAGCCCAAAGAGGCTACAGTGTGGAGGGTGGCTTTTTACCTCTTTGTGTGTATGAGGGAAAAGGGGTCACTGCAGTTCTGCTTTTGATAGTCACTGGTTGAACGGGCCATGGGGGAGGACAAGTGAGCAGAGGGCTCTGTGGCTTGGTCCTGCTGTTCACCACAGGTGTGCCCTCTCTATATATGCAATAGGGTGGACTCATCCTGGCTGCGGACCATGGCTGCTCATTTACTCACTTGGGCTGCAGGAAAGGCAGAGCTTCTTTAAGGAAAGTTTCTATCTGCATAAAAGGCAGAGCAGCTGAGAAGGGACAGTACAGATGGTGCTAATTTCCAGAGGCCATATGTTTGAAAGGACCCTGGGTACCCCCACAAGAATTCTTTGTTTTCTCAATATTCATTTTCAAAGGTGCTCTGGAGGTCTCCTCTTTGCAGGAGGCTGTTGCTTCCTCCCACTCGTCCACTCCTGACACGTTTGCTCCGTCCCCTCCTCCATCGCCCACTGCTTGACAAGCCCTGCAGCTGGATAAACAGTGATCGCAGTCGCTTACAGCCCTCCAGTGCCTTTCAGCAAGACACCGGCACAGAGAGATGCTTCCTGAGATGCTTGTCATGGGCAGACGGTCGTGCTGCAGCCTGTGTGTCTGCACCAGTGTTGCTCTGGTCCCGGCAAGATCAGGTTCAAAACACAGAGGATCTGGAGGTGCTAATTACAAATGTGGGCTCCCTGTTCTGTGTAAGGCTAAGGAATTTGGTGATCTGGGAGCTCTGGGTCTGTCTGCTGTCTGAGCTTAGCTATGAAATGGGCTTAGAAATGTTCACAGTAGCTTTGATCCCTGCTCTGCTGCGTTGTTGTCCCTTCTCCGCTGGCTGATTATGGGAAGGGGGACTAGCTCATGTCCTAAGCAGCACTCATCCCAACGGAGCCTGCTGTAAACATGGGAGAGGAGGAACCCCCAGAGGTGTGATTTGCATTTGTGGCTGTCGAGGTTGTTGGCTCTTGGTTGTTTGCGGAGCTCTTTGGAGCTCATCACCATCAGGACTTGGTCCACCTGGAGGCGGTCAGGCCTCCTTCTGCACCACTGCCCCCATCTGTTTGGGACTGTAGGAGCTGGGGAGCTTGGGGGACAACACGCAGTGGTGTTGTGGTGACTGTGTTGCAGTTCACATTAGTTTCATAAAGGGTTTTGTGCAGCCCGGTCAACTTGTAGGTTTTCTCCCTTGTCTCACAGGGTTGCCAGCATCCCTGACCAGGCCAGGGCAGCTCTGGAAGACCCCTGGCCAGGGGCAAGCCTGGTGCATGGCACGCAGCACAGCCGGTGCTGCCCAGGAGGGGCTGGTGGCTCAGCCTGGCCACCAGTGGTTAGAGTGGTTGAGAGCAGGGGCATGAGGATCCCCTCCCTCCTTTGCCCACTCTTTCCTCTAATGTGCGTTAAATTACATCTTGTTATATTAAAGACTGAGCCTCTTTAGAAGCTCTGCTCAGCCTTCTCATTAATCACTGTGACAGAACATGACAAATCCACTTTGCTGAAGCATTATTTCACTTCGTAAAATCCCCGGTGCTTTGCAACAGCTTATCCAACAGCACCTCCTTCCTCCCTGCTGTCCTAGGGACATCTTCCCTCCTCCTCCTCCAGGCCATGCAAGACAATGTTTTTTTTAGGAGTGACTACATCCGAGGGCTTTGCTTTCTCCTGGGTCACATGAACGGTCCCGGCATTTGAAGCCCAGTCCCTGGATGGTCTCTACCAATTGACTTATTGCAGCCAAGACCGTGTCCCTGCAGCTCACTGATGTGTGTTTACACAAGACTGTGCAGCCCCTCCTTTACATAACCATTAATTTTATAGAAGGCATATAACAAAGATGGGCCTCCAATCTGTCTCCTGCCTTTGATCTGTGTGGGGTGCGTCGCCTGATGGGCCCAGAGCTGCCGGCATCGCTGATTTACTCTGCTCTGCGGACGTAGCTTCTGGAGCAAACAAAAGCTTATGTTTTCTCTCAGCGGTATTACGGTACCATTACAGGCTGTGCTGATGTCTGGTCGCGTTCAGTCTGGAAGGGCAGGAATGGCTAAAGGTTTGCTTGCCTTTAAATTTTTCTTTCAACATTAGCTAAACAGTTTGGTTCATGCAATCCATGAGTGCCCCAAACCCGCGCAGACGGGTAGGCGGGTTATTAAGGGTCTACAGAGTTGCTAATGGAAATAAAGTCCGTGTATTGGCAAGCTATAAGCATTGACCTTGTGACAGGGTGCTCACTCTGAAACAAAATCTCTCCAAAACAGTTCTCTCACAGAACTTTATTGTCATCCAAGCCAGACTCAAAAAACTCTTTTTTTTTTTTTTCCTGGTTTGGCATGAATTAGGATTCCTGGCTCTCAGTATGACCTTGTATTTGAAAATCAGCTTTCTGATCAGAAACCCTTTTGTTGTTTAGACTTGGCATACCAATAGGATAGTGACCTCAGCACCAACACCAGTGATGGGCAATTGCCAGACCAACCAAATCCAGGTTCCCCCTGAGCTCCTGCCCTAAATTTGGGTGGAGTTGTTTGAGTTGTTGAGCCTCCTGGCGGCGAATGTTGACCTTAGCTCTCTCTGTCAGTCACCATGAAGGTGCTAAACTTTATTTTTTTTATTTTAACCAAAAGGTACCCTTTAGAGGTAACATGTTTTGATCAACCATGATGAAAGCTGTGCAATAGTCTAAGAGCAGCATTTGACAGTGCAATTTTAGGTCACCAAAACTTGATAACCAAACTTTGCCAAAGTCCCCAGTATGAAAGAGTCACATTAAGTGAGAGGTTTCTAATGTGGAAAGTGTTTGTTCATCCAAAGTCTCCAGTTTCTTCTACGGACTTTCAGCCAGGGGCATTTTCAGGATGACGACGTATTCTGCAGGTGCTCACCCTGACATCCGCCTCCCGTGCAAAGAAGTGGTTGCTGCCTGTTATCTGTCAGCTCGCCTGTTATACTGCTTAGTTTTACTTCTTGGCACTTTACGTAAAGAGAAAAAAAAAAAAGAAAACATAGTGTCTATAAAGTATGGAAAATGTAGAAACCCCTGACAGTTGTATGGTGTGTCTTGCTTCTCCCACAGAGAGGAAACCACAAAATAGTGAGTCCAGGGGTTTCTTTCCACACACACAATATCTGTCAGGATTTTGAGGAATTTTCTGGGAACTGATGAAAGAAATGTGTTCTTTAAGGCCTGATATATACTGTACAACTGTTCTGTACAAGGGATATGCACTGCTCCACACTGGCAAGTTCCAAAAAGCTTTCAAAACTAAAAGAAACCCAAAGGATTTGAGGGAATTTCTTCCAAGAGGGCAGATTGGCTCCTATGGGAACAGAGCCAGAAGCAAAGGGGAAGATGTGCTTGTAGTAAAGGGAAAAGGTACCTGATGTGTTTAATAGCTGTAGTTTCCTTGTTAACCTTTTCATGCCTCTGCAAGATCACTGATGCTGGTGGAAAATGCTTAGGCATTTTAGCAGCGAAGGGGCTATTGCCTCCCCAGATTCAATTTTCTCGACCCCAAGGTGTGGGCAGGATGCGAGAGGGAGTCACACAAGTAATGAGTTGCCCGTGCTCAGTGGTGTCATGCTCATGGAGGGGACCCCTGTGTGCCAAAGGACCAAAGATGAGTGTCACAGTGTCAAGAGCCTGACTTACATGGCCTTCCCACCACAGGCCTTTCAGAGCCTGCCCTGCACTCATGATGACTGTAAGCAATGCTGCTAATTGTGGGGATACCTTAATTAATGAGCAGTGAGTTGTTGAAAGTGCATCAGCAAAAGGGAGCAGCATCAGGATCAACCTTAAAAGATGGTACAATGTGTTTTTCTAACCTTTCTTTTTAGTATTTATTGCATTAAAACATTTTTTTTTTTAATTTTTCTTCTCTCTTTCAGGTCCACCTGTAAGTACCAAATCTCTATGGTTTTAGAAGCTGTTGACAGAGTTTGCAGGGCATGAACTAGCAGTCTCCTGCCTGTGGTGTCTGCTGCAGTAGCCACCTTTGCAGTCCTGGGATCTCCCAAACAGCAAGTACTGCGGGTGCTCAGGACCCCTATTGGGGTGGGATTGCTTTTGGCTGCATAGCAGCTTCCAAGGGTGAGATGGGGGGAGCGTGGGGATGGAGACATGGCAAAGGCGAGGGGTGCAGATATCTGTGTGTTACCAGTCGGCCCCACATACCCTGGAGGAATTGACTGTGTGCACTTCACATGTGTTGGATGCCAGACTTGTTTGCGAAAAAGGGAAAGATAGATCGTAAACACATGGCGGGAGCTGAGCTGTAGGGACTTGTTCCCTGCTACTCACCCAGGCTTGCTGAACGTGGGTCTTCAAGTATAGCTGCACAACTATCAATTTCAGAGGAAAAATTGTGTTGACAGCTTCCTTTTCAAATGTTAGCTAATGCAAAACCTCAGCACAGACGATTTAGGCTTCAGAAAAATAGCTAGGTTGCTGCAGAAGTTTTCTTACAGCTATTAAGAGACTCACAGTGAACCAGAAGCAGCAATGCAAGGAATGAGGCCATGTATCGACATCTCTCAGGATTGTAAAGAAACGCTATATTGTCTCTAACACGGGTCCTTCCAGAGGAAATGGTTTATACTCGTGTACAATAGAGTAACTATACTGGGTTTCTGTAAAGGAACATGAGAAGTTAAACATACGGTAGTCATCTTTTGTCTGTTCACACAAAAATGTCTTAAACAGTTTGCAGATGACGTTCTGAGGAGAAGTAGTTGCTGCACAACCTATTTTCCCCTTTCATCAAGTTGAAATGCTATAGACTGAACTCCCACAGATATACGAGCACAGCCCAGTTTAATGACAACAATCTTCCAAAAAGTTGCACCTTCCAGGCCAAAAGGTCTGAAAGCATTTTACAGCTGGAAGCCCTGATCCACGCAAATTTCAGTGATAGCTTATCCCAGGGGCTTCCAGGACTGGCCGCTGAAGTATTTCAGTGTTAGCTTTGGGTTACTGGGAGGGAAGCACTGCTCTGGAGGGGGCTGCAAGCGGACTCCATCCAGGGCTGTTGCTGCCACTCCACCCTGAGCCAGAATATGTCAACACTAAAGGGATGGGGCGGGCACAAAATTGGTGGTGGTGTTGGTATTTCTATTACTGCCCTGAAATATTAGAGAGAAATCAGTAGGTCAACACAGACATCTCCTGGAGAGCCTTTGCAGTGTGAGGAAGACACACACTCCAGGCTTTCTCTGCAGCAGTAAGGGTTAGAAACGTAATACCGTAATGAAAGATTGAAGCCTGGAAGAAACACATGGGACCACCAGAGAAGTGCTGACAATATATGCTACCGTATCCCGGCTTATTGCGACCCCTGAACCTGTCTCTGCACGTAGACTTTCAGGACATTGAGGAATTCTACAGCCAATGGAAATAACAAGAGGAAGTCGGGCAGACCTAGCATCGTTAGCCAAAGTGGAATTTGTCCTGGGCTAACAGCACCCTCATCTCATTCAGGACCTCTGGGGTTTCTGATTGGCTGGTGTGTGAGACTGGCACAGGCACCGTCAGCAAAAGTTCACCGCTGAGGGGTCAAGCAGAAAGGAAATATTTCCCCCCGCGATATTTCTTGCAATTAAAAACGGCATGGAAACTCAACTGTATGAGCCACAGATCTGGGCTTCTGCCTGGCTGGTTGTCATACACATCATTCTAGATAGAGACCCCAAAGCACTGACAACCCCACCTCTCTCCCAGATGTTTTTCCCGGCTTACAAAACACAATGTGCTGGGCAGCAGGATTTAGCCCCCGGTGCTGGTGTCGGCTTGAGTGTGGGGATGGGCAGAAATACTTATTAGAAATGCACCGAGCCCTGTTTGTAGTCTAGGGCAACGAGGAGAAAAGCCAGGGAAACGGATGAGCAACACTCCAGCAGTCAAAGAAACCTTCATGCTCTCCTCTTGCCCAACAGATGTTCCCACCATTATTCTTGAACTCAGTCAAGGCTTTGGTGAAGGCAAGGGCAACCCGCAGTCATGTAAGGAATTTGGTGAGATTGGGACTAAATGGGGCAAAGGAAGGAAGGAAATGATGAAATCGTGCAATAGTCCTGAGGTTCCCGGACTCTTTTGCCGTCTGGACCACATCCGAAGGAAAAGATCCTCTCATGGACGTTTTCTATCCCATTTCTGAACATGCAACATTTCTGTGGCAACTGCAGCAATTCCATACATGAAAAAATAATATTTAGCAGATGGAAACTAAGGAAGAAAGTCAGAGCCCTGTAATTAGCTCGTTCTCCATGGACTTGCAGATACCTTCACAGCCCGTGTGGAGAGCTGTGGGTAGAGTCATGCCAAAAGGAGAGTAAACTTCACAAACAGATTAGGAAACCGAAGAAATCAGAGCTGATGGTCAAGGAGCTGTGGAGAGTCTCTTAACCATTCTGTTTCCTAAACCTTTACATGTGATTTCGTCTCTTTATCGAGCCCTCCCTTCAGAGTTTGAAGCTAACTTTGGCCGTTTCTGTGTATTCTGTTTCAGGGCCTTACAGGAAGACCAGGGCTCCCGGTAACTATTTCATTCTTTTTTTCATTCCCTCATGCCCTCTGTCTGGCAGTACTTTCATCAGCAGGCCTCCAGGGTTTGTAAACTGGGAGAAGGCAGTGATCCCGCATAGCAAACCTGATGTGGAATAGCATATTACAAACAGGACAGTGGCTCATAACAGAATAGGGACCGCAGGAGCTTTGTAGGACCAAACTTCTGGATAACATAATCCCTATGAACCCTCCTGCATGTGGGAAACACGCTACTTTTGAAGATACTTTTGTCAGCTTGAGTGTCTGGTTGAAGAGGTGCAGCATGCAGGATTCGTGCTGATGGGCCTTGCTAAGTTAAGCAGGGTTTAAAAGGCCTCAGTCACTCTGGGACAAATTCAAGTCAAAAATAACAGTAGCTGCATCTGAGATAGATAGTCATGAATGAGGGAGGAGTGCGGTTTTGGGGTTACATCTGCGCGCTTTCCTGGCGATGGCTCCCTGCTCCCCAGGCTGCTGCTCACCTGGAGACTGCAACAGTCGTAGCCGGCAGTTTCCTAATGAACAAAATGCAAACTGTGGTGCTGGCTCTCCTCCCGACTCAGGACAGAGGCTGCTTGTTGCCTTCCATGCTGCTCTAGCCCCGAGGTGGGAGCTGCAGGCGGTTTTGCATGACCTTGTAACCAACCTGTATGGTATCATCCACCCGTGAGTGCTCTTTCCTGGCTGCCTGTCACAGACAACCTCTCCTTATAAACATCTGGCATTTATTTGCTGTCGTACTGGGAGCTCCCCCTTCACTATTATTGCTTAGAGGTCTGTAATACTGCGCAGTCACATACCAGACACGGTGCCGTCATGTACCGCTCCAACACCAGGTACTTGCTGGAGACCTGACACAGCTCAGGCTCTTCCTGCTTGGGCACCAGCCACGACAGAGCCAGGAGAAACAGAATCAGCTTTTCCCTCAAACCATGAGGGAGATCAGCTTGAGCTCAGCTCTGGAGGAAAACAGCATTTAGGGGACTCAAAGCACAGGAAAACTCAGCAATACGTTCTCCACCAGCCACAGAGTAATCCCAGGGCAAGATGCTGACACCAGGAATTTTGCTCGCTGCCGGCACACAGAGATAGGCAAATATTAGCAAGACTGAGCACCCACCTAAAACCCTAGGAGAAAGCAGTTTCGCATAATACGTCATCTACAAAACTTAAAATCAAGCAGCTGTTTAGCGTTTCATCCATCTGCAAGGGATGCTTTTGCAAAGCATATATTGCTTTTCAATTTATCAAAACACGGGCTGCATGGAAAGGAATGTCCCCAACACTGAACGGCCCCCCAGCTCTGCAGAGGGAAGCGGCTGAACTTTCACCAGGTAACGATTTGATCCCAGGCTGTAATGTCTGAGTTTGGGATGTGTGGCCAAAGGAGCCTCTGCGTACACCCGGCAAAACAGAGTTAAGTGCATTCCACTTCCAGAGATTTCAGACTACGTTCACAGACGTTGGGACCGAAGATGGTGGAAGGCACAAAGAGGTGGCACCAATGGGGCTGGTGTCTCCATCTGCAGAAACCAGAAAACCAGGTTCACGGCCAGGGACACACTGTTTTACATAAGGAAACCCCAAACATTGCTGGAAATAGAACTGGGAGATTATTATCATGTCATTTCTGCAAAATATAGAGGAAAAGTTATGTGACTGCTGAAGATATAATCATCCAGTTCCTTTGCCAATCAGCTGCTGTCTTCCAAATCTGCACAGCCTTCAGTTTTGGTGACCAGGAATGCAGAGGAAATTGATTTCTTTTTTTTTTTATTTTTAATTGCATAGTTAAATTTAACTGTAAGAGGCAGAAAACTGTCTTGTAGGTAAGTGGCTGAAGAAAATTGCCACCGGTCTTGTGTTCATGTATTTACGAGGCTCTGTTCAGTGTTGTCTGGCCCAAAGTCATTCCCCAAACCACTGTTAGGATCGTTCACACCCTGCCAATGCACTGGAAAGTATCTCAAAGGGGTAGAGGACACTGAACACAGCTGCTCATATGTCTTCTTCCAGACGTGCTTTTTCCTGTGTCAGCTTGTTTTCCCACATTTTTCTTTTGCTTTTGGACAGGACCGTATTTTCAAGTCTAAGAGAATCCTGTTTTAAAGTGATAACTCTATAAGTAAATAGCTAACACACAGATGACTTCGGTTAAAGAAAGAGAAAAATGTGACAGTTGGCTACTGCAGGAAGTCAGTTCCCAGGACCCGGATTTTATGAAGTGTTAGAAATTGGGATTATACTTTGTTAGGCTGAAAATTCTTGCCCTTCTTTTGCTGCCTAAATCATCATATGTAATTTCTGTTGCGAGATGTGCTGGTTTGTTGGGTGCACAAGTGAACTGGTGTCTTATCCATGTTATTAAAGACGGGTTCAGGAAAACGCAAACACACTTTCCTTTCTAACTTAATCTCTCCCTCTCTCAAAATCCCTGGAGACTTGCACTGCAGCATGAAGCCACGTCTGTGGCATAGCTCATTTGTGCTGTTTTATAACCTTACCTTTGGCCAGTTTCCAATTGCCTCTGATTTTGCCTTAATTGCCAGGGAGACAAAGGTGCGATGGGGATCCCTGGGCGGCCGGTAAGTTGAAACCTTTTGCATGTGCCTTGTCCTTCCCATCCTCTTCCAACCCCTAAGATTTTGGGGGGGCTTTCAGGATGATCCTTGGCAGGTGTCAGTGTGAGCAAAGCCGCTCTCCCTGAGCCCCACACCTGAGGGGCTCTCCTTGTCGCAGCAGGGTGGCCAGCCCTGCAAACTGTGTACGTGTTTCCATCCCCTCTGCCGTATTGCTCAGGCCTTCCTCTGGTTCAACATTCCCCCACGCTGGGTGCCTCCTGCTGCCACCTCATGCGCCAGGTGGGCTTGCTAACCTTGGGCTTGCTAACAGCACCCCTGCCTGCCACGGGCAGCTGCCCTGTCCGGATAACCCTGCCCTGAACAAAGTGGGCCATCCCCTGGCTGGCTGAGCGCTGAATTTTGGAGCTGCTCTTTGCTCGGGCATCCCAGGGTGAGGATGGGGAAGAGGTCTGGGGCAGGAGCTGAGGCCACCCTACTCATCCCAGCCCCATAGCAAGGGTTTTGGGGTGGGGGAGCGTGCCCTTGCCGCTGACGCCTGTGTTGTTTGTGTCTTTCTCTCTCTCTCTCTCTCCCCTGCACCCTCTTGCATGTGGCTGCGACGGGTGCCACTGACCCAGGGACTAAAAGGGCAACCCGGAGAGAAGGTGAGTCAGCTCCTCCCAGCCCATAGCATCCCCGACTGTCCTCATCTAGGGCCAGCCCAAGCCTGCTGGTCACAGGCATGGCTGCTGCACCCAACTTTGGGCTTTCGTGCCCCTAGGCTGCTCCCTCTGTCCCAGCAGCGTGAGTTTATCTCCCATGTTCCTTCCAGGCTACTCAGCCTCCAAAGATGCTGCATTTCTTATTTATGACAATTTGCTCACAGTGTAAGAGCCAGTGGGGCCACACAGCTGCCCTTGAGGCTTCCTGGGTTTTAACCATTGAGTTTCTTCTCCACTGGCAGCTCTGCTTGCCCTAATCAAACTGCAGCTCCCCTCCACCTCCCAGGTTAGCCCGATCCCTGGTACAAGCCATAGTGAGGAAGAAAATGGCATTGCACACTCCTATTTCTGACATTGAGGGACGTCTTCTTCCTAAGGAAAACTGATGGTGTGGTTCAAGTCTATGGGATGCCCTCTCACAAACTCTTTGCCATGCAGCGAATCGATGTTTTGTACCTGCAAAGAAGTGGTAGTTTGCAAAGCATCCTCCTACTGGCCCCCATGTTTTGAAGTCTTTGACACGACGGTGTAGTTCAGTTTTAGTGTATTTTCCCCAGAGCTGTGAGTACCTTCCACCTGTGAGAGCAGTGAAATGGAGGTGTTTGGGGGGTGTGAATAGCTGAGTAACAACATGTAGAAACTAGGAAAGGGATCAATATTCACCTGATAGGGAGATCATCCGTGCTCTGCCATACAATGCCCATTTGCTCCTCTTCACAGGAGACAGAGAGAAAAACACAGCAAGGAAGGGTGAGGTAGTACAGAGATTCTCCTTCCTTGCTTTTGAGATACTGCTTGCTCATTGAAGCCAACCAACATTATCTAACAGACCAAGATTTCACCGCCTGAAGCCATCCTGCTTTTTCTCTGCGTGTCCTTGCACTTCTCTCTAGCCAAAGCTTTCAAGGGACAGCAGATAGATACAAACAAACAAGGGAAAACTCTTAATTGCCCATGCTTCCCCAAAGCCTGCATGAGAGTCCTCGGTCCTTGGCAGGCTCCAGCTTTGTTTTGCAGAGAGCTCTGCTTGCTCATGGGCTGCTTGGTTTATGGGATACTCCATCCCAAAGCTCCCCAGCCCTGGGCGCTTCTGGAGCTGCCTCTCAGGAATATGCCATGTTTTCCAAAGACAGGGACGTGTCCTGCCCATCGCACGTCGTGGGTGGCTAGGATCTGGAGAGGCAGCTGTTTTCTTTTCCAGAAAGGACTTCACTGTTTTCATCCACATCCCAACTGAGTTTGAGAAGCACACAAGCAAGGCATTTCTGGAGGCAGCCAGTGAGCTGCCTGCAGCTCCCATTTCCCTGCAGCCCAGCACATCACTTTTTTTTTTTTTTTTTTTTTTCCCCCTGCAGGACACAGTCCTCCTGGACTCTCAGGAAGGAAACGGCAAAGTTTTCAGGCCATCTTTCACGCTTGTAATGGGGCAGAACCTCTGTTTTGCCAGAAAGTGTTTTATGTGTTTGTAGTGTTCCTTGCTGTGCAGCTTCCATTTTCTGTCACGTCTGAGTAGCTCCAAACAACATCTTTTCTCCCAAAGTGTGGGGCAAGAGCTGGGAGTGGCCAGAATGGCAGCTGCTCCATAAGCCCTGAAGGTCTCACACCTTGAACACCCTCATTTAACCCTGGTCTTGATGGGTATATAATTGTCCTTGTATTTTTCGCTCCTCCTCTTCTCACCCCTTTTCCTCTCCCTTGTCTCTCTGCAGGGTGCTCCAGGAGAAGCGGGCATGTCTATCATTGGGCCTCGCGGTCCACCCGTAAGTGGCTTTTCTCTCTATTTTTTGACTGATGCAGGATGTGGGCAAGTCACAGGGAAAGACTTAGGAGGGGCAGTTAAGACACACCATCAGCCGGAGAGAGCAAAAACCCTCTATAATGTGGTTCCCATGCTGAGCCAGGCTTGGTTTTATACTGCTATTATATACTATATATAATGAAATTACAGCTCAGACTCCAGAACAAATGAGGAAGCCTTCCCTGACAAAGAAACCATATTCATGTATTTAAAAGGAAGAAGCATATTTCCTTCTTGCAACAGGACTGCTACCGCTTTGGGAGAAAATACACCCTTTGCCTGGCTGATCTCAGCCTTTGGCTTCATTAGCAGAGGGCAAACCCCCTGATTTTACAGAAGAGTGGGATCAGAGCTAAGCTGGTGACTAGGGAACTCACAAAAATGGGTAGTTCAGAGTTGTTCAGATGTCTTTGTTAAAAACCCATAATCTTTGACAGCACAGTTACTGCTATCTGGAAAGTGTAGGCAGGACTTTCCACACTCTTCCAGCAAAAGTGTCCCTGCAAGGTGCAACAAGTCAGCCAGACAAAACTTTTTGCAAGGATAGGGTCATAAAAAAAGACCGACATGAAGGGTTGGAACATTTATGTGCCCTAAACGATGGATGTTTCTTGCACTGTGGTTCAGCCATCAAGCCTCTGTTTTTGTGTGGATTCAGCCAGTCCTCTCCATCTCTGCACAGCCTCCACTGGAGATTTCCATGAAAAAAGACCCAGAGATTCAGTTCCCTCCCTCCCAGTGGGCGCTTCCGATTTTGATTAACCTGTGAAGAGCACCGTCCTTGACCTGCAGAGAGGATGGGCCGCCGGCAACTTTTGTTTCACAGCAAAGGTCAAGTGAGAGAGACCCAGGCAGTGTGAACACTTGGCTACATCTGGCTTTCCAATTAACTTTCCAAAAGCCCCCTGATAAGTGTTTCTAATAAGAAACACCTTTGCTGGTTCCCAGGCCCACCTGCCTGGCACGCTGGAGTTTGAGAAGTGACAGAATCAAAGCCCAGGGCACAGATGGGTCTCCCTGAGTGTTTTGTGCCCAGTAGATGGTCCATGGCCACGTGGCCAGGTGGGGAGGAAGGGCTGGCAGATGTCTCCATGCCCAGCTCTGAGCCCTGTTCCACAAACAGCAGATTTTGGAGGGTAAATGCCTTGTTGCTTTTGCTGTTTCTCACAAGCTGTAGCTCTCAGCATTCTGGATGGTGTGATTAAAGTAATTAGAGAGAAAAACTGGCAGTCCCTGTCACTGTAGGTCCTGCAGAGGCAGGCACCACTGTTTTCTTGAAGGGCACATGCCTGGTCTGCAGGACAATTTTTAATGTCTGCTTTGATTCTGCTGTTTTGCCTCATTGCTTTTACTGCTGTTTGAGAAAGTGCGGAACATGTTGCACATCTAAAGCAGCAGAAAATTTAGATGGCAAATCATATTTAAAATGGGCTTTTGCCTACACCAGTCAAAGCCCTGAGGTGCCAAGACTGGCACAACTCCACAATTCCACCCCCAAAGTCTACTGTGAAGATGATCCAGTTTCCCGGGGAGCTGGTGATAGGTCAAAAGGATGGCTGAGCACTGAAGACAAACACGGAAACCCTGGCCAAGGGGCCACTCGGAAAGACGTGGGATGACAAATAGTTTCCAGATTTTTGTTTCGAGGTTAAAGTTTTCGCTCGAGCTCTGAGCTGCTTAACTTCTGGCCAGAGAGGGACAGTGCACCGATAGTGGCAGAAACAGACGGTCTCCATGATTTGGCAGCTCCCGGGATTACATACGTCATACAATCAACATTTTAAAAAGAAGACAAGGAAAAACAGCCACCCAACAAAAACAGTCTCTTGGAATAGCTTGCTGCTGAACTGTTGTTTTGGCCTGATACCGTGCAAATCACTCTGCTGTCCTCCAAGGAGAAAGAGGCAGCAGTCTGTAGTCTACAGAGGAAGCCAAATTGCACCATTTCCAGGTTTTCTCCCTAATTCTTTTTTTAGCACTTCTTGTCTGGGGAGGTGTCCAACAGGGAACCAAAATTAATGAATTGTGGCTAGGCTCTTCTTGATTCTTGCCTTTTCAGAAACCAGCGGTGGACAGATCCTTTAATTTATAGCCTACCTTCCCTCCTGGTCACTAGCCAACAGGACCAGGTGGTTTTTATATGTATCTTGCAAAGCGAAGCTGACCAAGTTCAACTTTGCAGAACTGAAAAAACAGTGCAAATGTGATTAGGTCCTGTTAGCATTGTGTATAAAAACACAACTGTTCGGTGCAACATGAGGCATTTTGTGGTAGGGGCATCCCTCAGACTCTGGAAAGAAGTTATTTGGCCCCATCCTCTGAAGCGGTAAACCTTCACTGAGTCTCTCTGCAGACAGAGGGAGGCTGGAGGGGACGTAACCTGAAGGTGAGGGTTTTCCCTGCCAGTGTGACTGTGAGCTCTCTCCCAAGGGATTATCATTGTTTCACTGTGGCAGACCTCAGCCTTGCAGCCTGTCCCCTCCTTCCCCTCCCCTTCCCTCGGCTCCACGCAGGACCGCTCTGGTTAAGGCAGAGGTGCATTTCTTTCCAGAAGCAACCCCTTGTTTAAACCCAGCTCTTTCCTAGGAAACCTTTGTGGGACTCAAACAGTCCGGTCATGATATCGCAAATTGCCTAAGAAAGCATTTTATTCCCCAAAATGAAGCACAGAAGACCTGGGCTTTTTGGCATTGAAGCACAGCTTTCAGCAAAGGCAAGATGCTGCAGCGGTCACTCAATGAGCGTGGTACAGGATTTAGCTCATCCTGCTGTTTCCATCTACATGGCTATGCTTCCAGATCTGCTGAAGTCTGGTCCATACTGCTTCCTGACTTGGCTCACACAATTTTTGGGAAATTGAGATTAAAAATCCTTAAGTAAAGTGATATCTTTATTGGATACCCACAAATCTAGGGTAACTGTGACCTAAGATGTCACAGGACCCAGAAACTGATGAACTAAGAAAACTTGTAATGATTTTTTTTTTTTCTGTGTTTTTAAGTGGGTGATGAAGAAGCTGACAAACACATCCCAAGCCAGTGTTTGCTGTACCTGATCCCAAACTGGTAGCCAACACTGGCTAGCCAGAAAGAGGCAGAGGAAAGGACTTGATGCTCATGTTCCTCTCATCACACTAACTCCTTTTTCTCTTAGCTCTCAGAGGAAAAAAAAACAGAAAATAAAAAAAAAAATCCTCTCTTCTCCAGAATTATTTGTGAGGAAAATGAATGTGCTGGGACATGAGATTAGGGGAGGAGGAGAAGAGGGATGGCTGTATTTAGACCCCAGTGACCTGCAAGGTTTGTCTTGCACAGAGCAGCACCCTGCATTAAACACCTCTAGTTTATGGCAGCAAGAATTGCCATAAAATGAGCTCAGCCTCTGGAATATGCTCCAAAATCCCAGTGTATGGGCTAGGGACACCCATTTAATTAATGCAGAAACTTCAAGGAAACTGCTTGCAATCCAAACTGGACCCGCTCCAGCATTTTCTTGGCCCTGTACAAATTGGAGTGGGGATGAGAGATTTCCCCTCCTTCCCAAGATGCTTTCCCCTTGGAGGGGAGTTGGGTCTTGGATAACTCTTGAGAGAGTTGCAGGATAAATGGGCAGAGGCTGAAGGAAAGTCTCTGTAGAGAGGACTTAGGGTCCATCAAAATCCAGTTTCTCTAAACTGCTGTCTCCGTTTCATTCTTCCCAGGGACAGCCTGGAACAAGAGGTTTTCCTGGATTCCCGGTAAGTGTAACTGCTAATTTATGAGGTACGGATGTGCGATGTTACTAGGAAGCCTCATTAGTGCTTGCTGTATCTCATCATTTCTGTCTGAAACCCAGGACCTGATCTGATATCACTGGAAAAAGTAATTTTTTCTTAATTTGTTCTTTTTTTTTTTTTTTTTTTTTTTTTTTTTTTTTTTAATTTTAAGTGATACTTAGGGAAAAAAAAAAACACCAAACCAAAAAACCAACAACCAACCCACGCAGCTCCGAAAGGAAATTAATTTAAAAAAAAACCCCAAGTGTTAAAATAACAGAGTTGAAGCCAGATCTGTTCAGTCAAAGAAAACCATCATAAGAAATACCCCCAAACAAAGAAAATAACCCCTAGGTAGGTGAAATTCCAACCTTAATTGAGCCTTTGGGTGATATTGCAATAGCAGCAAGCGCCTGTGATCCAAACAGGGCCCTGCGTGATGCAGGTCACCTGGGGACTGTGCTAGGCTGAAGACCCTGGTTATGCCAAAGGGAGACAACAAAAAGCATGAGGGGAGATTCTTCTCCAACACTGTCACAGATGGGCAAGAGAATGGAAAACAAGCCCAGGAGAGGACAAAGCAAATTTCCTTTCAGTCCTTCAGTTGCTGGCAGCACTCTCTGAAGCATTGAGGCTGCTGGAGAACTGAAACAGTTGCTATTTATTCTTATGAATTTATCCTGGATGACTAGGAAGCAAGCCTAAGGCAAACACAAACACCCCCTGCGTCCCTGCTCCCGCCAGGCATCTCAGCTGCTGCTGCAGGACACGCGATGTGCCAGAGCAGGTCTGGGGGGGAGACTCTCACGCCTGGAAAATGAGAGGAATTGGCAGCCTCCGAGCTGTCTGACCGGGCTCTGTGGCTCTGCCCTTTGTGAAAAGGGAGGCTGTGAGCTGCCCCTGGGCTGAGGAGAAGCAGATCTCTCCAGGCCTTTGTGGTCTTTGGCTTTCGGAGGAGCAGAAAACAAATCAGCCCAGCTCATGAGAAAGTGCCGGGTGGGACAGCGCTCTGCAGAGCCTGTTTCTCATCAAATAGTACCTTCAACACGCTGCCGAGCTTGCATGTCACCTCTTCCCCGGGACACTTTTATTATTCTATCATTTGCAAAAATTCCTCTTCCCCCAGAGGTGGGTGCCTTTTTAAATCAAAGTCTCGAGAAAACCACTGATTTTCAACTACAGAACGGTGCAAAATTTGAAATGCTGAGGGGTGTTTTTGCAAATTGCCCAGTAATCCTTCCTTCCTTCCCTTCTTGTGTCCAGCGTTGCTGTTGAAATGGGCTGACAGTGAGCAGGTCCCTGCAGAAGCAATCAGGAAGGTGCGCTGGTACCCAGTGGGCCAGGGACCTGCCCGGGCTCCACGGGAGGGCAGAGGGAGTCACCTCACCTCTGCGTCCGTTGCCCAGTCTATGTAATCTTGTGATACACAGTGCTTGCTGGGGCAGACGGACAGACACCACAGTGAAAGAATTTCTCATAATTTCTCCTTTCTTATTTCAGGGCCCTATTGGCTTGGACGGCAAACCGGTAAGCAAAGAGCTTCTCTCAAGGCTTTCTGTCCTGCCCCCTGCTAGGTCTCACTGTCCTGCCAGCCTGCATGTTATAGAGTGTGTTTTGAAGAGGATTATTTTGCAATGTCATGCACATGCATGGATTAAAAGAACATTAGAAGGTTGGCAGGCAGGAGGATACCACAGATGCCTTGGGGGAGATGTAGGAGTCAGAAATTTAGGGAAGGCAGAGTGTGGCTGCTTCCTTTCTAGGCAAATCTATAAAATAGCACTTCACAAGTGCAGCAACCTGGCTGCTGCAGGGAAAGTCTTAGCAGGTACTCCCACCCTGAATCAGACAGACAGAGCAGGTCCCCTAGGCACCAGCCCTCTGCCTTAGACAGCTGACAGCTTCACCTGAGATTGACCCTACAGCTTCTTTGTCTTCTCTACTGTGCTGCGAAGAGTTGCGGTTAAAGAGGAAAGGACCCTAAAAACCTCCATGCTGTCCTTAGAGCTTCATTGTGATCAGCTGTGTAATAGAGAGAGAGAGACCCGAGTTCTTCCCGTCCTTCAGAGAGCTAGACACAAATATAGCTACTTCCCTACGAACCCAACTGACACGAAACCCATAGCTCCAGGCAGCCACTGAGCCAAGTTCCCCACCACGCTTCCTCTAGCTGTGCTGTAATGGAGAAGGAGCTGGTAGCACATACCTCTGGCACCTGATTTCCTACAGCAGGACCCTGTTTTTGGCATGAGGAACATCGTCCTCAGGAGAAACCCATCAGGGTCTCTCCTGTACTGCTCTGGGGAGGGACACATGAGCCCCAGCAAGGTGCAGCTGCATTCAGCTGAAGCTGCTCTGCCAGCCTGAGGGGGGCTTAACCATGTCCCAGCCATGCCCCGCAGAGCCTTTGTATTTTGGGTATCAGGTGTGTGATACATGTGTCCTGTTAGGTGTGTGAGCAAAGCTCCACATGCACGGTGTTGCATCTCCCTTGACAAGGGGTCGTAACTGCGGGTGCCTCCAGAAGCAGGGAGTGAACGGGTTAAGTCAACATCATCTAGAGATTGCAGTGGCCGAAGCTAATGAATGTTTTCTTTCTTTTGCAGGGTCATCCTGGACAGAAGGGGGAGATGGTAAAAAAAATAAATGTTTGTCTGTGGGTGACGCGTTGGTTTGAAATGACGTTGCCTCTCATCTGGAAATGAGCTTATAGGCAGGGTAGATCTTAGTTCAGCTAATGCACTAGCTGCGTCCCTAATTCTGTAACTTCATAATAGCAGTGCTGCGATGCACGACTGTAATTTTTACATTATGGCTATCAAATTCATCGTGTCACAACAGCAACTCTCTAGTTACTCATGGGATATGTTTTCCTTGCAGTTAGCAATTATGTTCTTTATATATATGCTGGGAGCTTACATTTTTCATGGTTGGCCTCATAGCAAAAGTAAAAGTTGATGGAAAGATTTCTGAAAACCCATCTGGCAGCTTTCAATTTATCTAACATCAACAAAAGCGTATTTTTTGTATTAAATGTTTCTCCCAGCCTCTTGAAGGTCTGTTTCATATGTGCATCACACTTGAAAATTATAAACTTAGGCTGCACTTGATGGAAGCGCAAATGCGGTCTTATTCCTCTTGACATCTCCGAATCCCCCCAGACATGAATATACCAAGCTAGCAGCTCTGTAGTCACCTTCGCTCACTGCAACACTGAATATTTTCTTCTGCTAATTCTGGTTTTTGAGTCTGAGTGTCAGTATAACCCTCTGGCAAGCACATGTTGAAGATCCCCCCTCCCTGCTCCTCGGCAGAGGGGTGAGCTGACATCCCCCTGTTGCACAATCCTAGCTCAGGCAGTTGCAGCCCAGGCTTCAGTCCTGGCTGCTTCTGGTTCGATCCCAGTGCGTCGACTGAGGAGACGCGCTGTCAACTGAGGTCCTGGGAACAATAAGGGTGTGTTTTCCTGATGATTTTTCCTCTCTCCTTTTAATAATTCCCCCCCGCGGTGCAGCCAGAACATGTGTGCATTTTCACTCCTCCAGAGTAACAAAGGGAACCCAGATCTCTCTTGGGAATTTTCTCCACAATTGTTTTTAAAAGCTGAGTTTCCACCTACTCCATAAGCTGAGAGTTTTTGTCTTCTTGTCACTGTAAATGGGAATCCGTCTCGCATTCACGACTGTGTTTCTTTAAAGGGTGCTGCAGGTCCCAGGGGACAACCCGTAAGTATCCCATCTCTTGCAATCCCACCTCTCCCTAATGCCTTTCCCCCTTGCATGCACTGAAGTCCTTCATTTACTGAGGGCTTTTATATCACTTTTCTTTTGTAGGGACCCCCAGGACAAAAAGGAGAAAAGGTAATTTTAATGGGAGACGTGTTGAAAATGAAATCCAAAATGTGAGCAGGGAAGGGACTCGGTGGACTCAGTGCTGCTTGGTCTGACTTTGAGTGGCTGAGAAATCCAGCAAGAACAGAGGGCTCTGGGGATAGGGGACGGGAGGCAGGGTGTGCAGGTTGGCATAACTGCACTGGATTCAATATAGTCACAATGATTTACACCTTCTGGATCTGACCCCGTGTGTCTATTTTGATCCTCTCTGTCCGTAGTTTAAACCCTTTCCTTTTAATCCCTTTCTTTCACAGGGTCAGTGTGCAGAGTACCCGCACAGGGTAAGTCATTAGTGTTATTATCGGCTGTGCCGTGCCTTCCTGCATGTTAATCCTCCTTCGTTTGAATGGCTTTTTGTTGGAAATATAGATCATTTCATTAACAAGATGCGTCACTGGGGCCCTGAGGGCAGCACTTGGCTGATTGATGCGTTTCACAGAAAAGCAGCAGATAACGTTTTCCAGGAGGGATGTTGGTTCTCCGGTCTATTCCTGCCCACCGGGGTTGACCCTCAGATAAGTGCTGTCACTGCTGCTTCCTGGAGACCCTCCCAGGCTCCCTGCTGGGATGGGGAAGGTCCGTGTCCTCACCCCAAAACCCTAGGGTTTATGGAGGAGCAGAGGTCATCCTCTCACACCTCGTGCTGCTGCACCAGGTCCGACCTGCTTCCACAGCCTCCGCTGCAGTTGTGTGGCCGGGAGTTTGTGGGATTTGTGGGGAAACTCTATCATCCTTCCTCCCTTTTGCTTCTCCCTCAACAAGGGGAATTGTGCTCCCTACCTGAAAGTAACCCTGACCACCCCTGGCCACAGTGCTCTGGCTGGTCCCTGGTGGGCTGGCCCCTATGCTGGTCCCTCAGCCTGGTGGGCTTTCTGCCTGCAAAGAAGCAACAGAGAGGGAGGGTTGATGCCAGCAGCCGTTTAATGAAAGCCAGGATGTTGCCCCACTTGCCTCTTCATCCTGGCCTGGCTGGCATGTACCACAGCCAAAAGCGGAGAAAGTACATCATGGGGTTTGAGGAGATTACAGTGGTAAAATTTAACCAGCTCTAAAAACAAACAGAGCGCTGAAAATCCAGTGGAAATGCATTGGAACGACATCATATGAAGTGGCTGGAATTTGTAATCTGGGTGTACAGGGAGACAGGCTTAAGGGCTTTCTGTTTATTTTTGACGGCCTCGGGACAATTAGCTGGGCTCTGGTCCCTGGCCCTGAGGAGCAGGGCCCTGGATGCTCTGAGCAGCAGAGGCAGGGGAGAGAGATCGCCTGGCAGCACGGGAGAAGGGGGCCGTATGTATGTGCCCGTCCCTGTACAATAATAGCTGGTCAGCTGTGTTTATTTAGGCTAGTCGGCTCACTAGATTGTTATGTTAAAAAGAAGCTAACAACAATGTTCACCCCAGCGGTGTCCTGGGTTCCTGTTACAGCCCTTGGCTCCGACTGTCCTCAGTGCTCAAGGTGAAAAGCAGCGGCAGGACCCGCAGCAGCACTGGGAAATGGAGATGCAGATTGTGCATCACTGCGAGTAGCCTGGGCTCAGACCTGGAGGCAGAGGCACACTGGTTTGGTGGGCTGGGATTGTAGGCACCCCCAGGTGACACGCTGGGAAGGGTGGGGACAAAGCCTCACATCCCAGCAAAGCCTAGTGACATTCCTTGGCTCTTGTGGAGGTGCTTCTGGTCTCATGAGGCAGCAAGCTCAACATTTTAAAAAGTCCATGAGTCGTGCGAAGGCAGAGGCATGCTCACGGGAAGGGTGACTGTCCTCAGATCAGCTTGAGGGTGGGCTGTCCTGAAGGATCTGGACACAGGCTGCAATTTCAGGAAGCTGAAGGCACAAATCAGCCAACAAAGGTGCAGTTCTCTCTCTTCCTCCCAAAACAAAAACAAGGATGAGCCTTGTAAAAATGCCACACATTTGACTGAATTGCGATTTGCTCTTGATTTACTGTTGACAAGGTCTTTTGTCAGATATTCTAGGTGACAAAATGAAAACCAACGTCCTGAAAAAACAGAGATGCTGTTTCAGTTTTGTTTTGTCTTTGTTTTCTTAGGAAGGAAATGTAAGGTTAGGATGTATGCCTTGGCTCTTCTTGTAGTTTCCTATTTTTTTCTGTATGACTCTGTGTGGCCTGCACTGCTGAGAGGGACAAGCCCAGGCGAGGGGCTACCCATTCGGTGTGAGCTGGCCACTCAAGCTACTCCAAAGTGCCACCCTGGGGAAGGGTTCTCAGCTCAGGGAAAGGGGGAACCAGCCATGCTCCGTCTGCTCTCAGAAATGTTGTGTGTCTAACTGACCCTATTTGTGTCATGTGTCTTCACTGTCCCCTAGGAATACCTAAGTACCACCCTTGCAGCCCTGCGCTCTAACCAGATCCTTACACTGAAGGTTTGTGGGTAATGATCTGACGGGATTCAGTTCTGATGCAAAGGCACGAGGGTACAGATCCAATATTGCATGCTGCCTTCTGAAAAAAAAACTTGCTGTGGGACACAGAGGGGGCAGGGCAGGAGCTGAGTGGAAGAGGCTTCAGGTTTCTTCTGTGAACTCTCCCTCCCTTGTCTTGTCTCGCCTCTGTTTTCAGGAGTGTTTTTCTCCATTTTCCTCCTTATCCTTTCCAGCATCCTCACTCTGATCCCCTGTAAGCTGTATAAGATTCCAGACACGCTTCGGCACTTGAGGACCCAAGCAAAGCCAGCTCAGCTGGGTCTGGATCACTCGTGCAGACATGCTAGGCACACCTAGCGTGGGGGTGTGGGATTTACAGCAACATCCCCCTCGAGGAGATCAGCCCAGGCCCAACCGCTCTCTTGAGCTATGGGGCCAGTCTCCTGCACTGCCTTTTAGAAAGAGGAGGATTTCTTTCAGATAAAACCAGCCTGGCTGATTTTCCAGCAGCACTGCTTTTGTTGAGATAGCTTGTGGCTCTCTGGATCTGTACATTCGAACACAACTGCCTGATCACAGGGTGGTGATGCTGCAATATTGGGTTGCTGCTTCCCTTTGGAACAGGACTGGATCCTTGCTTTCACCGCAAACACGAAGGACAATGTTTAAAGGGATTACAGTGCGCTGCTTGGATGTGTCTTGTTACTATGGTGGGAGACCTGTGGGCACACCTCTCAGATCCGAGCGCACAGCTCACATGGGGAAATGTTGCACACAGGGGCACATTTTTGTGCCTGAGCACAGTAAGCCTCTTTCTCTTCTCCCTGTGTAAATCAAGAGCAGCTTCAACGGAAAACTGATAGGAACAGGAAAGTGGATCAGGCCAGAGGAGCATTCCTGGGCCTGGAGCCGGCATGGTGGGTGCCAGGGTGACAGCAGCAAGTGGAAACTGGATACAGCAGAAGGATGAACAAATGCTCCTGAGCTTTAGTGCATTTGATTTCTGTGTGTCCGGGTCAGCTTTGTGCCCTAAGGCAGCATTCCTGGCTATAAGCAGTCAGAGGGTGATGTTACCATTAAACACTGAAAAGCAAAGTACAGGCTCCCGAGGCAATACACTGCCCAGGGCTCAGGCACCGAGGCCTGGTCTTCTTCCTCGGCCATGATGGTTGTGTCGGCCAAGCTAAATGAACCATGCCAGGACCTCTTCGCTGGCTCTGATGCCCGCTGCTGACTCCAGCTCGCCGCTCCCCACTCACTCCCTTTCACATCCCCAGGAAGGACGAGGCCTGGAGAGACACTGTGTTTCTTGTCAGGGAAGGTGGATAGAACTAGGAAACCGCACTTGGAAAACTTGGAGAAAATGGTCATTTTGATAGTTGCCTCAAATCTGATGATGAGAAATTAAGAGAAACAGTCCCGTCACGGGAGAGCTTAGCAGAGCCAGTGGGGAGGATGTCTTGCAGTAAATCCTGCCTGAGGAGATTGGCAGAGCTGAGTCAGAAATCCCCTGGGTAAGTTTTATTTCCAAGCAGAGAAAGCGATAAAAGCTCTGTGCAGTGGGAGCACCGGGTTGGCGAGTGGCCATCCTGCACCCGCCAGGGCTGGCCCGTGGCAAGTCCCCCTGTGAGCAACCGCGGCACGGAGGAGCTCAGAGGTCTGCCAGCAGGTACCTGTGCTGCGCGGCGCTCACGGCGGGGTTTATTTTCACAGCAATCTCTCTGTTCCCCTCTTCTCTGTTCTCTCCCCTGGCTGCTCTCTGACTCTCGGTGCCCTAATGGCCTCCTTTGCCCCACGACCTTCTGGTTTGACCTTCTTCAGCTGTTGCCTCTCCTCAATTCAGTGCGGCTGGCTCCACCTCCGGTCATAAAGAGACGCACTTTCCAGGTAGACTTCTCCTCCTTGTTGCCTGTTTCTAAGTTTACCCTGATGCTTGCAATTAATCAGCTTGCTACCTGTCTTTCTTCCCCTGCAGAGGGGTTTCCACGAGGTTCAGGCAGAGCTGAGGGGACTTTCTTTGAAGCGAAGGAAATCTTTGATGTGATAATGTAGCTAAAGAGAAATGCAGCGAAGCCAGTTTTTTTAAACTAAAAGAAATGGGCCATGAAACAGTTCTCAGGACTGTCAACAAGAAGTCTCCCACCTTAAGGAATCAGTTCCTGCATATTCAATCTCCAGAAGAGGTTAGAAACCTCTTGCTGAAATGCAGCTAATGTCTGTGAAATTTATCTGAGATGAATGAATAGGCAAATGCTTCTTCTAAGGGCTAGTCTGGCCTGAGACACTTGGGAAAATGTGTTTAAATAAGCTCTTACAATGGTTTCATTAAATCGCATTAAATCTTTGTGTAAACACATTTATTTTGGTTTCCAGGGCTATAATTCATGTTTAGTTTAGTTTATTTTGGGAATTAATTCATAAAATGAATTCTGGACGTATGAATAGTGAATAAGAGTGTCCATAGTCAGAGTTCATGTGGCTTTTAATGAGCCCACTTTAAGGTCCCTCGTTCCATCAGTCGGGATTAACTTTCCCGTGTGGACAAACCGCTGTAATTACCCCGGTGAAGTGTGCTGGGGACTCTATTAGTGGCTGGGTTTTGTCACCTCGCTGCCTGTCTAGACAGTCAGATGCTAGCAGGGAGCTGCAGTCTGCAATACAGGCCTTTACCACGAGGTGCCTGGTCCTTGCCCAGCGCTGGCAGAATCCTGACCTTACTGCTTGAGCCTGTGGTCTCCAGTCAGTTTCTATCGATTCAGTGTTCACACCACACAAAACCCCACGGCTTGCACTGGTTGCCCTTCAAAGTGACAGTCTGGAGAGCCAGGCCAAGGACTGACCTCTTGGGAAGGCTTTGAAAGCTGAAGTTCGTATCCAGAATGAAGTGGGAAACTTGAATAGCTGCCCTGCGTCCTGTCGTCAACCAGGGCTGCAAATTCCCTCTGTCCCCAGAGGCTAACTTCACCGGAGAATTTTGCCATGATTGGTTTTGCTGTTGCTGTGTTCATTCTCTAAGTACAGCAAAGTGTAATCCACTCCTACAGATCTGCCAGCACTAGGCAATTCCAGGAGCCCAGCATATGAATACTAAGAAAAAATGTGAGGCTGCAAAATAAATGTTAGCACCTGCGCCTGAAAGAGGAAAATGCTGCTGCTGCTCTAAGCACATCAGCAAGAGCACTTTGCCCAAGGCTTAGCAGAGACACGGGCTGCACTGAGACCTGTGTTAGGAGACTGAATAAGCATTGCATTGCTGGGGCACAATCAGGGTGACTAACTGGTGTTTAGAAGAACTGAAAAATAGCTCCAGTCCACAGCTAAAAATATAGAATGACATCTGATGAAAATGACACCTGACCTCCCACTTACTGTATCCACTTACCGTCCAGTTAGATCTGTGGGGGTCTTGTGCTGAATGCATTAATGAGACTATAATGATGTGGTAATTAATAACGTTTAGCACGTTTAGGGACCTGCATGGATGGGCACTCGCTCAGACAGAGCACGCTCTGTCCAAGGCAGCAACGCAAAGGTGATGTCAATGGGAGTTTGGGTGAGCCCCTTCCAGCCCCTCCCCGTGCTGGGGCAGGGCTCCTGCTCTCCCCGTCTCCCCAGCCCCTGCCAGGCTGCCAGCAGCAGTTCCCAGCACCATGCTGCATTTTAGTGCCCTAAATCTGGAGCATGGTCTGGGCTGACAGAGAGCACCTGAGGTGGGAATAGAGGAGGACGAGCCAAAGTGAGGCAGGCAAAGTCCTCTTTGCCTTCCCATGGCGCACTCATGAGTGGGGGTGCTATAAGATGCAATGGGAAGGAAGTCTCTGAAGCTGGGCTGAGAGGTCAGGGCAAGAGGAAGTCTAGAAATACACTCCAGTGTTCTCCAAACCTCATATCTTCATTGGATCCAAATTCTTTCCCGAATTTAAAAGCTATGAGACCATTTACAGGATGGGTGAATAGCACTGAGTATGGAGAATAGGGAAGCTCAGGAAGGACCGTGTGTTCTCTTGCACGGGCCACAAGGTGAGCCAGGATCCACTTACAAAATTGGGAAAAGAGAGGACACCTTTCCTGCCTGGCCCAGCAGACTTCCCAGCGTGGGCTGAGGGTCGGGCGACGAGGCGGCGGTTCTTTTAAGGAGAAGGGCTGTTGCTCCACACATCACTGAGCTTCCCATGAGCCTGGCCCGCGTGCTGGAAATTTTCTTTTAAATAGAGCTCATGGCAGAAGGGTTGAAATTTGCCACTTATTACTTTCATTTATCATTCTAAATAAAGCAAACATCCCTGTATCTGCATGTTTTACTAAAGACAGCCAGGATAAACAGCACACTTGGTAGGAACACATGCAGGGGACAGATTTCATGCATTCTCCTGCACATGCAAGTGCGTGAGAGCAGACTTAGTTTTTACCCAGCAGCAGCATATGAGGCTGTAGAGAGGATAAATGCAGCAGAGACCCAACTGCACACCCATTGATTTATAATTGAGAAACAACCATGTTTGATGTCTAGCTTCCCGTGGATCGACTAAGGAGAATTTTTCAAACTTAAATTGGGTCACTAGCAGTAGGATGTCATGATATTTTATCTAGGGAGGAGGAATGGGAGGGGAGCCCATGAGACGAACAGCTTAGCGTGGGTGCCATGGTGCCTTAGGAGTTCTCTGGATTCATCAATTATAGATCAGCAGTCTGGTATTCGAATGTGGCGCTTCCAACCCACTGTCTCCTCAGCGCCGCTTGGTCCCAAGTCCAGGTCCTTTGGGCCAGATGACATTTCTGAGGCATGAGCCACAGCCACCAAATGGCTACTGAGGGGCCTGGGGAGGAACCGGCTGGAACGGCTTCATTTCAGAGAGCTTAAAATGGCAGGTGGCTCTGCACGCACTAGCTGCTTAAATCTTACAAAAACAGGCTCTGCCTGGTGTACATAGGCCTGTTTTGGGCGGGCTCCAGAAATGCCATGATGATCGTGTTATTTTCTCTTGGTTTTGCGGAGTTTCTACTTTTGGTCCTTGGCAAAACAGAGGGAGTGTTGCCCAACAATTATAGCACAGGCGAAAAACAGGCTGAGGTAAGACACTGTGGCTCTGCCTGGAAGCGCCAGTGTGGTCATAGGAGGCTTTGCTTCACATGTGACTGTCAAGTGCTTTGGAAAGCGTCCTGAGAAGCTCAGGAGATGTTGGTCCTTGACATACAAACTGTACTTGACTGACTCAATGAAGAAAAAGATCTCTTTAGACTGCTCAGTTATCTGTAGATCCCTTTCAAAGAGAGCTTTGACAAGGTGGCCTCAGACGTCTTTGCAAACCGTAGGGTGCTGGCTCCTGCTGCCTGGGCAGCCCAGCCATCCTCAGCAGGGCTCTCCCTCCCTCTTGGAAACCTCTCCTGGCACTAACTTGGGACTTGCTTCTACCTCTTCTGCTTCAGCCAGGCTAACCTGCCTCGGGCCCTTGGGGCGGTGGTGTGAAGGGTTTGCTCTGCCTGCCGATAACCCCTTGTTTTAACAAACCTCAGGGTGAACAAGGACAAGCGGGAATCCAAGGTCCCCCAGGGCCCCCTGGCCCACCAGGGCCCACTGGACCAGCTGGACCCGAAGGAACCCCAGGACATCCCGGGCCAATTGGGCCACCTGTAAGTCCAATTACAAAAAAAGCCGCCTGCTTCCTCTTTCCCTAGGGCACAGACAATTTCCTCGGGCCTTTGTTGCCTCTTCTGAAGCCAAGATAGCCATGGGCAGGAGATTTGCAGGGGATGTGGATGTGTGGGGAAGTTCCCAGGAAGGAGGGGGTGTGGGAGGGAAGGCAGAGGTGTTCACCCTAGCTGCTGCTATCTGGACACGCATGTGTGAGTGGGTGACATCAGCGTTTCCTCCTCCTCAGCTTCTGCGGTCGGCCACGGGGAGGAAGTAGCACACAGGGTGTAATTGTCCTGCTCACAGCAGAAACCTGACTGATAAGAATCCCTGTGACCTCTTTGAAGTCCTGCCCCCGTCCTGTGCTCAGGCTGGCAGCAAGCAGCCAAAGAGGGCAAAACCAGAAGCATCATTTACAATAATACCATTGCTAAATGGCAGGGGCCAGGGCAGGGAATCCTGTTAATGTGCCTCTCTCCTTTGCAACAGGGCAGAGCAGGAGAACCTGGGAAGCCTGGCAGAGATGGAAAGGTGGGTACCAGAAACCAGCTCCATTCCTGGGAGCTACGGATAGGAACATAGCACGCTGGCCCTGCAGCGACTGCAGCGTGAAAGGAGGTTCCACCTCCAAGCGTTTTCAAAGCCTGCTAGCAGGACAAGCAAGTCTCGTCCTCTGAGGCAAAAGCACCTCTCCACACATGATAGAGGGGTCGGGTGTCCTGCCAGTGTCCTTACACTCTCTGAGCTCTGAGGAGCCAAGGGTGCCGTGACTAAACATTTGAACTGCCATAAGCAGGCAACATCAGGTGTGGTGTACGCATCAGAGCATATCTCGAGTAGTTAGCTCCTTCCATCTGCTCACATCAGGAAGGCAGCTCCTGCCTGGATATTTTGTTTATTTATATTTACATATACATGTCTGGTATGCTTCATAGTTCATATCAGGTAAATTGTTTGGTTATTTCTCCTTTAAAAACACAAGTGGTTTGTTTGTTAATATATTCTCTCTGTTTAGCTTGTCAGAGGAAATGCCTGGTTTACTCCAGAGCTTCACAAATCAGCTCGGAACAAGTTTCCCAAGCAAAGACAGAAACAGAAAAGATTCTGGAGCACAATGCATAAGGCAAAGCAGCTTTTTGGTCTTCAGATTCAGTGACACCAGGCCTGGGGGGATGGAGCACTATGGGCAGGAAATTATTTGGGTGTCTGGGTTAAGATAATATTAATTTACATAAAGAGTAGATTGGGGATGTTTGAGCTCACCAGTGCAAATCATCTCTGTAAAGGGGGATTTCAAACCAAAGCACTCAGCATCTCCCATCACTCTGCAGTCCACGTAATTTGGACGTTTGCTGACTTCAGTGTCTGTTTTGATTTTATCTCTACAGGGCTTACCTGGACCTCCTGGACCAAAGGTGAGACAACTCGCCTCACTCTAGGGGTAGCAAGGTGGTAACGAAGGGGAATGCTCCTGGCAAGGAGAGATGTGTACGTTTTGGTGGGTGGAGGAGAGGGAAAGGAGATTGCATCTAATAGCTGAGAAAAATTTCTAACCCAGCTCAGTATAGCCTTTGGGGCCCAGCCTATGTGCTGACTCATGGGTTTTGTCCACGTCTGAGTTGCATCTTGACTGAGCAAGGCACGCCTCATCAGCCCCTCTTGCAAAATTCTTTGCCACACACAGCTTTATTGGCTTCTTCCATTCTCAAAGCATTTACCAGCACTTCAGGAACTGATTTTGCAATGCTATTGTTAACTCTGCCACATTTTCCCATTTATTCACTTGCCAAAGTGCGAGGAGGGGGGGATGTGGGGGTGTGGTTGTTGTTGTTTTTCAGCTGCAACCACCCACCCCCATTTGATTTTATTTGAGATATGTAGCCAGGGTGAGGAGCTAGGGACCGCAGAGCTGGGGCACAGAGCTGGCATGAGTTATCCATTGCGCCTCTCCTGCTAGGGCTCAGTCTAGTGCAGGGAACAGTGACCCACGGGTCTGAAGGGTCAGGAACTCAGTAGAGTCACTCTGAGCAAAAGGTGAATTTTCCTCATGGAATGCCCTTCCATCCCAGCATCACCCCAGGAAAAAGCACAGGAATTTGTCCTTCTCAGGCCAAGCCTCACTTTCTTTTGTCTTTCTGCCTTTTGCAGGGAGACCCTGGGATTCAGGGATACCCAGGCAGAAAGGTAAGGAGGGGATCTCCAGTATTGTTAAATGAATTAAGTTGCACTGATGCCTTGCGGGATGACCGCTGCAAGTCTGTGGACTCCTCTGGAGTCTTCTGCTGAGCTCTGCTCCTGCCAGACACAGGCCTGCAGATCCCCTGCCATCAGCCACATGAGGAGAGACTGGACCCAGAGATATCTTTAACTCTCCTGTAGCTGTGGTACAGTCGTCTCCCTGTCTGTGTACCTCTCTACGCCTACTTCCAGGCTGAAATCCACCTCTTGTGCACCCAGACCTGAACAGGAGGCTGGAAAGGGCCAAATTCCTGGCAATGTATTTCTCTCTGGAATAAAGCAGGACAGAATCGATCCTGATCCAGGTTAAAAGGCAGAAGCTGGCAATGCCTGAATGTCTTCAGCAGCAGCTAAGTAACAGCAGGGTTGTGAAGCCTAGAGGGTGTAATGAAGAGAGAGAGAGAGAGAGAGAGAGAGAGGGCAAAGACACAAAGGAAGATCAAAGGGGAGAGAGGGGATGAAGAGATACTACTAAAGAGATGTCAGCTGCAGAAGAGGACGGCGAATGTTCCTAGGAGGCAGTGTCCTGTGTCCTGTGTTATCTCCACATTACTTTATGGGTGCTTTGTGAGCAAAACGGCAAGACCTGAGAGCTTTTTAATTAGTTCTGTATAAACCGAGAAGTTTTTGTTATGTCAGGAAGTGGAAATTACAGTCCCCGCAGACCACAGCCCACTCCTGCAGACAGACACAATTTATTGCCGCTTCTTCCAGTGAACCATCGTTTTTTCCATTAAGAGCCCATCCTGTTCTGAGTGCACTGGGCAGGCAGCTCTCAGCACGCAGGAGCAGTGAGGGGGTCCCTGCAATGACCTCACAGTGAGGGCCTCTCCTACCAGCTCCTCTTACATGAAACAACTTGCCTGGCTAATTTACTTACCAAAGCGAAGAGCCTCCACTGATCTTGGAGGAATGAGCCTGAGGTTGTGACCTTTCTCTGGCAAAGGTGGAAGGGATGGATGAAAGTAGGGGAGAAAATCCTCCCTGGTGTGTGGGTCAGGGGAAAAGGGAAAAGAGGGCAAAGAGCTGAACAAAGATGTGAGCTCTGATATGACACAGGATTGTGGGACCACTCCCTTCAATTCATATGTTTTGCACTCTGATTATCTTTCTGGACACAGAATGGTGCTCCTCTCCCAGAGATACTCTGTGTGGGACATCCCTCTCACATCTCTGATGACTTTTCAGGCAGCCACAGGCTCCTTTTCTTGCTGCTTACTGTGTTTGCTTCTTCCTCCTTTTTTCTTTCTTCTCTTCCCCAGGGTGAGGTGGGCGAGTCAGGCCTGCCCGGTGCGCGTGGCCTCCCTGGAGCTACTGGCCCTAAGGTAACCCTTGAACTCAGAGTCAGTGGGGCCGTCTCCCAAGGGCAGATAAGTGGCACACAAGCCCAGAGACAACTAAAGGACTATAGAAGGTCAGGGACTGGAGGCAGTTCTCTAGAGCTTGATATAAACCATATAAACAGAAAAATTTGCTCCTCCTGTAAAGGGCCTGGGTGATTTTTGGCTGGAGCAATTCCCTGCTGTCCTGAACCGGGGCCAGGTTCAGCCCTGCCTGTTAAAGAATAAAATGTACCTGGCCTTTAGAGGCTTTTGCATTAAGGCTGGGAGAATGAGGATACTCTGGTCCAGGAAACGATTGGATGGTTCATCTACACCCAAAACATGGAGGAAAGCGTTAGTACAGTGACCTCCAGCACCCACTCCAGCGACGTAAACTGCCTTGCACTCCCAGGAAGGGGTGGGCTGCAGCCACTGTTCAGGTTGCTGCCCTTATGATCAGGAGCCATTTCTCTCTGGAGGCCTGAGGCTGCGTTTAGCACATACTCCCTCTTTCAGCTACTTTCTCTTTGGCCCTCGTTGTTAGCACTACACTGCTTGCTCAGTTTCTCTTTTATGTTCACTGCACCTCTCTGTTTCCTCTCTCTCTCTTTCTCCTTTGCTGGGCAGGGTGAAAAAGGGGATGCTGGCATAAAGGTAGGCACGAGAAATACGGGTTTCTAACAGGGTAGATCATCTGGGAGATACCGCTCCTTGGGCTGATGGGTTGTAGGAGGAAGTTGGGTCTGAGGCAGCTCTGTGGGGCATTTAATGGAGCACACATCTGTGCTCTGATTAACCACAGGCAGACACTCCAACTCAGGCAATAAAATCAGCCTTTATCCATTTGGTGGAATTCGACTCTTACCAAAGGCATGTCTCTGACTATGAAGCTTCCTAATGATTTGTTACATCTCTCCATTTGATGGGCTAGGCTGGGGTTTCCTCATAAAATCTGGTTAGCTGACGCATCAAATCCTCTCAAACTCTGCAACTCAGGCTGGGGTTTGGCACCAGGTTTTTTTGTCTGTTTCTGGACACTTTTTACAGGCTCATATGGTCTATGCCCAGATGTTATCTATTTGACTGAAATTTACTGTACCCATATATTTAAAGTATATTACTCAATGTAGACTATGCTTAAAGCATTACAACATTGGCAAGTGTTCCTGACAGTCAGAGCACACTGTCATGCCATACATCTTAAACATCATGAGAAAAGACTGGTCCTGTAATATTTTGAAAGGCATTAGCAGTGACACATACATCTCAAGTATTTAGTATGTGGTATGCATCTCATTTCTCGTGCAACATATACACTTTCTATATTTTTTCCATCTGGGTGGATTACTATTTGAAAGGATGAAAGGCCCCTTCAGAACTTAATGTGGGTGCGTTGCATCGAGTTTAAAGAAATGTTCTTTGGGAATGCAGGCTCTGGGTTCATAGTTGAATAGAAGAGCAGCGATTGTCTTCCTACAAGAAAACTCCTCAGAAATACTGCGGTGCATGTGAAGTCCAAATGTTCCCCCATGTCCATCTTCACATCAGTGTAATTCTGTCAAGCACAAAGGCGTTGCTTCTGGTTTGTGCCAGTGTAAATGTAAAACAGATTTGCACCCAGAAATAATGTGTTTTGGGCTTAGGAGTTTGTTTGCTGCTGTTCCAACAGCCAGGTGCAATCCCATTAAGCAGAACTGGAGGTCTGAAGTTAGAACATGGCCTGGAAGGAGAATTTGTGTTCCACCCCTGCTTATAGTCCCATGTTTCCCTGCTAGCAGACACCTGCTCTGCTCGCACCCATGTACAAAGACCACTCAGCCCTTCACTGGGGCTCTGGCAAAGGCTTGGGCTCCAAGTCTTCCAGTGATGCCTCAGGGTCATCCACAGGCGAGAGCCTTCCCTGTTCTGTGTTCGAGAGCAGTGACTCGGGGCGACCCTGGAGACACGCTCTCGCTACTTGGGCCCTTATTCATCCCACTTCATAAAGAGTGGAGATGAAACCTGCCGCGCTTTTTGTGGTACTAAATTGCAGCTCCAAAGGGGCACCTCCCCAGTCCCAAAGCGGCCTCTTCTTTCACACACAGACTTTCATTTGTTATTGTCAGGATCACTTTTCTCTCAACTCCCTTTCTTCTTTGCTCAGAGGGATTGAAAGGGAAGTGCAGAGGTACCCTTAAATCAGCAGCCAGACATCACCCAGTAGCAGCTCCTGAACGTCCAACAGCACATACATTTATTGTCTTTGGAAATTGCTTCTTTCTGTTGTCCTCCCATCTAGGAGGATTCTTTGGAAGGCTATTAATGCTTCCACCTTTGGATCCAGTTACCTGGGCTAGATTTTACCTCCTCTTTGTTTTGAGGAGTCCCAGACAAACACTAGGGTACATAGTTTAACTGTAGTGACCGATTTTACATAGCATATCACTGCTTTTGCTGGCAGTGAAGGACACCTCAGGCCTGAAGAGGCTTGCTGGTTTCTCACACACCCCTTGTTCACGTAATAACCTCTCCCCACCCAGTGACAGATGCTGCACAACATAGATTCTTTCTTAGCTATTTTCTTCTGTGGCCACCATATGTCCTTTGATCATATTGAGACCTCTATCTGTGTCCTGTGAGGGTCATTAGACAACCAGTGAATGTGATCACCTGGGTCATTTGAATAAGCATTTGACTCACTGCCCCCCACCTAGCCATCACATTCAGCTTTAATGACATTTTCTTTCTTTATTTTTGAAAAGTCCTTAGGATGAGGCTTTTTCTCAGGCTCTGAGGAAAGAGCAATAAAGAAACTGCCCACAGCCTTGCTCAATAAGCCCCTCATAATCTGTCTTTCACAGCAAGGAGCAGAAAAGGAAGGGTCTCTGTTTTAATTGTCAGCCCATAGCCAGTACCACTAATGAGCTGATCAGCATGGGGTGTGCTCTGTCATGATGGGCACCCAGTGGGTGTAAAGCTGCTCACACCAGTTGTAGAGTGTGAGAGTCTCCTCTGTGTCAGAGAGGAGAGGTGTAGCATAACTTTTCCAAAGAGACTGAAGAGGTACTTCCTAAATGAGCATGAAGCTCAGGAGAGCTGGGAGGTGCTGCTGACTGCCTTCCTGGAGCCCACTGGGGATTTGTGCTGGGCATTTGGCCTTTCATATCTGCCTTTGGTGATGATTCCTAGCTTCTGGCTTGGCTACACCACTCCAGTGCTGGTTTTGGCGGGTGGCTGCTGCCTGGCTGTGGCACCCTGTGCAGCCCAAAGGGCATCGGAGGACCACAAAGGGATGAGCCCAGTGGGTCCTCACTGTGTTACAATGGCTTTCAGATGTGTAAGGGTTTAAAGATGTTCTGGAGAGTTGCTTTTCCTGCTTATTCTCTGGCTCTGGGGCTTCTTCCTGCTCTTTAATTGTGCAGTGTCATGTTTGTTGCTCCTGCTCTCTAATTAGCTCTAGTGCCTGTGTGATCCTGCCGGTGCTAGTGGGGGCTGTGCAAGGGGGGTGAGGCTATCATCAGAAAGCGCAGGGTGGGGTGGTTGCTCTGTAACTTGCCCCTTGCAAGGGGCTACCTGCCTCCCTCTCACTGGGATGGCTTTGCTTTTGCAGGGCTAAGTTATTAAACAGCTCTTCAGGCAGGCAGCTTTTTCCAGGAAAGTCTCTGGGATGGAGAATTACTTTCACATGGGGCAGCCTCTGAAAGCTGTGTGGGTGCCTCCCAGCAGAAAGCGTTGGTCTCCTCTGCTTGGTCTCACTTAAAAAAAACCCCAAAACCAAACCAAACAAACCAGGAGCGTGGTTGGGAGGGAAGGAGAGAGAGTGGTCCCCGCTTCTCCAGTACAAAGCATTCATAATTATTTTTTAATTCTTGCAGCTGAAAATACCATAGTTAAGTATGCTGCATAGGGTGGGAGGGGCCCACACTGCCTAGATCATGTATGTTATGGTATTAGTGTTTTACAAAATGTTTTACAAAACTCTTCATGCAATGCCACAGTTACAGAAAGTGCTTTTTTAAAAAAAACAGGTACATATATCCCTGCTGAATAGTCCTTCCAAGCAAGGACTAAACATCCAGAACAAAATAACAGAAAGTATGCAGATTGTCTGAAGATGTTTTATTTTCCAATTACCACCAGACAAAATTCAGGCTGACAATACAAAGCAACCCTCGGATTCTCTGTCTCTCCAGCTATGTTTGTTCATCCTATAGTCCCTGCAGACTGAGTGACTCCCTATGTCCTGCAGAATGCCACAGTGTGAGATGTGGTATAGCAGGGTACAGAGACTGTCTTTGCTCCCAGTGTTGTCACTCTGGCTAGTGCTGCTGTGCACAACAGGCTGGAGAGGTACCACTGATGGCATTTGGCCCTGGCTAGGGCAGGCAGCTTGGTGAGAGCCAGGCTGGGAAATGGGCTGTGCCCCCTCTCACCCAGCAGGCTTCCTCACAGAGCCCTGGGAGGACTCATCTCGTGTCTCTTGCTCTCTTTCTCTGTGTTTCTTGCTCTGCTTCCAGGGGGAGAGAGGCATGCCAGGGCTGCCAGGAAGACATGGCACTAAGGTACCTTGTAAACAGTGGAGTGACGCTTTGTCTGCCTGATCTCACCCATACCACTCGACTGTCCCTGATGCGCAAGCATCACCTGGATTTGTGTGTGTGTCTGTTAGTCAGTGACTATCCTCAGGCTGGATTCTTTCTGCTTCTAAATTGCAAAATATAGGGCTTAATTTATGAAGGAAATGGTGGGAGAAGCAAATGGCATGCCCAGTCCGATGCTGTCTTGCAACATCAGGATCTTAATGCTTTATGCTAGTGAGAGCGGCCAATTGCTGATGTTTCTAGGGAATTGGTGTTTTGTAAATTGGGGGTCCCAAGTGACCACTGTGATGCGTGTTAGTTAGCCCGCTGCCATCAGTGGGGTTATACAAGTGTGAACCCAGACTACTGCAGCGATGAAATCAGGGTCAGTGTGTGAGCAAGCCTGCATGTGTGTGCATTGCAGTTTTAGGATGAATACTAGAAAATAACACCATCTGCATTCAGTGCCATTTAAAGGCCAAAGAGTGAGGAACAGGCATCTCGACTGCACTGTGAAAGACTTAACGTGAGCCACTTGCTGCATGTAATCCCTTTCATGACTCTAGCCCGTATTGACTAAAACCTGCTGACCCCGAGACGATCTGGAATGCTTTTTTTCCCCGTTTATTGCATAGAATCCCTGATCTCCATCTTCTGTCCTTGTGTTTTTTAGCTTTGTCCCTGATTTCTGTTTCAGAAAGCTGAGAGGTATGATCCTGCTGCTCTCTGGCTCCCCACTCCTCCTTGTTTGAACTTTTCCAAGCTCTTTTCACTTTGAACTTGGCTCCCAGTCCTCCTCTCTGCCTCATGTGCTACATCCCAACCCCTCTCATTTCCCACCTTCTAACACTACTTCACCTCCTCCCCTCTCCTCACACCCTCCTCCCCTCTCCTCAGACCTTTGTTATCCCTCATATTTGCTTTTGTAACTGGACTTTTTCACCAGGACCTAACTAATACTAACACAGGGCATATAGAGATTTCAGAGCAAAGGGTTGATAGGGAAGACCTGCTTTTTGCATCAGTGCTGTCGAGGGAAATGTGACTGTCCCTGTGGGAGCAGCTGCCTCCTGGGGTTTCGAAGCACCTGTCTCGGATTGCAGGGCAGGCTGGACTCCGTGGTCTCGTGGTGGTGGCTTGCTCTGCACTGCAGAATGACGCCTGAATCTCAGTGCTTGGAAGTCTTTTTTTTTTTTTTTTCCCCTAAGGTGGCTGGCTTCAGAGCTCTCCTGAAAACATTTTCTTGCAGGGTTTGTCTTCTGTGATAAAAAAAAGAATGAGGGGAAATAGCAAGACCAAGGCTCTGGGGTACAAGCTGGCCTTTTTCAGGAGGCTTGAGCTGATGTACCTGGGATCAAGCTCTGAACTGGGTGTTTGATCCTCAGTTTGTCTTTACATTCCTCAGTTATTTAATGGTGTTCTGCTTGTTGGCCTTTGCTTCACCTGCAGGACTAAAACTGGGGGGGGGTGTGGAAATCTGGTTGTCTTGACTGGGTTGTGCTCATGATGCCTGCCTTTGGAGGAGCTTTCTGGAAAGCGGAGCCACTGCCGTAGGTGAACAACCTGCACAGGGAAGGAGGATGCGTGCTGTGTGGTGTTACAGCATCACTTCTGAGTTCTGGAAAGGAAAAGATGTGGATTTTGCCTTTTTAGTTCTACATGGCTGATACTATTTTGGTTTTAGAAGTTTGTGTCCGATTCATTTCAAAGATGTTCCTGTCTTTCCTCTTTCTGCCAGGGCGCTCCTGGGATGGCCACCGCAGGGGTGAAGGTCAGTTTTACACTACGCTGCAGTGGCTTAAGCAGGACACGCTTAAGAGCAAGGGCTGGAGTTAGGAGAGCGCAAGGCACAGGAAAATGGTCGAACAGCTCCCACTAAAGGGGAATATCAGAACTGCCGTTGCTTTTGGCAGTTGCTCCAGCAGCACCGCTGCTCCTCCGCACTCTCTGGGCAGAGAGGTCGGTGAACTCGTGATACTCCACAGCAGTGTCGGGATGGCAACAGAGCAAAGGGCCAGATGCAGATTTAGGGGGCTAGAAGTTACTCTGAGGATCCAAGATGCGCAATGAGACAATGACCTGTTGTCCTGATACCCTCCAGCTGCTGGGGAAAAAAACAGAAATAAAGAACCTATCTCCAGGGCTGGTGGGGAGAGTTTTGCTCCTTGATGCCACATTGATCCCCTATCAACACAGCCTTCTCCCAGTCCCAGCTGCAGCCTCAGCCTTGCTCTGCTCCTGTGCAAATTTCTTAATGCCAGCAGATGAGTCTTGTTTTATTACACTCTCTTGTATCTGATAAACCTTCTCTGGAAGTGCTGCAAGGTGGCTACTCAGTTTTGCAAAAGCCACTTGTCTGAGGCTTGCTGGTTTCTTACAGCAGCCTAAGAAATAAAATAAGCTCTGGGCACAAATACACATTTAAATCATCCTCATGCCCTTATTTACAAGCCCAAGGCCTCCATAGATGAATGTTCTTTCCTCCACTCTGATAGCTCTAGGATTTGTACTCTCTCTTCCTGGTTTTTCACTTTATTTTCTTGTCTCTTCCCCACCAGGGCGAGCCCGGGACTCCAGGAGAAAAGGTACTCTCAGGAGGCTTTATTCTGGAGCCTGCATTTCTGGTGTGTTTGTTTATTTCTTTTCCTCTCCTGGAGCAGCTGAGGGAGCTGAAGAATGGCTTTGTAATTCCTAGTGCCCAAATCCAGACCTTAATGGCACCTGCCAGTGTACAAAATGGTAGTAGCATACAGTGATGCCAAGTGAGAGAGGGAGCACACTACAGAGAGATTCCCTCCCTCCTGCTCACGTCTGTGTTGATGGGAATACCCTGCAGCCACCTTCCCCATTCCTCCCTACTCCACAAAACATGCACAGCACACTTTGCTTAGCAAGTATGCTCCCTCTCCCCCTTCCCTTGTCCCTTCTGCTTCCCAGTACTTCAGTGTCCACCAGAAGCCTTCCCCTGTTACTGCAGTAACTGCAGGGTTGTTCTTCTGTCATGAACCGTAGGCACTGCCCTGCAGTCTCCCTTGACTCAGTGTAGCGTGACCTGGTCTGAGTTCCTGTGGTGGGCACGGTACAAAAATACCCCATCACTCTCCATCCCTAAGCAGCCGGCTTGGTTTCTGAGCAGCTGGCTCCTCTTGTGTGAGGCTCGCTGGGTTATGTTACAGCATGCGACAGCCATATAACAGACACGTTCTCTGTCTCTTTTCTTCCCCACAAAGGGAGATCCTGGAGTCCCAGGGAGGATGGGGCCCCCAGGTTTGCCAGGGAAGAGGGGGCAGCGGGTAGGACATTGTGTGTTTGGGCTTGGTGTCCTGGCAGTGCTGTGCTGTGTTCCCTGTGAGCGGGAGCCTGCTTTGTTGTGGCATTGTCGTGCTTGCAGGGGATTATGTGTCCTTTTCTGGCTCTTGCCCCCTCGGTGAAGTGTGTTTGTGTGTTCCTGCTTGCAGGAGGAGGGGGGGCTGGTGGCAGGCCAGGGCAGCATGAGATGCCTGGGATGCAGTTTTGTTCTGGGAACGGTTAAGGACAGTCCTGCATCTTTTGACTCCAGAAATAACACCCTAAACAGAGATTCAGTAATCTGACCTTCCTCCTCAAGAAATCTGCTTCTTTACACCATTGTTCAGGCAGCACAGGATGTTTTCAGTAGCTCTTATAGGCATGTGTATTGAAAACTAGTCCTTAGATGAAAAGGCAGAATCAGGGATTCGCAGAGGCCTGGGACAGGATTAGAGATTATATCCTTACAAAAACCCCAAAGGCCAAGCCTTTTCTTTGGGTACGAGGTCCTGCAAATGTTTTCTTTCTTTCCAGGGAGGGAAGTATTAATTTACAGCAGCAATGTGCATGATCTGGCAGGGGAGAAGAGCCTTACAGGTGGCTGGAGGCCAGATTACCTTGGAGAAAGGGGTCACTGCACTCTAGAATTGCCAAAAGAAAAAAAAAAAAAAAGAATATTGCTGCTAGTCAATTATTTTCCACGGAGCCAACAGTGCATGTCTGTTCCTGGAGCGTTGGTGCAAACCCCCTGCATGTCAGATGTGTGTCCTTGAGCTCTGACGAGACTGGTGTGCAGCAACCAGCCTCTGCAGGCATGGCACCGAGAGGAACTCTGCTAGCCTTGCTGATCTGGTGTGCTGCTGTTGTGGAGAGAGCTAGGCACCAGCTGGGGAAAAGAGGCTTTCAGTTGTTATTTGTAATCTGTCCAAGTTGTTAAATCTTGGAGGTGTGAGTACTGCAGGTCAGAACACACCTTTTTCTGATGATGCATTTGAAGCATCTCTTCATGGTAATCTCTGAAAACACTCTTTGTCCTGGCAGAATGCAGACTCCTGAATAACACTGCAGCTGGATGGAATGGGCTAAATAGAAGTTAACTTCAACATAAAGACCACTAATTGAGTTCAGATATTCAAAAGATAGCCCAGATGTTATGGTGAACTAAGCAAAGTCACTTCCCCAAGTGAATTCTGGATGCCCTGCATTGCTCACTGTGCTGGGGCATCCTCCATAGCCCATGCTGCCGCACACAGCTCAGCCCGCAGGCCTTGCTCTCCAGGCATTGTTGTACACCATCGTCTTTGCCATTTTTGCCGCTCCTGTTTTCACTGCTTTTCAAGGCCAGTATGTGTCACAGAGCTTGGCTGCTAACTGTCACTGCTTTTTTTTTAAGAGCATGGTGAGACTGGGATTTGGAGTTAGGGAACAGGAGCAGGAAATGCCTCTTGGGGGGAGGTGTGGGGATGTTGGTTGTGAGATCTTTGCCAAAGCAAAGTAATTCACAGTGTAATGGGGAGGTGTGAAAACTGGGATGGACTCAAGCAGTGGACAGTTTCTGTGAAAAGAGCCAAACTCTGCCAGAGCACGAAAAAAGTCCTGCACTCCAAATAATATTCTCCCTGGGCAACAACTTCTCTGGGTATATGGAATGGGGAGACAAAAGGACAGGAGACAGTGTTCACTGGCCTGAGCAGGTACTGCTGGAGGATGACTAAAATCAAATCCCCTGGGGAAGAGAAGGAGGGTTTGAAATCAGGAGCAGCTAATCCTTTGGCTGCTCCTCTAGGATGGAAAGCCTGCAGAGTCAGCTTTAACCATGTCTGTTTTGCCAACAGGGTGAGAAGGGACGAGCTGGTGACCCTGGGCTTCCTGGACTCCCTGGCACGAAGGTGTTTATATTCTTTATTTTGGAGGGGGGGAGGGATCTCATCCCCTTTCCTTCCTCCCTCCTCCCACAGCTCATGCCCTCTTAGGTTGCTGTCACAGCAGAGTTCTGCAGAGCTCAGCTGGGTGTCAGCCCCAGCCAGGTGTCACACAGAGGATGCATTTTTGTGAGGAACTGCACACCTTCACGCAGTGAGGGGGGAGCTGTGGTCCTGGGAACGTGACAACGGAATCCTGTTCTGGTAGTTCCCCTTTGAAAGCATGACCTCAGAAGTAGCGTGGCGTTTCAGCCTTCCTCCTGCTCCATGTGTGAGGAGGAGATGGGTGTTTTGGGAGCTGCGCTGCCGTGCTCTGAGTTGGAAGAGTAGCCTTGTGCTCGGAGAGACTGAGGACAGGTCAGCTAAAGCTAAACTCTGAAACTGTGACTTTTTCCCTGCACTCTGAGCTGTGGATAGAAATCAGACCTCTCAAGTCAGGCTTTCACAGGGTGCTTTTGCTCTGGAAAAGGGGCCAGTGCACTGAATGACAGTGGCCATTTCAGGAAAGGATGAGGGTGTAATGGCAACTCGGTGCAAGCAAAGCTTTCCTTGCATCTGCTCTGTGCAAAGGATGTGGTCTGCAGGGCTGACTATCTGGCTGATGACTCTCCAGAGGGAGACACCAAAAAAGCCATCATCAGGTGGTCTTATCAGCTCAATTTCAACGGTAGAAGAAAATGGTTGTGTTCAAACTGGAGCCTGGGTAATGAGGCAGCTTTATATGTCCCTGGTAAATGGCCGAGCAGCAGCACTGCAGCCAGAGGGATGATGATAGCTGTGACTGCTGGCAGGGCTCGAGGTGGAGCCTGCACGCAGAGCTACGTTGGCCTGGTCCCTGAGCTGCTGGTGGCTCTGGAGCAGTGACGTTTCTGGGCTAGCGAGAGGCCAGGTGATGCACCTTGTTTTGAGCCCTGTCTCTCTCAGTCAACAGTTTGGCAAGTGAAATTACAGAGATGGAGAGACTGAACTGTGACACATGGCTTGTTCTTCCTTGTAAACAGGGAGAGAAGGGAAATGCTGAGAATGCTCTGGCAGGAGGTAAAGGAGAACCTGGCCCTCCAGGTCTGCCCGGACCCCCTGGACCAAAGGTCAGTGGTTTTTCCTCCAGTGCATTGTGTGCTGTGAGGGATTGTGCCCAGCACAAGGTGTGTAGGAAGGTGCAAAGGTAGCATTCATCTGTGCCCACCTCTGAACACCTGCCCAAGGGATATCAGGTTCTGCAGGGTGTTTTAGTTTTGTTATTTTAAATGCTGAAGGTGAGAGAATTTGTAAACTGTGCTTCTGGGAGGAAAATACCCTCCTTGTGTTCAAATAACTCCCCTGTAAACTCTGTGAGAAACCAGTCACTCGGAATCAATGACAGCCCCTAGACCCTGTAGTACCCAAGGCAGGGTGGGGATGGGGAGACAGGATGGAAGCCCTCCAAGTCTCCTACCTCCTCAAGGAGCAGCAGCAGTAAAATCCTGCTCCTTGGCAAAGGACACCGGGAACACTTAAATTTGAGGTCCTGTCTCAGATGTACTGGGAACAGCCCTCCTGTGCACTTCCTTTGGATCCAAATTGGGTGCTTGCCTTCATGCTGAATACTCCCTCTGCACTGGGTAGAAGAGAAGGGTACCTGGTGTGAAGTCACAACAGGAGATCAGGGTTACCTGGCGGGATGCAGGCAGGGCAGGGGTACTTGGCTGGTGCAGTTCTTCCTCCTGGAAATGCAAAGCCATCAGTGGAGTCATGCCTCCTCCACACAATACAAACTCATCCCTTTCCCTTTCTTCTTCTCTCAGGGAGAAGCTGGTGACGTTGGCCGGCCTGGTGCTGCAGGGTCACGGGGGGAAAAGGTACAGAGTGCTTCTGCACAGCCCTGCTCCAGGCTCAGTAGCTGCAAATTTGTTCCTCCGTGTACAAAACTTAGCTAAAAGGAGCATTTTAAAACTGAGCTGTCTGGTCCCAGATGGTTTCAGAGAACAACAATTCCTGGAGTCTGAGCAAGTGAAGGGATGGGCTTTGCTAACAGCATGTTCTTCTTGTTACAGGGGGAACCTGGTTCACCGGGAGACCAGGGACCCACGGGCCCAAGGGTAGGTGTCCCTCCACTAACACTTGAAGAGTTTTAGCCCTTCAGAGGAGTCTGAGGATAGTGAGACCAGACTGACAGTCTAGATTGGGCCTCTGCTTTCTTGACAGATGTTCTCACTGTCACTAAAAGCCCTTATAGCTTGGCAATGGCTAAGTTTGAGACAGGCCATTTCTCTGCTCCATACCCTCATCAAAAGACACCCCCACCTTAGGGGGAAAAGGTCTTCCGAGCCACCTCAGGGTAAATGCTCGCTCATTCCTAGGAGGAGATGGGTTTCTAGATCCCAGTCTGAACTCAGGCCCTTGACATATCAGCAAAGGGCAGCAGGAGAGTGTTTGGTGTATGCCTGAGTCTGACAGACAGTCCAGTACCGGGGTTCTGGCCTCAGCTTCACCGCTTACCAGCCCTGCCAGCTTTGATGCTCATGGCACGGTGATCTGGGCTTGTCTGACTACACTTCTGTAGTGTTTCCTCTATAAGATGTGCTTTCAAGAGCTTTGTTCGACAAATGAAAAACTGCAGGTGCACGAAACAGGCCCCTAAGAGCCCTTTTCCAGGGTGACCCACAGCTCTGAGTACCCCATGGGAAGGGCAATCCCCAAGCCCTGGCTAAAGAGCTGGTATTTTCCAGGGCCCCAAAGGAGAGCCTGGGAAGGATGAAATGATGGACTACGATGGTAACATCAGTGAAGCTCTCCAGGTGAGCGACTGCCTTCCTGTCCCATGAGGTGACTGCTGGGTGCTTTACCGTTTCCCAGGGGATGCAGAAAACTGGGAACAGTGTACATTTGCTTCCTCAGCAGTAGCAGCAAGAGGAAGTACTTGGGTGTTCCATACGCCCCTCCAGCCCGCAGCTCACTGCACATAGTGTTTTGGTAAATACTCGTGTGCCTTGTTTAGTTGATATATTAACACTGGTGGATGTAGAGGTCATGTGAATCCCCTCAGGAGTGGCCCATGACTTGGGGTAGATGGTGAATAAACAGACTGCAAAGCTTCCTCATAAGTGTGCGCCGATGGTCTGCGGTGAGCGAGCAGCTGTGCCCAGCTCCGGGTCAGCCTGGGTTCTACTTGAAAAAAGGGGAAATTGTAGAATAACAGCTACATGAGACAAAACTCATTTGTTTTTTCACATTTGTTCATTTTGTAGGCTCTTTGGTCATTTGGGTCAGTGTTACATTAGCGGAGAACAAAAGACCTCCATGAAAAAAATTAGTTTTCCAATGGATGTCTTCTTTTTCTGATTTTTTTTTTTTAACTTTTTTTCTAGGAAATACGAACTTTGGCCCTGATGGTGAGTTCCTAGCTTTTCTATGTGGTTTTAAGCAAGTAGCTGTAAGTCCATCCTAAGCAGATGGCCTGACAATTTAAGTGCAGCTAAAACATTTGGCCTTTGCTGTTGGGAGCTAAAGTTGTGGCAGCTGACAGCTGAAGGAACAGCTCATCTTGCCTTATGATCTTGGGACTTGAATTCTAATCAGGCCCTTTATCTCTCTGCTTTCAGAGGTAGTACACGTTACTCAGAACAGGGAGTGCTCCAAAGGGACAGGGAAGAACAAGGGGGGTTGACCAAAGCAGATAAAAAGGAGGCCTTGAGTGCCTTGCATGAAAGCTTATACTGGCAGTCTGCAGTGGATGCTTTCTGGGGGGAGGACATATTTTCACCATTGATAACTTGACAGAACAGTCCTGTACAAAATTTATCATTTAAACCAGCAGTGACTACAAGCCCTTTGAAGACAAAGAGAGCCACAGTAATTATTTTGAGCTAAAATAAGGGAGAAAGTGTCCCTATATTTTGCTTCTCAGGACAAGAAACCTGGTTAGGACAAAAGATGGATTTTTAAAATGCAGTATGACAGGGCAGCACAGGTGTAAGTAGCCAAACTGCTCCCTAGGTCTCCTTAAAGTGGTAACTGCCAAGACTGATCAGGAAAGCTGCTCAAAATACTAGAGCCATTTAGCTCTGCTTAATCTGTGCTTGGGCTCTAAGTCGTACAGTGGTTCCTATGATCTCTATTCTAAAAATATACTTTTGTAGATAGGGAGAACATTGTTAAGTTCATCTCAGTTTCCAGAGCAGATGGCTGTGGTGATTTTTGTTTTCTACCATGAAAATGTAAAGGAATACATACATATCTCCAACTTCCCTTGGACTGGTCTGCTGCTCACTTGGGACTCTCCATTACTTGGGTTCCCAAGCAAATACAGTTTTAGTCCCTGGGAAAATTCCCCCACGATTTCCCCTTAAATTCAGAAGATCTGTTTGATTTCAAAACACAAAAATAAAAGCCCTGTTGATAATCTGAAAATGAGTTTTTCTTTATTTAGGGCCCCCCAGGACTTCCAGGTGTGGCTGGACCTCCAGGGCCACCAGGACAGAAGGTATTCGCTCAGTTCCGCACTTGCAGAGCTAAGGGAAACACAGGAGCCATCCAGGCAGAATTCTCCCCCCCAGCCCTCCCCAGAGCTCCTTTTCTCCCTGTCCAGCACTATCAGACTGTCCTGCTGGCCTCTACCACTCCTCCTCATACACAATATTCTGAAAATCTCTTTTCTCACAATGATAATGCCTTATCTGAACGATGAAAGATCCTTCCTACTTGCCCTCCCCTTTAGGAAGCAGCTTGTGGGAACCGATCTCTGTGCGGGGATTGTGTTGGTTGGGGACTATGTTATAGCACTGGGGCTGTGAACTATCAGTCAGGATAAACAAGGCTGGTGAAGTTCTTAGGCAGTCACACAATGTATTGTTTCAACAGAGGTTTCCATGCTTTTTTTCTTCTGTGACTATTAGTTACCAGAGTCCCTGCAGCCTATTTCTATAATGCCCACACTTCATCATTGAAGTGCCACTCAGAAGGAGTCAAAACAACTGCTTTCAAACTGCCAAAGTCACAATTCTGTGTTTCAGGGTGAAATTGGCTTGCCAGGTCCTCCAGGCCATGATGGAGAAAAGGTAAGACGTGGTGCCTCTGTGGATGGCTCTTTCCTTTGGTGGTCTTATCTGAAGTTAGTACATTCCATCTCTGTCACTGACATTGCACAGTTGCTTTTCCCACAGGGGAAGAAAGTGCTTTGCTTCACAAAAATGAGCATTAACGGCTTATCAAAGTCCTAATTTATAAGGAGTGGCTGAGGTGGCATGGCAAACCTACTTTGTCCTGCCCATGACTCCTCAAAGGTGTGAGAGGATGAGCAGTGAAAGAGGCTTTGGGCCAGGGAGTTGCTCTGCAAGAGTAACCTTACTCTTATCTGTAAATGTTTCATTTTGTGTGGATTTCTTTCAGGGACCACGTGGCAAGCCTGGAGAAATGGGCCCCCCTGGCCCTCATGGACTACCAGGAAAGGATGGACCACCTGGAATAAAGGGAGAGCCAGGCCATGTCGGGGTCACAGGACAGAAGGGAGATAAAGGAGAGCCAGGACAAGCTGGCTCACCGGTGAGTAAATGGAAGCCTCTTGAAGCACTGCTGGGTATCCAGGTTATGGAGCAAGGCCCTGGGACTTCTTGGATCCCTCAGAGCCCCTGCGAGGTGGGTGCTAGAGGAACCTGGCTGCTGCTGTATGAAGTGTGCCAACACAGAAGCGAGGTCTTGGCCCCCTGGCAGATGTGTTGTCCATCTTGCTGGCGTGGCTGTCCCCAGCCACCTGCCCTGCTCTCTGGGCACCGTGTCACTTCCTCAGCTTGCTGCCCAGTGTTTTGCTTAAACTGAAACGCCGCTGTAAGCAAGCAGGCCTGACTGACCAGCACACATGCCCTCCTAGGAGGGCAACTGCATGGGGTAACCCCCTACATCCCCGCCACTAACTGGAACAGAGTGCCCACTCTCCCAGCTTCAGTCTGTCTCAATTTCTGTATCCCCAGCACTAGCCGAGAGGCTTTTATGCAATGAGTTTCTGCCTCTCTACAAGATTACTAGGATAAAGCTCTTGCTGTCACAACAGCTGGCTATTGGGGAGTGCTTTCTAGCATGGACTCCAGCAAACTGCATAACCGTGAGCAGAACTTGGAGGCAGGAAAGCAGTACCATATCCCACTCTGGGGACTGGCACATCCACAATGACAGGAGGATGTTCAGGCGTGTGCCTGTCTGGTTTCAATACTAGCAAAGTCCTGCATTTCCCTGGGCACCTAATGGTTGTCTGGAGTTTTCAGTGTGTTTTGGGAATGTCCAGAGTCAGCCTCAGCTCTTACAATGATGTCTCATATGTCTGCCTGACATAGCCTTGCAAAATTCCACAAATATTTCTTGATCCATAGGGTCTTGATGGCCCCACTGGAGAGAAAGGCGAACAAGGTGACCAAGGGATGCCAGGACCGTCAGGATTGCCGGGTCCCATTGGACTTCCAGGATTGACAGTAAGAGTGAAAAAGATAGGCTGCTCTTTCCTGCTTGGCAAAGAGAAAACAGTGTAGAGCAACACACAAAGGGTTCCTTTCTCAAAGTGCTGAGTGTCTTAGGAGCCCCAGTTAGGTGTTGAGGTGTCATTGAATGTCCATCAGGTCTCCAGCAGCAGGCAGGGGCCACCTGGGCATCTGCTCCTGTTGCTGTCGGGCAGTTCTGGCTCTGGCAGCTGCCTGCAGAGCCTGCGTGGCTAAGTCAGCTGAGATGCTTAGTTTGCTGGCAGCATGACACCGTTGTCAACCTGCTTGCCATGCTCCCTCCCTTAGAGGCTGTAGTGCAGCAGAGAGCCATCAGGCTGCTGTTGGGGAAAGACAAAGCAAAGTCCTGTGGCACTCCCCTCACACAGCCATGAGATAGCGCTCCTGGGGGCCTCCCTTTGTGTAGGGTGTCTCCTCTGGAAGCAGAGGTGCAGGAGAGCCACAGGTGAGCTCTTTGTGAAGTACATGGTACGTTCCCACTCCTCCATTGGGGAACTGCTGCTTGCCGGCATGTGGGTGGTTCACAGATGGTTTCTGATGGAGCGAGACTTCAGAGTGCAGCTGGTGGTGACAGGGTCTGTTGTTGTGTGCAGGGAGAGAAGGGTGAGCCTGGGGAGCGTGGAGACAAAGGAAGTCTGGGAGAATCGGTAGGTCACCTTTCTCATGTTCCTTCTGCAATCTCAGCAGTAGGGGAGGGAAGATTTGGCAGCAGTCCTTGCGGAAAACCAGCACATCCCACCCTCTCATGACAACACCCTTCACTGAGGACAGCAGACTTCATCTTGCGGGGCTGAACTGCCAGCCACCTCTGGCTCCCGATGCCCTACTTCTCCCTTACACAAGAAGAGTCTAGCTCACGACAAGCACTCAATAATGAATGCCTAGGGAAGAATTAGAAGGTCAGGGAAAGCATAACAAATATTTTGCTTGGCATTTGTGGTGGAGGGATTTCCTGAACAATACTTGCATGTATCTACATATATATTTTTTTTCAGTAGATTCTGGGTTCTTGAATTTGTCCATTTTCTCCTCAAAGCTCACCTCTAGCTTCTGTAGCTCCCTGCAGCAGGGAGTCCCACAGGCTATCAACACACTCCTCTCTCTGTGTGGAGCCAGCCACCTTCTTTCTCGTCTTTTGAAACAGCTGCTAGCTGTTGACCTTGTGCCTCCTTACAGGAGCAGTGGTAGAGTAGTGCAATCGGACCCTTGTCTGGAAAAACCTCACTGCTTTCCCTCCTCCTAAATATCTGCATCTGCTGCATAACCCTCCCCAGAGTCCTGCTGCTGCTTCTCAGTCACTCTGTCCTGGATTGCTGCTGCTTCCTGATGCAGTCCTTAGGGGAAGTCCAGTTTTTCAAGCCTGGTAGAGCTCTGCTGCACCCTGTGCCCTGCCTCCCCTCTGAGCAGTTCCCCTTCACCTGCTGAGGGCAGCAGATTAGGACACTGACTTCTCTTGCATTGCTTTCTAGGTATCTGGCCCCCCCGGACCCCAAGGCCCGCCAGGACCTCCAGTAAGTATTCAGTGATTCACCTGAGGAGCAAGGCACTGGGAATGAGGATAGAGCGGGAAGTGGCTGGGGAGGGTTCTGGCCAGAGAAAACAGCCAGAAACACTTCAGCGTTGAAACAGGAACATGCTTAGTATCACCTCCAAACCCACCCCGCAGGGTAGGTCAGAGCTAGGTGGGCTGGGTAGGTAAAGAGAGAAGGTTATGTTAGTCTGAGATGAAAGGGAAGACAGCAGCAAGATGGGATGGATGGGATTAAAGGGATCAGCTGCAGAAATGGTCTTAATAGCAAGCCTGGCCCACTGCCAGGTTGTTCTTGGCGAGAGCCTCCTCATTACCAGATGAAAACAGTACATGAAGTGCCCTTTACACAAATAAAGAGGCCTTCGGGCTAAGCAGTTGTGCCCTCAGTGTGACAGAAAGCGAAAGCTCTATACTGCATGCTGAACTGTGATACCTGGATTTTAAAGCACATCCTTAAACATTACTCATACCTTGTCTCTCAACCCAAACACAGGGTCTTCAGGGCCTCCCGGGACCGAAGGTAAGGCTGCAAAACATTGCATCCTGAAATCTTGCTAGAGTTGTCCCAGGTGCAAGAATTCCCTCCAGTAACAACTTCCTAGCTTTCAAATGTTACTTCCATCTTGGCAAGAGGACAAATCCTTCTGGATATTTCCTTGAAGGAAACGGATTAGCAGCTCTCACTTTAGGACCCAGAAAACTGGTCATTCTCTCCAGTTTTCATGCAAAGAAGTGGGAAGTCACTGCCCCTTGGAAATCTTCCCAGGAGAACTTAGTTGAAATCTGTCTGAAGGGTGAAGGTCTGTACAGCAGGATGGGCAGCCTGTCATACAATCCTAAGTAACTGAGCTCTAGCTTAAAATTAGCCAGGTTCTATACCCTGTAAATTCTGCTGTAACCCACTCAAGAACTTCACTGTTCTTGGTGATAGGAAGCTTTCTAATCTCCATCTAAATGGAGATTGGCTTGCCTGCCATAAAACAGTACCTAGATGAAAAAATATTTGAGTGGAAATGTTCAAGGAGAGCTGCGTTTTTCCTCTGGCATTCTTGGCAAAGATTGGAAAATGTGGAAAGTGTCTTAATGCTTCTGGTTATGCTTAGAATTTGGCTACCAGCACTATCTGGGTGCTAAAGGGGATGGTGTGTTTATCCCGATTCATCTTTTCTCCAGGTGTTGATTACAGATACAGTTACTGCCTTGCTTGTCTGTAACTCACTAGCCACTGCTATCAAGTGGCTGGGAAATTTCCATCAAATGCAGTCTCTTTAGGGTATGTGCCAAACAAATGCAGGTGAGAGTCTGGCACAGCACAGACTGGATTCTGGGCAGAGGGAGTACCACACCACTTTCTCCTTGAACAGAGGATCTGTGTAGGCTTAATTACCAGGTGCAATGGGATGTCCTGTGTGTGGAAGTTTTTGTTCCATCTTTGCAAACTGTAATAAGTCTTTTTGTAGTGGGGAGGAAGAACATTTTATACCCTTTGCAGTCATGTCAGAAGTGAGTAGCTCCTCCAGGTATGCGCCTAAGCCAGATAGTGCTGGATGGCAGTGATGCGTGGCTGCACGGAAACTGGAGTGCTGTAGAGTGAGCCAGCAATGTGGTGTCTTACGATTCCAAAAGAGTACAGCAAGCAGGCTTACTGTTTCTGTCCAGACTCTGTTCTCCTGACACTTCTGTTTCAAAATGCAGCCAAGATAATGTTTTTAAATGCCTTATGATCAGGAGTGGGGAGAAAAAAAGCTGTGGGTCACATTTTGGATTTAGGAAAAATTAGTATTTTGTTTAATATTGCTTTGTAGTTAATAATACAGAAATTAAAAAATACAGTTGGAAAAGGAATGATGAAATTATTTTCTCCCAAATTTTGAAACTGATGCTTTTGCATTTACAAAAGTCTTTCCAAAAAATATTTCAGTGTGATTTTTCTTCAAAGCTCATAGACACCTGCCGTTTGCTTCCAGTGAATCCACATCTTAAAATGTAAGACCACCCTACCAGATAACTTCTGGTTATTCACATTTACCTGACGCTCTCTGCAACAGCGGGGAGAGCAACACGGAAGCGAGCTCAGCTTTGACCGTCTTTACACACCGAGCCTGAGTCTCCTCTTGCTGCCACTGACTCACAGCAGGTGCTCGCACAGGGTCGTTTGACTGATACTGGTTTTCTTCGGACAGGGCTGAGAAGGAGGCTAAAGCATTGCTGCCTCTTGTGTTCTCCCTGCCGCTTCGGCGCTCTCTGCAGGGAGGCATGTTCCTTAGTAAAGTGCTGTTACAGTGGATTTATTTTCTGCTCCATCCTTCCTTTAGGGGGAAGCAGGGATTGATGGAATGAAAGGAGAGAAGGGTGCCCAGGGTGAAAAAGGAGACAGAGGGCCACTGGGATTACCCGTAAGTATCCAGGAAGCAAGCAGCACTTCATGAGCCAAACTCATATCAGCTGTAAAAAGATCCCTCAATAGGAGACGCATGCAGGGATTTGATATGGAAAGTCAAAGAATGAGATGATCTATAAATAACTGTGCCTTTGCTTTTTAAACTTAAAGCCTCAATTTCTGTACAGGACCTTCCTCTTTTAGATCTGTTAAATAGATCAGTGATCACTTTCATTCTTCCCGTTTCTGGCGGGACTGGGAAAAACAAACAGTAGCTTTCCTGTGGGTTCTTTGCACTTCAGGGCAATGGGGCAAGACCAGAAACAGAAGTCAAAAAGACGTGGAAAAGGAAACACCTTCCCAGCCATTTGTCACCTGGGCCAAGCTTTGTACAAAAGCTCGGTGGTTCTGAGCGCATCCGGCTTCTTCACCAGCCAGAACTTTCCTGTCACTTCTGCCAGGGAATCAATGTTTGTCCTGGCACGGTAGAGGTGTGCTGTGGTCCCTGCTGTACACGAACTCAGTCACATTAGACTAGTGTTAGTGCGCTGCTTAACTTAGCAAGGAGGAATTGTGGCAGAATTATAAAGAAGTTACAGGAGCTTTAGATATGAACTTGAAGACTTTGTGAAGCTCTTGGCTCACATTTGCTAAAAGCCTCTTCACCCATGGTCTGAGCTGACAGCTGGTAACGAGTTAGTGGTAACTTAGTCCCACCCTGTTGCTCTGCCAGCCCCCAAATTCTCTCTCCATAAAAAGCAGTGGTGGCAGAGCACGCCCTTTTCCTTTGCTGAAACTCCTGCCTGGAAACAAGCACTGCAAAGCGCATCTTGTGTACTGTGTGACTTTGTCAGCCTGTGTTCGACCACCCAGATCCCTTGTCCCTGACTTTGCCTGAAATGTGCATGTCTTTGTTTGTAAAATGTTTTCCTCTTTTTAGTTGTGCTGTATAGCAGTTACCTTCTAGGGCCTGGATGCATCTCATCTAACTTTAGGCACTCAAGTGACCTCGTCATGGGTGTATTCACTGTGCTCCATGCAGAGCCAGTGGGGAGAAAGCAATACTTTCAAAAGGTTCAAATGCAAAGGATTATGCCTCAGGGAAGCAGTGAGAAGCAAAAAAAAGCAAAAAACGCAGTCCCCATTTTGCCTTGAGAAATGCAAATGGCAGCTTTCTGTGTAAAGGGTTATCCTCTCAGTCTGTGGACAGAAGGAGGTTCTTGTGACAGTCTGAGCAGAAAGAACCCCAGCAATTACCCTGCCAAGCTCATCAGTGTAGCAGGGAACGTGCCAGCTGGTTCTCCTACAGCAGTGACCCCCATGAGAAGCCAGGGTCCCTTGGCTTCTTGCATCACTCTTCCTGAGCTGCAGAGTGGGGAAGACTGGCTCGGAAGTGTCCTCTTAGAAATGTTTTGGTTTGGAGCAACAGTATCAGCTGGCCAACTAGGGAGCACAATTACTGAGCTGTTAGTAAGAACAGAGAGAGATTGTGGACCTTGTATCCTCCTCAAGCTACCCCAGTCTCTTCCTAAGTTTTCCATGCCTGATCCAGGGTGTTTTCAGCCTGTCAAAATAAATGCAGTGCCAAAGAGGTACTGAAATATTTCAAAGACAGACTCTGTAAAATCCCTCTGCTGGATCTGCTGCCTTTTCATGTGTGACCTAGGGCTTGACATCCTGCCAGAATTTCAGCACGTTTCAGCACTGATTGTCTGCAGTAGCCTTGGGCTTCTCTGTATGGCCAAGCTGAGGAATTTGTCATACTCAAGCAGAGGAAGACTCAGTATTTAGTATTTATATTCTACCAAAGATTCATCTTCTGAGCATCATCAGAGACAAGACACTGGGCTAGATGGGCCTTGGGCAGAACCACTGTTAGGTCTTATGGATGAGGAAATTCAGGGCAAGAGCCAAGCAGACAGAAAAATTCCACTTAATCTCAATCTGGTGTAAATCTGCACTGGTGACACAGGAAGATGAGCCACCTGTTTTATAAGCCTCCAAACAACTGGATGTGGAGTGGAGCAAGCCTGCAGCTGACTACGTGTGCACCTACAGGACCTGAGTTTCTTGGTAGGAACTTGAACGGCTGATGGCTCTGCACTCCCTGTAAACGCCTCTGTGACCGTAGCCCTCTGAGCCCCTGAGCCTCGTGTCTCATCTGTGTTGCCCAGCCTGCCACAAAAACGAGGCAGGTTTCAACTCTGCTGTCACATTGTCCTTTTCATCACCTGTCACAGAACAACTTCTTCCTCGGGGGTTTTCTTGGTGGCACTGAGAGGGAAATTTGCATTCTCAAGGGGATCTGAAAGTTGCAGGTCAACATTATATGTACTCAGTGTTTCTATGTTTTTGTTGGTTTGCTTGTAAGTACCATCACCTGTCCTTGAGATCTTAATTTTTGTTTATTGCAAGCATATGTTTGTCTCAAGTCACTGCTTCACTCACCTCTCCCCTCCCTTCTCCTTTCCCCCTCACCCTCCTCCCCTCTCCTCTTGCCTTGTTTTTGTTAACCCTCCCCCGTCTGTTCAGGGTGCTTCAGGTTTAGACGGCAGGCCTGGACCACCGGTGAGTTCCGTTTCTCCGTTACCCTACGTTCCTCCTTCCCAGTATCGTGATTTGTCTTGTCTCTTCCACCACAGTCTTGTTTACACCAGGAATAACCTTCTTTTCTCCAAAGCAGGCTTGGGAGGGGGGGGTTAAACTTAGACTGAGAAGTGATGTCACATGCTTGTCTTTTTTGATGCTGCGATCCTGGGATCACAGCCTACTTGTTCCATTTGATCCAATAACAAGATGAATGAAACTCTGCATGGTTCCGCAATGCTCTGTTCTCCTGTCCTCTTTATTGTGAGGGGTCTCCATCCTGTCGTTCTCCGTGGTAGCCTTGCTAAGCGCCTTTTCATGACAGTAGCTCTTTGGTTTTGTCTTAGGCTTGACAATGCCAGTGTGTTTTGTCCTGTGAAAAGCTTTGTGTGTTGTTTTCACACGCGGCACTTAAGGCTGCGTTGCCATGGGTTGCAGGCATCTCTCCATAGAGGAGAGATAAGCATCTCACCACGAGAGGTTGCATCTAAAAGACCTTCTGCAGGCAGGACTAGCCCTTCAGCTCTCAGCAGCAGAATGCCATGCAACTTCCACGCATGTTTTCCTTAGTCCCAGATACCTGGGGGTGGGGGCAGTGGGGTGGGCTCCAGTCCAGTCTATACATCTGAGAGGTAGCGACATCTCACAGTGGAGCAGGAAGGTGCAAGAGTCCCACCTCTTGTTGCTAACTCACTGTGGGACATGAAGGCACGCTCCTTGTGCCTAAGCTTCTTAGTCTGTCAAATTCAGAATGAGACGAGTGATGCTAACCTGGTTATGCAAACCATTCTGCTATTCTTGGGTAACAGCTGTTAAATAGGGGCCAAATATTTTTAATTCCTCTTGGGTAATCACACATCATCCATGTACAATCCATTTGGCTATTTAAAAAGGAAAAGCAATTTCTCCTCCTTAGCATAACTGGAAAAAATTCAGCTGCTCTGTAACTTCTGAACTGAATCTGAATGGCAGCTTAGACACTAACTTGTTTTGGGAAATTGTAGGTTTAATTTTATAAATGCGCAGGTGAGATCTCAGTGTATTTCATGGCACGAAATGATGCATATGTGCAGGCAATTAAGATTTCCATGATGTGAACTCCTGTGCATGAATCTGAGGAGAGCCTGTTTTTTCTCAGTTCCTTCACTGCGTTGAAGTTGTGTGCTGCATGGACTACTTTTCCACTTACATTCTGCGGATCTTAACTTGTCTGAAAAGCTCTCCTGATCCACATGAGTCATCCTGCTCACATCAGAGGGGTTATTTTAGTGACTCGGGATTGAAAGCTCACATTAAAATGTGCAAGATTCTTCCTTAAGGCTGTTTGTTAGAAAAAGACTTCCCTGTTCCAGAAGCTTCCTCCTTTGGTCTTCCTAGAGGGCAGGTAGTGGGCCTCAAAAGTATCCCTTCATCGAGGCTCCGTGAATCAATACCCAAAGGGTTAGCAAAGTTTTCGCCAACCTAAAAGTATGTGATGTAGGGTTAGGAAGGTAAACACCTATCTAAACTATATTTTTAGGTAGGTGTACTACAAATTTGAAGGCTGTACTTTATCTGAACTGCAGAATGTGGTCTGGGAGAGCTGCAAGAGACCCTCCCATCAGGGGATACTCCACAAGTTTGAGGAGTCTGTACAGAGTTGAAAGTGCCTGAATCATTTTCTTAGCCAGAAGGACTATTGCCTAGCTGCTGTATTGCCCGCGTTACAGATAAGCTTTGGTTGGGCTGATTTTCCAAAGCCCAAGCCAGTCTCAGCAGCACTGGGAAGTGCGTTTGGCACGCTAGTGGGAGACGGCCCCTGTGTCACAGGGGTAGCAAAAAGACTGGGTTTTCCTGTCAGCTGATTGAGAGCCTGGTGGAGCAACGTAAATGGCAAAAAGGGAACCGAGGGACTGGGACTGAGTGATACTCCTCTTACTTTGCATCTGTGTATGTGTGCGTCTGCGTTCGTCTCTGCAGCATGGTGTCTTTCAACTTGCATGCCTGACTGGCTGCCTGCCACCAAGTAACCAAATCTTTCGTTTTTGCTCAACTCAACTGACTCCAGGGGGGAAAAAGAAAATAAGAAATAAAGAAAAGAAAAATGCTTATCATGTATCTAAATGGCCTTTATTCTGCTACAGCTTTCAGCCTTGTCTGACATAAACTAGAGAGAAAAAATTCTCTCCCGTGGAACTGGTAGAAATGCCTGCTGTAACAATTGTCACGAGATAGCTTCAAAATTAAAAATAAGGCTCTGTAAAATGGTGCTGGTGTGATTGAACATTGCCTAATAACAGCTACTTCAAATCCATCGCCACCAACACTGAAAGCTGTAGTGGTGCTAGATGCCTTCCACCACCAGACTGTCCTTCCCAGCTGTGCTTTTTCCTAAAGGAGCAGCAGTGTCTCCTGGCTTTAACGAGGCCCTAGGGTAAAAATGTCCTGACGTGTTTCCCTTCCTACAACTACAGGGCACTCCAGGACCAATTGGGGTTTCGGGACCAGCAGGACCAAAAGGAGAAAGGGTGAGTTTGCTTCAGAACTGATCAATGCTCTGTAGTTTCTTTGAAGATACCACAACTTCTCTGGGATAGAGAAGGTCTAGAGTTTTTCTAGAGCTGGAACTACTCTCTCTTTGTGTGTATAAGACCCTCAGCTGGACCTCTGATTTTTGAGTATCTCATCTTTGGGGTTTTTAGGTGGTTTGAAGCACATGCTTTACTTTTTTTTTTTTTTTCCCCCTGTAGTGCTGCTGTAGCCACTGCTGTGCTGCCTGTTTGTGCTGTATAGGAATGTAACGATTTCTACTCTTTTGTCTCCATTTCAGGGCAGTAAAGGAGATCCTGGAGTTGTAGGACCAATGGGGCCAGCAGGGCTTCCTGTAAGTACGGGAGTGCTAGGGATCTCCAGTGCCTGTGTCCTTGCTGTGGCTGATAGCTTAAGATGCCACTGTGATACAGCATGTGTGATTTCAGCTAGGTTAGGTAGTAAAGAACCAACTCACGTACGCTGTGGGAGCAGGAGAAAGAGCTTGGTAGCTTCAGAGCAATGATTCAGAATGAGTTCGATGAAGCTGAAGGGAAATTCACCTTGGTCCTCAAACTACCAAAGGAAGCTGCAAGGGACTCCCAGAATACATATGTCAGTCCAAAGCACTGCTCTGAGCATGTTTGCCCTGTTTAAACTTTCCACGGCTTGGGTGCCTGCCTTCCGCCTGTCACTGCAGTGACAAAAGCTGCCTCCAGTGAGGCACTCCACTGTTTGGGATTACTTTTTGCAAAAATGGGGCCGGTGTTGGAACTCTAGTTTTATGTAATCATGGAGCTGCTTCGTTGTTTAACACAGAAAAGAAAGTTTGCTGGTTTTTTTTCTGGGACTGCATTCTCTAAACTAGTTTGGTTTTTATCTGACGAACCCTTAGAGTAGTTGTAGTGGTGTTACAGCCCGGGATGGCCTAGGGGGTGAAGAGGAGGCTGTCTGCTGGAAAAGCTTTGGTTCATTAGAAGCGATTGATACAAATGGAAAAAACAAACTCCTGGGCATACATTCTTCTTTTTGAGTGGGAATACAACGGGGCCTACTTGTTTTAAAATATTTATTTTTGCATTGATGTATTTCAGGGTTTACAAGGTCTACCTGGTGACAAAGGAATCCGGGTAAGTTACCAGGCAAATTTCTTGTATTTAGTTACTAATGTCTTCGCACAGTGATAGACTGGTTAACTCCTGAGCAACCTCAAGTAGCTAGCATGTAATTCTGTCTGCTAGACCTTCATATAAGTGACTTTACAAACTTGTATTTCAGAAGGTGATACCTGTAGCTCGTATTATCGCCCTGGGACATTGTGATGCATCTATCTGAAAGCTGTAACAGGGATTTTCTAACGTGTTCATTGTTGTCATAGCTCTGTTCTCACTGAAGCACGGGACTTCATGTGTAGTAGAGTTAGGCCAACGTGGCATGCTTTAGGAAATCCTGCTTGTCTATTTACTGATGTGTGCAGGGATTCACATGAGGGTTAACTGAGGTGGAGCCAGCAAATCTTATTACATTACTTCTAAATTTCCCCTGAAGCATGAAAAAAGGGAAAAAAAAAAAAAAGGTTGCCCTCTAGCAAATGACTCTCCAGAGCATTTGGAAGATGGAAATTTGGATAAGTTAAACTAAATTTGCCTACCTTAAAGGGTCAGGCATGAAGTCTCCACAGGCATTGTCCTGAATGAATGTGATGGTGAAGAGTTGGGTCAAAACCAGTAAATGTGAATGGCTGCTTTTCTCTCACACCACCTGTGTTATGGAAAGATAAACATTACTAAAAAGTGCGTGTTGAGCAGCAGCTTACTTTTACCTCAGGTTTTCCACAACATAAGGAATTTCTTGCCTGTTAAGGCTCTGAATCTTTTTGATAAAAACAGTTGAGAACTATAGTTTAATTTATATTTAGAAATATAAATTACTTCTGTATTAGAGTCTTTGTAAGATTACAGTCATATAAATATGTCAAGCAGTTCAATTTGGTACACGTGTATATCTTTATGCATGCACTCATAAATACGCCTTCTCTTCATAAGACTCTGGTATCACCTAAGTTTTTGTGAAAATGTAAAGTTTTATAGTGCATGAGCCTGTGTGGTGATTTCATAATGTGAATTTGCTTTTGATACGTAGTGAGTGTTCTCTGTCCTTTATCTGCAAAGTATTTCTGACCTAACTCTGCACAGAATGGGCAATTTTGGAAAGCAGTAGCCAGCTGGCATCTTAAACTAGGGGAGAAAGGTCCAAGATTCATGGGAGCTCCAAGGTTCTCCCCTTTTTTAATCATTGCATTTCTGGCTTTGCTTCTTAACTTCCTCTTCATTAAGATTCCTTTTGTTTTGTTTGCGTTGCTTCTAAACAAAAAAATAACTTTAGCATAACTCCTAGACTTTTTCAGTTGGTTTTTAAACTGGGTATTTTACTTAAAATAAGGATATTTCAGTAGCTGGAGGTAGGATTTTTCCGAGCTCTTGCAAAAACTGGGAGAAACAGCACCTCCTAGTAGAGCATGAGTTGTGAAGCGTAATGGGAAGATTTGCTGGCCCCTTGAAGCACGCATGCACTTTGCCTCACTGCAACCAATATTTTGAAAAGGTGTGAGAAACCTGAGATGGTAAACGGGCAAGTCTTTACAGGTGGGATCCTAGAAAATGTCCCTTTTCCCACTGAACCTTTGTACAGGGGCTTCCCCTCACTCCTGCCCCTCTTCAAAAACTGTGAACAGGTTACTAGTACTTACAGGAGTTAAACAATACAGTTTTGGTGAGGCCCCTTTATACAGCTGTTCTGTCTGAATACCTCCATCCCTTTGAAGTCATTAGAGACATCTGACAAGTACCACCTGGCAGAACTGCACTCGGTGCTGGCTCCCCAGGATCTGCTCTGCAGCCCAGTATCCCCAGCTGAGCACTAGGTCTCCCCTACATCGGGACATACGGCTTCTGGGTCAGAACCTCAGAGCTGTGAAACAGTCCCTCCCAACTGCTGGTGAAGCTGTGGTGACAATCAGCCAGGAGACTTCAAAACAAACAAGAAGCAAGCTGTGAAGTGAAAAAGAGAAGGCAACGCTCCACTCGTGACCTGTTCCACAGGGGGCTGGGGTACAACTCTTTGGAAGTGGGAGATGTATTCATTTGAAACACACCTCTCGTTCTCTTAGACAGCAGCAGGATGCATAGCACTTTGATCTGAAGATTGTCAGTGTTGAGCTCATTATACATGAGGACCCACTTTGTTAGGCTCCCAAATAACTTGCCCAAATCCTCTCTGTTACTTTAGGCAGAGCAGTGCTTCTTAAGTCCCAGAAACGCTCCTGCTGCCCTTTGTTGGGATCAGCATAGCTGGGCCTGGACACAGGCAGAGATGTATGTGGCACTGGGTAGCCATGGGAACAGATGGCCTTCTGAGTAACCCAGCTGAAAAAGTGCAAACCCTGAACATGTGCTGATATCCTCACTGTTATTTTAATGCCTGTGTTTTTTTTCTTGTGTGTATGTGCGTCTTCCTCGCTCCTACAGGTCCACCTTTGTCCCCTTTATCCCTTCCTCCTCTTCCGCCTTTCTTCCTGGTTCCTTCCTCCTTCCTCCAGAGCAACCCATGCCGCATTTTCCTGGATTATCCTCTCTGTTCCAGTGCTTGGTTCTGGGTGACTTTTCCGCATTGCCTCTCCTCTCGCATCCATTTCTCTTGCCAGCTTTGGGTTTAACTTTTTTTTTGTTTGTTTTTGTTAAAGAAGAAACAGCAACCTGTGCTGTCTGTTTTTATCCCTTAATTCCTTTAACCCTTCCCACAAAGACCCTAAATGTATTCCCTGTGCAGCAGCCCCTTTCCCTGTTTTATGCTCAGCAGCTTTGAGAATTTCCTCTGTTATACAGACAGATTTGGTACAAATGTAACTGTCAAGTGCTTTTGCTATGCCCTGCCTTGGCTGACCTACTGTGGGTGGGATGTATCCTCCCTTAGTGAGGAGGGGCATCTGGGCATTCTCTCAGCCCCTTTTGTGGCTGGCTTTCATCGACATAACGCCGCTTTTCCACAAGACAGCAAGCCTCCTCTTTGGTTACGATTTTTTAATTTGTTTCCCTTCTGCCCTGGCTCTGGTGTAACTCACTCTGGAGCCTGCAGAGAAACTGTAATATCAAACCATTGTAAGAATCGTACCTTTCTGGGATACGGTCTGTGCTGCCAAACATGAGGGCCAGGGACTGATCGCTGCCCTGTGGCAGTGCTGCTTAGGACTAACGGGTTTTTCTGGCGGAGCACTACTCAGAGCATCCCAAAGGGCAAGCAGGCTGCTGGGGCTGAGTACTGCCTCCATACTCTGGCTCTTTCCTCTTTTGTTTTCCTGCACCCCAGTGCACAAACTGCTGTAAGACTCAGGCAAGCACACTTGTTCAAAGCTTTGCTGCTCTGGGATATGGACGTAATTTTACATCTTAAAAAATAAAAATTAAAAAAAAAACAACAACAACACCCCCTCCCCAAAAAATATCCACAGAAAAAACCCTACAGCTTTTAAGGAAAAGCTAACAACCCTGGTGGCAAACAGTGTTCATTCATCAGTTTAAGGGAAAGCTTCTAAAACCGCAGGAAAGCCTGCTCGGGGTCCACGCAGACCCTGACACCCGAGGGACCGGGCATCCAGGTGCTGCCCCGGAGCTCCAGGGGCAGAGGAGGGGCCCTCCCCGGCAGCTGGAGATGGAGGTGAGGTGGCACGCTGCTGGCCTGAGGAGCGTTTGTTTGCCCATCCTGTGTGTCTAGGGTCAGCCAGTCCTCAGCAGGTGCCTCTCGCTGAGCTGTACTGCCCTCCGTGTCTAGGAAGCCCAGAGCAGTATCTCCCAGCGATGGTACTGATGGAGGAGGAGGAGTGCTCCGCTGGCTGACCACAGGCCTGTCCAGAAAGCTCAGAGGCATTGTCACCCCTTTGATGCAGAGCCCTTACAGTCTCTCAGGGTGGGATTTTACCAATGGCCAATGTGATTATGCAGCTAAGTAACAGCAGCTCCATAGTTGTTTTTCACTTAACATCTCAAAGGGAGATTTCTTTTAAAATGTTTCCTAAATGTTTATCCTTTTTTTTTAAACTATCGCTGACATTTGTTTGAAATGGATGATCCTAAAGCTTTTGTGTATTCTTTTTCTCTTGGACTAAACTATTATTTGCAGGGGGAGAGGGGCAAGAAAGGCTCTAGAGGGTCTAAAGGGGATAAGGGAGACCAAGGAGCGCCTGGATTAGATGCACCCTGTCCGTTGGTATGTTCTGTTTCATCACATGTATTGTTTTAAGATTTGTTGATGGGGAAGAAAGAAGGAAATCATAACATAAATAATGGTCTTACAAAAGGACACCACTCGGATAAAGCCCAGCCTGGTTCCCACTGCAGTCCATGGCAAAGCTGCTTTCTGCAGCGGGGAACCACCGATCCTCTGAGCAATCAGGCTGTTGAGTGACCATGGTTATATTCCTTCCTCTTCCAGAACTCACAAAGGTTTGGGGTACATGGGGGGTGCCCCATGTGCTGGGAGCCCAGGGCTTTCTCCCTTGCGGATAGAGCCCTGTGTTTCCTTTGCTGCTAGTTATGGCTCTTCTCTGGAGATGTTTAACGTCATCATGTCTACGTACAGCAAAGCCTGAATGCTGTTTTTCTTGCCTTGGAATAACAGCCAGCTGATGTGATCACCTGGGAGTGACACAGGGCACTCGAACTGCATTACCCAGAGGGAAAGTAAATCTCAGTTATTTTAAATGACCTATGTTTCTGTCGAAATGTATTGTCTATAAATCTTGACAAATTGATAAATATAGGGACATGTATACATTTTCATCTAAACTCATATGCTGCAGCAAATGCTGCCAAAAATCTGTAGTACTGCCATAAATCCCAGGAGTACTTGTGGATCATGCAGCTAGAAATCCAGCTGCTAGTGAGGATGGGAAGAATGGATGATTTCAGAACAGAGGAAACACCGTTCCCAGCCTCTCAGATTTAACTCACAGAAGTATCTCCTGACTTGTAGATTATAGAAAACAGAAAAAACTGCGACTACTGATCATGCAGGCAAAACTAAAACTGAAGACAGCGGCCATCTGTGTTGTGGGTATGCAGCAGCGTGTCCTGTGACAGTCCCAGTGGGGGACTCGGCCTCTCCTCCCGTGACACGGAGGTGACTGGCATTAATTGAAATAACGATAGTGGTTGATTTCATAAACAGGGTCTCCGAGGTTTTAAAGGCGAGAAGGGTGAGCCGGGGTTACCTGGGCTGGACGGCCTGGATGCCCCATGCCCATTGGTATGGCGTACCTTCCCTTTCCTGCATGCTCATTTGCTTTCTGTATCTTGGTTGTTATTTTCCGATACCTCCGAATAGCTGCATGCCCTAGAAACACCTGGCAATTCCCTCCTTATCTATCTCCATCCTACTTCTTCACGCTGCTGTGGTCAGAAACAGGCCCTTGCCTTCACGCTGTGATTCACAGTTGCTGTCAGCATTACTTTGTGGCATGAGATAAAATGTAGTAGGAATGCGAATTTATTTCCAACTGCTTCAATTCCTCCTTTGCCTTCACTTTGAGAACTTTCAGTAGACTAACGTGTGAAGACCTGCCTCTGCACTGGCCTGGCTTTCTAGCAAGGAGCTGCAATGCTCATGTCCTTCATTAACTGTTTTTAAGTGCTTGTATGTGGCTAGCACAACCTGAAACTGCTCGGTATTCCCTCAGTCACCCTATACATTAAGATGACTGAAAAAAATACTTAGCCCTTTATCAAGCTGTCATGGTTTAACCCCAGCTGGCTATTAAGCATCACACAGAACACTTGCTCACTCTCAACCCCCCCCTAGTGGGATGGGGAGAAAATCAGAAAAAAAACCCCAAACCCCAAGGTAAAACTTGTGGGTTGAGGTAAAGACAGTTTAATAGCACAGAAAAGGAAAGGAAAATAATAGAATATACAAAAAAGTGATGCAATTGCTCATCACCCGCTTGACTGATGCCCAGCCAATCCCTGATCTGTGGTGTCCCCTGACCAACTCCTCCCAGTTCATATACTGGGCATGATGTCATACGGTATGGAATATCCGTTTGGCTTGTTTGGGTCAGCTGTCCTGGCTGCGTCCCCTCCCGGCTCCTTGTTCCCCCCCAGCCTCCGCTGGCCGGGCAGTATGGGAAGCTGAAGAGTCCTTGGCTTAACACTCCTGAGCAACAGCTAAACCATTGGCTTTCAACCACACATCGGTGTTTCAACATTGGTGTTACATTATTCTCGTCCTAAATCACACAGCACTATCCCAGCTACTAGGAAGAAAATTAAATTTATTCCATCTGAAACCAGTACACAAGCCCATGTGAAACACATTAACTGGACACTTATCTCCCTCAGTTCCTTATAGACAATTCCTATTTGTGACTCTCCACAGAAGTCAAAATGGTATCCAAAAATCTTGAATGTGAAATTGCCTTGTTCCCAATATCCATCTTACTCAAATATTAAATGATGATTATTGTATTAGTGCCTCATCTAACCCAACTATTGTAGGACAAAGGAATTCAGAAACACTTAACCTCAACGGATTTCTAAGTATCCCATTAAACATCTATTAATTCACTCTGAAATTTTCTGAAAATGCAGCGTTCTGGTGAGGTTTTTTCTCCCTACAGCAGTCTAAACAGCTCCATAATATATGGAAACTTGTACTCCCCTGCCCTTCCAACCCCCATTTGGCATGATTAGGTTTGCCTGAGAACGGTCATTCCAAGCTTTATGCTCACTTAAAGGTGTTTGATGACATTTACAAGGGATGGGTTATCAGTTCAACTAGTGGAAAAATGTGTCCCAGATGAAAAAAAAAAAAAAAACCACAACAAACCACATTTAGTTTGGTTTTCTTAGTTTCCTGAGGAAACTAGCCCTGAAATTGCCATTAAAAGCCTTAGTTATTTGACCTTTGTGATGAGCTACCATTAGTTTTCCTTCCATCATTCCCTCCTTTGGGCGCTGCCACTCTCTCCTGTGGGTGGTGCGGGCGACCCCTTGTAACATCTCAGTCATTCTCCATAAATTCTGGGTAATACAAATAAATATGTCTGCCAGTTCCACAGCTGAAATCATACCTGCCCAGAACAGTCCACAAAGGAGAAAAAAACATTGAGCCATGTGCTGTGCCTCCCACTGATAACAGCCAGGTTTCGATGGAGTAAATTTTGGCTGAATAAAACACCTGATTGCAGAGGCACAAGGATTCTATCAGTGCCCTGGTAGACTATCTTTCTTTTTTTGTCTCTGCTCTCAGTTATGATTCACCCCACATGGCCATGTTAGAAGGTACACTTCTTTTCATGCCTATTTTTGCTATAGGAAACTTGCCAGAAGATCTGGTGAAATACAGATCCCATTATTTATTTTTTTATATATAGTGGTCTGGCATGCAAGCTAGCTTGGGAACGTGAATAAGCATGTTTTTTGATCCAACTAGGTTAAAAGCTTAGCATCCAGCTGACACATCCATGTGTGTAACTTATGGAGGCCGTGAACTAATGCTTTACAAATCTGAGCTATGTGGAAGGAGATACTTGGTACTAATCGGCATGTCGCATTTCCGTTCTCGGCAAATTCGCCTGCAACAAACACTTCCTTGTGACCCTGGTCTTCCTTTGATCCCAAAGCTGTAACTCTCTGGCCTCCCATTCCTTCATACACCTAACTTCCCTTCTCCTTCTGCAATGCCCTACACCAGTCATTCCTACCACCACCAGTGTACCAATGGGAACGTCACCATCTACCCAGTAATTAACCCATACCTCAGTATTTCCATATAGTGGGAGGGAGGGGGAAGAAATATCACAAGGAGACCACAGGCTAAAATATTCATTCCGAAAGCAATATGGTTGTAGCATCGTGGCAACATTCCTTTCACCATTCCCTTGGAAGTGCATCTCCTTTAAATAGTTTATTTCTCAATATGCTACTGTGCATTTGCTGTTCTGTTTGGGTTTTTTTTTTTTCCTTTCCCCATCTCAAATGGGATGACACGCACTGCAGATTTCTCATGCAGTACTTGAAGAAGTGGGAACTGAGTCAGTTGAATGAAGAAATGTGCCTGCATCCTGCATTGTAGAAGTTCACGCTCTGCCCTTGAGCTTTCCTGGGGAATAGCAACAGCCCGTGAACCTGACACACACTCATGGCAGAAGTATTTGATTTCTTGTGTCAGAGGTGTAGCTCCGTACATCTGAGTTAAGGTGCTCTCGAGCAGGAGATGATCATTGACATAATTTCCTATTTTCTCACATCAAGTAGGGCTGTGCTGAGATGAAATTAATGGTAGTAATTCACAAAAGCATTTCCCAACCATATAGTTTCAGTCTTTTAGTAGCATAGCCCTTAAAGTACCCAACCTTCTTCAGCATCAAAAAAAAAAAATCACAGGCCCACCTTGGGATGTGTAGCCCAAGACTTCAAGGCTGCAGAAGTGCCAGGGGATTTTTGCAGGAATCTCCCTGACTTTACTGAGGCAAAAGCCCCCTCTCAGAGAATCATCTGAGACATCCTCAACCAGCACAGGCTCTGCCCAGCTGCTTGCCTTCCTTGTTTCCCTGGAGCAGTGTCTTCTCAGAGGCAAGAGGGGACAGTGGGGCAATCTCTCACATGATAAAGCAAACCCTTTAACAGACAGAGCAGAAAGGAAATGGAGTTTTTTCCCAGACTCCCCTCAGGACCCAAGGTTAGTGCTGCCTCTCAGGTTTGCTTATAACCTCAGCGTTACGGAGTCAAGCCTGAGGATGTGGACCAGCCATCTCGCCCTTATCACTGCCAACTCCCTGCGGTGTTTTTCTGGCTGAACGGGACCTCCTGTGTTCCCTCCATCCTTCAGGGAAGCCTGGCTAAGCACCTTCCTCAGCGAGGAATGAGATCCAGCCTGTAGACCTCGTGTACATAAGTTCCTGTGTAGCCTGCAGGCAGCCCCCCTCTTCAGCCCCACCCTCGGTTCAAGCTACACTGGTAATGTCAGCCAAAAGTCCAGGTCACTCCAAAGGGGTGAGGAATATCTTTCAGACTATTCCTCCAGCCCTGGTTCAGACTGTTTGTTGCAGCTCTAATAGTTAACCCACGTCTTCTTTCCTCAATCTCTGCACTGTCTTCTGTGTCCTAAACTGCTATTTCATCCGTCTTTTTTTCAGGGGGAAGATGGCCTTCCAGTTCAAGGCTGCTGGAATAAGGTAAAATAATCCGGAAATGTTGTGACTGTGCCGTGCTTGCAGTGCTACAGGTCCTGCTGACGTTCTTGAATGAGTCTGGCTAGAGAGCAAAAGAGGTGTGGAGGCATGCATGGGATTTTCAGGACCATGGCCCTGAGAAGCAGCAAGCAAAACTCACCCATGTTTGTACACTGCTGTTTAGTTTTATAGGCTAAAAGCGAGAGAATTGTATTTGTGGCCTGTGAGCTGCCTGGCCTTGAAGTGTTCTAACAGTTGCACAAAAATCAGATTTCCATCTAGTCAACTCCGTCACCAGCGACTGGGAGCTGGCACACCCCTGGTGACCTGGGCGGACGGTGGGGGACTGGTGGGATCAGGGCAGAGGTTCGTGCCTTGTCTTCAGCAGCGTAAAGGAGCGGCAGCTCGGTGCCCCCGCGCGCCCCGCCGGGCTCTCAGCACCAGCCCCACAGTGCTCCCGCTGAGGGGACCTGGCAGCTGGGCTTGAGGCAGACCCCGCTCCCGGGGAGCGGGCTTGTTCTCTCGATTCTGGGCCAGCGCTGAAAGGGGGGTGTACGTACCTCTCCCCTCCACTCTCCCTTTGTTTGATGGTTCAGCTGCTGTGGGAGGCCGCTCCTGAGGTTCCCGCAGACCCCTCTGCCGCTCCTCAGGGTCTAGCCCACCTTCGGGACCTGCTGAGGGCGTTAACGCCAAGTCCTCAGGCCACGGTCATGGGAAGAAAGCGGAGGTAGAGAGTCAGCCCGGATTGAACCTCCCACCCTCGCCACCCAGGGAAGCGAAAAGAATCTCTGCTGAGATCCGGCACCATTTCTTCTCCTCCTGGAGATGCCAGAGCCAGCTCCCCTAACGCTGTCCCACTGTCCATCCACCCACCGAAAGGGTCCCTCCCCCTGCTGAGCTGTCGCTAACAACTGGTAGTGAATTGTCACTAACACCCGTTTATGTTTTCTTTTGCAGTGATGATTCTAACCCTGGACTGGCCTATGTGTGTTACTGTACATAGAATATTTATTTTTATACAGTGTTCTTTTCTGAAATTCTGAAAGTTATGCATTTTTACAAATTATCAAAAAGCTTCATATTTTTTGTACAGAAAATACTAGATCTCCCTTCTTCCCTGTTTGTCAGTTCTCTGTATAATTCTGTGTCTGCATTATGCTTGTTTTGTCATGGAGTACAGCTGTAATATTTACATGATATTTGTGCACACATGATGAATATAAGAACTTAATAAATTATTGCATTAAAAGTGCCCAAAGGAACTGCCCTGTATAGATTTAAAGGTCTTTTCATTTTCCAAGCTGGAATCATTCAAGAATATTTCAAAATATTGTGTATTTTTATTAAAGTGAAATACGAACAATTTTGTTGTGGCTAAATTAAGGTGTTGCTGAAAAACCTCATAGTAGCTGCTGTACACTGCGAATATAGAGATTCCATGATTAATAATTACCAAACAAAGTCTGTTTCTTGATCAGATTTAGACAGCCAAGCGCAGCCTCCCGCCAGCCCCTCTAGAGGCTGCTCCTTGGCTGTGCAGGAACGGTAACACCTTCTCCAGGAGCTGTGGAGTTAGCGTGTACAAAGATATTTTAGCCTCTGGATAAAATAGAGCACCTCCCATGAGCTGGAAATAATAAAATATAAAAATAAAATAGAGCACCCTCTATGAGCTGGAATAACCCACATGACAACGAGCCCTGGCTGGCAAGAAATTCTAACATCTTTCTAAATTGTAGGCCTGCAAGTAGCTTAATTAAAGCCTCATTTAAAATTAAGCATATGGCAGAATACCTTGATGATATCCTAAATGAATGTTTATTAGAGAAATCAATCCACATGGCTTTTTAAAATGTTAAGCAAATGTCGTGTGCAAATTTGCAAAGCATGTCATTATAATTTACACATGTACATCTTAATTATCCTTCTTGACCTACCTTCGTTAATGCCTCAAGTCTAAACTACCCATCAAGAAAAATTACACTATCAAACTAAAGTGAACATCACAATGTGCTTTTCTTAGAAAATGAGCAAAGGCGTGGAAGCCTAAATCTATTCCCTCAAAGACATCCTCTTCCCTCGGTCCTTCACGTAACGGGGACAGACCGTTTGCAACCCAGAAGTTTCAGGGGGATGGAGAGAAGCTATCGGTACTTAAAATCCCAGCAGAGGAGCACAAGTGGTAATTCATTAGTTAGACTGATCCACTGAAGTCCTGCTCTTTGCGTAATGTTGCTGCTACAAAAGTTGTTGAGCACCCTCTCCCACGGCGTCTCGGGACAGTCTCTACCCCGGCGTGCTGTCCGTGCGGATCACGGGCCGCCTTCGCAACAGCTGCTGGCTACAGCTGTGCCACCTGAAGTGGTCCCCACCACCGCAGCCACCTCCTATACTCAGCTATTCAACCCCCATACTCAACAATTCGTCTGTTTACGAGCCATTAAATGGTGATTTTCCCCAACTGCTTCCATACAGCCTCTCAGCACCGTCAGAGTAAAACAGTGGAGTCAGAGATGTGCCCCTTGTATGCGGAGGAAAAGGCCTGCCAGGCACTGCCCAAGGAACTGAGCCCAGCCCCTGACTGTTGCAATGCAATTGTCACCTCACCCTTTCAGAAATTTATTGAACTACATCTAAAAACCAGTGAGGTTTCTACCGCTCTGTGTCCCTTGCCTCCCCGACCTGCAGGCTGTTCCCAACTCAGATCACTCTCACCCTTAGGAAACTCCTTACAACTTTCAACCTAAACTAACTCCTGATTATTTACAGCCATTTCTTCTCATGTTAACGTTGTCCTTTGGGTTAAACTTTTCCACGCATTCTTTTTTTTCATGAGATGCTCCTGGTACTGGAGCTGAAATGGCACAAAAGAAAAATGAACTGCAGAGCAGCAAGGGATTCTTGTTTGTTTTCTCAGTAATATATCTCATTAATAGAAGACCCAGCTCCGCGTTGTAAGGCTTTGCAGCTGTGAAGCTTAGCTAATTGGAACAGCATTTATTTAAGCTAACTCCACACAACTCTGGTGTTTTAATTACACACCTGTTAAACATAATAAAGACTCAGTGAGGGTCTTCAGTGGGTTTTGGAAGGTTATAGTAGCAGCAGCAGTGAACTTCTACTCTGATCTTGTAGCATTTGGCCCCCAAGTGAAGCTTGAATGCTTCAGCCCATCCTGAAAATGCTAGCTCTAATCCTCAAAAACTTACAGATCCCTAGAAGAACCTGCCAGTGCCTCCTGTTCCCTTTGCTGTCTGTAGTGTCTTTTTGGTTTGTAACTGTTATTTGTGGTTGCACTGCATGGGATTGTCTTTGCTTGGGTTTGCCCGATCTAAAAGCAAACAAAGCACGCGGCTGTTGCCTTGATGAAGCTACTGAAAGGTAAAGGCATCTCGAGATAACGCTGTATCTGTTTTATTTCTTTGGCTGTTTTTTGACCGATGTATTTGTAAGAAAGAAAGCTTTTGCCTGAGGCACAGGGGACCTTGAAATGCAATTGCCAGAACTCTTGAAAGTACCTGACTTGTGTCAGCAAAGCGGCAGGGGAGGAGGGAAAGTCTGAGCAAAAGCGGTTTGATTGCCTTTACTTCCAGCTTTGCCCCAACATAACTGATTTGGTATCAGTGGAGATGCTCCTGCCTTACACCAGTGCAAACCCAGGAGGCACTGGTGCCACAATTTCTATAGAGTCAGATATTTTCTGTCAGCAAAACAGACACACACAGAGTGTGACAACACATGCCCTTATCCTTGTTACCTTCTTCTTCTTCATTATCTCAGATCATTCTGTCTGTAGCATTGGTTTGGCTTCAAATTAGCTGCTGGATGCTGAAGGTGCTTATTGTGGGCAGTGGAGTTCCTGACCTCCTGAGACTTGTTTACCTTCCTTTGGCATAGCCATAAAAAGCGGAACTTAATTTGGCAAAAAGCATTTAAAAACCTTTCTAAGAATCGTATTCTGGAGGAGAGTTTACTGACTTGAAAATTTGTTTACCATCTACTTTTTACTGCAAACCAGCAGCTCCTTTTGCATCCTGGCAAAAGGGATTGATAGACTTCAGCTGTGAAGAAAACTCAGCTCTTAGACCTGGTTCTCAAGGGCACTGATGGAGTTAATTCCCACAGATTTCTCTAGGGAGTGGGCACCTAATGGCACACCTAAAGGATTTTGTGAGCTCAGCTGGTGGCTCTGAATGCTGACAGACGGTGCCTAGTGTGGGGGGGTATTTTGGCGATCCCACGGTGTCTCTCTAAGTTTTGCCTCTGTTGGGCATTGAGTCCTGAGTGTCTGGCGCAGCCAGGAAAACCCAGCACCGCCCGCAGCACATACAGAGAGAGGGAAAGGACCTGAGGTTATGTGCAGCAGTTGCACTGAAGTATAGAAGTTGAAAGACAACTGATCTAGCAAGGGGGGAAAACTACGTGTGAGATAACCGCTCACCTGTCACAAAGGTCAGAAAAAGGTGACAAACATTCCCCGTGGCTGTTGCAGACCACAGCCTGAGTTTTTTAACTGAAGTAGATCAGATAACTGTTTGAGATTGCTGTTCCTACGGCCACTGATACTGATCCAATCTTATCAACCACTGGGGATAAACCAGAGGTTGTGAATCGGCGCACCTGGGGGGTCAGCCGCTCTTCCCAAACATAAGTGCCTTGCATTTCAAGAAAAACCCAAAGGGCAGAAGCTGGGTTTACGCCACCCTGAATCTGACAGTTTAGTTTCAGGGTCCACCCCTACTGAAAGCTGTAGCCGCATGGTTGTCGCTGTGGATGACTGTTAATTCTGCCTGGCCGTTGTCATGTAAAACCATTTGTCTGCCACTTCAAGGGTCAAACTCCTTGGCTGATAGCCAAAAAGTGAGACAAGACTGAGGGTGGAGAAGCTTGAGAAATGACAGCAGAATGAAAGGAGAAGGAAGGACCTTCCTGAAGATTTGCTGGAGATGTTTTGCAAGTTCCCTCCCTGGAGCTTGGGAAGAATTCGTCAACTGCACACCAGGAACCGGTGCCCAGATGCTGCCTGCCGGGGCTGCAGGAGCTCGGCGTGCCAACGCTTTCTGCTTTGCTGTCTGTCTTCTCCCAGAGGCCAGTGGCAGGGTCTGAAAATGACACCATTTATAGTCTTTTTCTTTGGTCATTTTCACTTCATTCTATTATTGCGGTCAGACTCTTCAGATGAAGGATTAGGCTCATTTTCCAGCAGCTGCTGTATAAATGAGTACAAGACATAGGCAATATTTCTGCGGGGGGGAATGCTTTGATTCAAGAAAGAAATCCTTCTTGAACAATTATCTTAAGAAAAATCGGTGAAACCCCGCCATGTTCAGTCCAGAGTGCTGCTCAGAGGGGTCATGATAAAACTTTTTGCTACCGTTTCTGGTTACCAGATGACAAACTTTCACCTGTATCGTTGATGATTCCATCATTAACCTTTTCATCACAAACTTTCTTCTCCTGTTAAATCATAAAGAAATGATGCGGTTTTTGCCAAAAATGGAAAACTATACTGGATTTTGAAGGCATGAAATATCTCGTCAGAGGAGGAAAATACGGAGTGCAGAAAAAAAAATCTGGTTTCACTGAATAATTCCTCTGCTTGCTGTACTTCTGCTTTGGTCTCCACCATGCACACTGGATGTATTTTTGTGGGCACCTCTCAAGAGATGTACTTCCAGGTGGGAAATAAGGATCATGAGGGTTAAATTCTACTGTAACATGTTTTAATACATTCACTGAAGGGAAATAAAGATTTAGGAAAGTGCTGAGGGGTGCAGAGGACGTTTTCCAGCTGTTGGAAGGGCAGAAAACACAACTCTGGGTGCTTTGCACCAACTGCCATGCAAATCTGGCATCCCTTACTCAGTTCCTCTTGCTGAAGGTTAAATGTTCACATATAAACTATAGCGTCTTTCCACCACAGCTCTTGCAATTTATTTAAAAACCCTAAAATTTATTAAGTGCATGTCTTATGAACATGACTCAAAACATTTCTACTTCATTGAGTGCGCTGGGAATCCCATTCACCCAAGCACTAAAACACATATTTAACTTTGAGCATGTGATTCCCGTTGGCCCAAATGATGCTATTTGCATATTTAAGTACTCTGGTGAATCAGGGCCGTTATTATTAGAGTTAATGAATGTGATATTATCTAAATCATTAGGCAGAACTAAATGATAAGTGATTCACGTTACAGTTCAGAGAGAAAGCACTGATTTCAAGTTCAAAGTGATGTCTTTTAAATCAGAGCAAGTCCCAGAAAGGCAATAACCTTCATTCAAACACCCTCTGCCAACTCGGCTGGAATAATCCTGACCTTCTGATAAGGGCGCCTGTACCCCGCACCCATCTCCTCTCACCAGTGCAGGGCAAGTCTACTGTTAAAATAATTCCAGCATTACAAAGATCGGGAGAAAAAAAGTTCTACTTTCTGTTTCATCTGAAGAATTGCAGGGTTTTTTTCTTAAGACTTCCGACAGATTTATTCAGTCAATAGAATAGCAGGGGAATAAACTGTTTCAGTTAGGAGCCAGGCTGATGAAAGGGTTAATTTATTTTATTTGTTTTTTTTTTTTTACTTTTTTTGCGGGGGGGGAGGAGGGGAGAACCTGACCAGAACTGCAGGCGGTAGGTGTGCTTTTTCTTCTTCTTTTTTAATGAAAACCATTATATATATAGTTTGATAATGTTACTTTTACTTTTTATTAATGATTTTTGGGGGGCGATTTGTTTGCTCTTTTCTGTTTTCTTGTGTTTTCTTTTAGGTATATTTTTACTGGGCTTTTGGAATAAGTTTGTAAAAACTCCTCACCCAAAATGTCCTAAGGACATTCCGATCATGGTTTTTCTCCCTAAGTTCAGTCGTAAAACGCTGCTCTCCGTAGGCAAACCAGTTTTTAGTGGGAATAAACATATCCACACAGGCCACGCCTAGGGACCAGGTACCAGTGACCTCTCCCACACAAAACGTTCTCTCCAAAACTCTCCATTTACATTTACAAAATTCAAAAGGGCTATGTTAGGGACCAGTTGATTGAAAATGGTCTCTTCTGATCTTAGGTGGTCTGTCGTAAACCAATTAGTCTGGCAAGAGTTGCTGTGTCCTCTTCAGTAGCATTCTACAGCCCGAAATCTGGGGCTTAGCTTGAAAGCTCTGAAATAGCAATTAAATGAAACATGTTTTCTTGAAAACAGCAAGCTGTTGGTAGTTACCTACTAAAGCACTGTTGTCTCTTGATGTTGCTTTCCCTCCTCTAAATCCAGCAATGCATTCAAGTTCAAGCTTATCTTCAGGCTTTGCTTTGCACTGAACCTACATGCAGATGCTTTGCTGAATGAGGGTCTCTCTTTCTTGTACACTTTGTTTTTCCCCTTCCCGTTTTTGTCCCTATTGCTTCCAGATGTCTTCATCCCGGAGTGGTTGCTTTCTTCTCTGCGTTTTCAGAAAATCTGTTGGTCACATTTTGATCATTTTTTCACTCACTTTTATTACCTGTCTTTCCTGCTATACTTCCTCCCCTCTTGTACTCCTTCATTGTCAAACATTTGCCATGATGTTTGCATCAGATCAAAAACATGAATTAAGATTGTAGATGTTTTTTGATAGTTTTGGGAGTTGACTATAAATCTTCTATTGATTTAAATGCTAGGCAGCAAGACCATTTTAGCTTTATAGCTTTCTTATGATTTTGTTTGCTTGCTGAAGTTATTTAAGAAATTTGTTCTTTTTTTAAACAAACTCAGAATTAGTCAGAATATTGGAGATTTTTTTATTTAAAGAAAAACCTGCTAAACTTTTTTTTTTTTTTTTTTTTTTTTTTTCTGCAAAACATGACTTTGAACTGCTGTCACAGAGTTTAGTAGGTTGGACATAGTAGTAGTAGGTATGAGAAGGACTGGTTGTGAAACTTGTGAAGCAGAACTTGTATTTTTGCTTTCCATTGCACGCCGTTTGTCAGTCCGTTGTCTCTGGTGGGGGGTTGCTGGGAGTGTGAAATTCCATTTTGTGATAATTCCATTGTTTTCTCATAGTAATGTTTCAAAATATTGCTTCAGTAAATCTTCCCTTCTACACTCCTGCAAAGATTTGCTTTTACCCTGATGCTGCGCACCACCGGCAGTGCCACAGACCAAGCAGTTTCACCCTTTTGGGGAGCCCTCCCGAGGAAGCGTGCTACCTCGGAGGTGCACGTGGACCACGGGTCTGCGACGGCACCGAAGGCAGAGGTACCCCAGAGAGCAGGAGGGACGGAGGTGGGGCAGAAGAGGCAAACAAGGCACCGCAGCAGAGGCCTCCCATGGCCTCATCTAGGCTGCTTCTCAGCTGCAGCACACACTTAGCCTCCATCATTCTTTCCACTTCTCTAACCGAAGAGGATTACTCTATTAATCCTTTTTGTCCCTTGCCATTTTAAATTTAAAGATGGGGTAAACTGGGGCAGAACACTGTCATTGCCGTTTTTCCCCCTACCCTGGCAAAAGGACGACTGAGAGCATCCCTTTGATGCAGGGTGGAATGGCCTGACTCCACAACATTCCCATAGTTTTTAATGATGCAAAATTGACTCCAGATGTTGAACAGCACAGTCACAGGAGGGAGTTTCTGATTTATGGGAAAAGCCTGCAGATGTCACGGGCTCTTCAGCGGTACAGCTCGCAGGGTCTGAGTTACAGGCCATACCTGTGTTACTGATCAGTGCACTGTGAGAAGAGTAGGTCTGAAGAACAAAACTGGTCCTGCCAAGGAACTGTTTTGTTTCAGGAGGCTTAAATTTTGTCTGCTCTGGGCTGGCACGGCGGGTAGTGAACGACTAACCCCTGCCATCAGTGGTTTGGACACAAGGCGTGCTGCTGGAGCTCAATTTCTGGTTCAGTTTCCTCTAGAGGGAATGCGGTTTGTATATACAGAGACTGTTTTGTGCTGTGAGCTGAAGCACAGCGCGTGGGCATGATCAGAGATTTGCTTTAAAGGTACCTTTGGTGTGATGCAGCGTGCCAGGCTACAGCCTGCGACCGCTCCGGAGCGCGTCTGCGGGGCACCGCGCCATGCGTGGGGAGGGATTGCGAGGTGGGTGGGAGAGACCCCATCTGTGCTGCTGATCGAGGTGCCAGTTAAACTCAGATACCAGAGTGAAAAGAGCAGCCCGAGTTTACTGTTAATAATCAAAGGATATAACTAAGTATTACAGAAAATAAACAGTAGGAAAACACAGAATAGTGCGCTTAATTATTACTACATACAGTTAAGCAAGGCAATGCACCTAATCATTACTACATGATGGGGAGAACAGTGGTTAAGACAGATCCCTCTCCACTTGCATGCGTTACCACCATCCAGACCCACAGTCGTGGGGCAGCCCCGGTTGCAGCGAGGATTTGGGGAACCTTTCCCTGCGAGTGGGAAGTCCACAGGGTGCATCCACCCACAGCTGAGCCTTCCAAAGTCGCTGCGAGTGGATCCAGCCTTACAGACCAAAACCCAGCAAGTCAGAATAACTTTCTGCTGAAAACATCTGGTTTCATCCTCCTGTTGGATTCCACCCAAAGCCTGGCCAGGGCTCGGGGTGTGGGGGGAGACCAAGGGAGTTTCTAACAAGGCCAAACACTTGGGTTCTCAGCCTCGAACAGGCTGAACAAGGGCAGTTGGGTACATTGTCTCAGTGTTTCATCCTCACTGCTGATTATATTCTGTCTAAGCTGCATCTTCCACTAGTGAGCATACATACTTTGTTAATGATCAGATACTAATAATGCTAATGGTAATACAGATTTTACTAATTAACAGATATCAATAATAGACAACGTTTAATCGTGAGGTTCATCTAGAGGTCAGTTTTGTTTCAGGACCTGTTATTCTGGCCCTAGCACAACACCATGCAGGTGAGTTTGCTCGGCCAAGAAAGCTGCATGGTGACAAGTAGATACCCCGTTAGCATTTGGAAAACTCAGCGCAACTGAAAACCGCCTCCCCGATGTACTTCCCCACACCTGGAATGCTTGCGTCATTGGCACTGCCCCTGTTTCTCATCTTTATATAATTTGGACAACAAATTCTTTGATACTGGGACACTTTTCTGTCAAAGATCTGCTCATCAGCCAGTATCAGTCAAATGTTATTGACCTAATCCCTGCGGGAGAATGATTTCTGAAGCAATGTGTTGTTGTTATATATTTTTTTCCTTGAATTTTACAAGATAGATTTTCCTTTTTTTTTTTTTTTTCTTTGGTGGCATAGAAAGTACAATATTTAATATGCCTGTAGTAAAGTGATGAGTTATGAGTAGATCCTGACAGGGCATTGTTTCTGTGCACCTCTTATAAACAGTGATTGACTGAGACATTTAAATCTGAATACACTTTTTACACTTTTTTTATACTGAACTTTTCAGCCTGTATATTAAATATCCAATGTTATTTGGCATTCATTAATGTAAGTGCTGTAATATACTTTCGTATTACCAGTAATTATTACTGTCATTGTGTTGATTCTAAGACATTATTTCAACTCCTTTTGACACAGTTTAGCTAGTGGAATTTTTTGGCCTTGAAGAAAATTCCACACTAAAAAATTGCTAAAATGAAGAGAACAAAGGGCTGGTTTTTTTCCTCCAATCTTTTCAACCTCAGTAGTAGCTTCTTCAGCCAAAATGAGCATTTGCTTTTTCTTTTCCACTTTTTTTTCCTTGGTAATACGATAACTATTTGCTTTGTCTTTTAATCCTGGATATTCTGAATTCCATGTTGACCATTTCTAGTAGTATTTTAGAAAAGCAGAGATAGCTGTGCCGTAAGGAGTTACTGATTGTAACAGAATTGAAATATTGTAGTTATTTTGTTTTCTTTATGAATATTTTTTCCATTATTAAGTTTTTATGCAAATCTTTTCTCAGTGTGATAAAAATTGAAAAGATAGTAAAGGATTAAACCCTTAACATGTATGAGGAAAGGGATTCAGTTAAACGATTTCCAGCTGTATGAATGAAAACCAACTTACAAATTATTATGTCAGAACAAAACCTGTGCCTCAGTTTCCTATTTCCTGTGCCCATTAGCTAATCCAGTGATTTCAGTGAAACCACACCTGTCCTTGAAACTAGGGGTACACTTGAAAAACTTGTTGAATTGCAGCTCAGTCGTAAATAAAGTTTAGTTTTGTAAAAGTAAGCTGCTGCTTAATTATAGTGCCTTTAAAGCATTTCTACCTTCTTGTAAAAGTTGGAAATTTTCTACGTTTAATCACCAAGTATGGCTTTATCGGATAAAGAAAATAGTGCTGATGTTATTTGGAGGTGCTGGTTTATATTATGATGAAAACTGCTACACAGGAGCTGTATATTGCTATTTTAAATACCTTAACCTATTCACTACATCATTATGAGAACAAAGATGAGAGATTCCAGGAGGAAGTTAATTTGGGAGACGGACTTTTGGAAAACCAAAGGAGGGCTAAAAAAAACAGGCAAGAGGTAAGGAAAAATGCCTTGGGTGACACCATGTTTAAAGTGTCATCCCACCGTTTTCCAAGAGGAGTCTGATGAGCTCCCCGTGCCTTGTGTTGAAGCTGTACTCCTTTGTGTCGAGGTTTTCGTGAGGTTTCTATTTTAATTTGCGTGCCATGCATATTCCAGTACAATCTGCATTTGTTACACGTGATGTACATACTTCTACCTTTTATAAAAGTACCTGTTTTACTTACACGTAGTTTCTGTCTTTTGTGAATGACAGCTGATGCAAATAATAAACCACAAATTCATTTACAGTTCGCCTTTCCATTTAGGGATTTTTTTTAGGTTAATATCTTAAGGCAATCACGCCATCTGCCGTTTGCTGGTCAGCCCCAGTAACTAGGGAACTAGGTGGCGAATTTCAACCGGTTTGGCAGAGGGAGAGAAGACTCAAAAATACTGTTATCACCAACTCTGCGAAAATAGAGGGCTGGGTAGAGGACAGAGTCCTCCTTACTGCCTGTGCTAAGGGAAAGGCAGCAACATCAGCTGCATGATATTGCTGGACACTGGGGGATCTGCACGGGAGAAAGACAGCCTGAACCCCCTCCCACTGCATGAACGGCCTTATCAAAGCTCCTCCTAAGACATGAATTAATCGACCATAAAACACAAAGCTACACGAATTGTGGAACTGAGAAGGCGCGTGCAAACAGAGGGGACAGAGCCAAGACCAGAGGAAAGTAGAGACTGACTCATAGTTATGCCCATGCTGAAATGATCATCAGCTTTGTGTGTTGCCTTGTTTTTCTCAAAATTGAGAGAATAACAAAGCAGACATCTATCTCAAAGTCCAGGAGTCGGCAGCTATTTGCTAAGGGACTCTACAGTAAAATGTTTGCTCAGTTTCTAAGAATCCCTGCTGATGTAGGAGAAAAAAACCCCAACAAATTAGATGACAGAACCTTTGGCAAATGGTTTGGGGACAGCAGAATCTGCCCTGTTCACTTGGTTATGGCGAGGCATGGTAATAAGGGGGAGGGTGACTGGCTTTGAATGCCACGCCAGCACTTCATCCCACAGTGATACGTTCCCCTCATCTAACTTTAGGTATCTGAAAATTAGACATCTGCATTGGAGCAAGTTTCCCTTGGCTCCTTTTGCAGCCAAAGGGGAGAAATAGGCAGCTCCAGGAACATCCATCTCTCCCTCCTCGCTCTGCTTAGAGACTGCTATTTACTCCTCCTCTCCTGTACACCTGGGTTTGTTCTGGTGTTAGCCCCAAGGACACAGTGGTGATTCCTTGAAATGAAAGTGATTTGCTGAAAAACCTTTAGCTCTTGAGTTGCTAGACAGCAGAAGTGTGTGCCTCGCTCCTGACCTCCTCTGGGTATAGATACAATTAGCCTTGGATCACCAGGCAAAATCCTCAAGGATCTGGATGTTTAACAGTGACTGATGCATTGTGTTATATAGAAAAATTAATATGTTTGGATGCTCCAAGTTGGAAAGGAGAATATGTTTGAAATGTATGATTTCTGTCATTCCTTAAGGCTTTAAGGTCACTTATACTTTATAAAAATGGTGGCTCCTGGATTTATATCGTTGTACCCTGGGAGAGCAGTTTTTGCACTTTTGTTATAAATGTATATTTTGGAGGTTTACTGAGTGCTGCTTCAGACAAACATGTGACCCAAAGATTTCAGTACATCTTCATATATTTATAGGTCATAGTTTGAGATTTATTTTTTTTTCCCTAAGGGCTCTGTAGTTAGCAGGGAAAAAACAGTTATTTTAACAATGTAAACTGACGGTTTTATATCAAACTGAGGAACAATTATGAAAGCAAATAGTGCTGTCCTGTCCTGTGAAGTTTCTCTGAAAAGAACTTGGAGCTTAATGGTCCCATCCAGGAAGACGATGTGCTTGTAACTGCCACCAAAGAGAGGGAACGTGTATCACAGCTCCAAACTATACCAAAGACCATCAATGCAAAGGGACAAACATCTTTACCAGCACAGGAAAAAAACGATCTGACATAACTACAAAAAAATCCCTTTGCAGCATAGTGAGGATTATGATCTACTTTTATACATGAGATGCCAATTTGCTAAGAAAGTATCCTGCAGTACAGATCTGGGGTGATCTGTAGATGAACGACTTGATGATCAAGTGGTGCAAAAACACAGTGCTACCTCCAACATAGGAATGTAGTTCTACAATTGCTAAAACCAAAACATAATTGCATCACAAGTCCCCAGGCACCTCCTGGGATCTCTCACTTCACTAAAACAACTGTGTTGTAGTAAAAGCACAAACATTTTGTTGCAAATACTCTGCTTCAAGAAATTCGCCTGTGTTACAGATCGAGGCTTGTCTGCCTCTTAGATTGGCAGTGCTTGGTTATCATGTTAATCTGCGGCCAAATGCATCACTCACAAATATATCCCGTTATCCATCCAGCTTTCCTCAAACTCAGAAACTGGGATAGATTTTTATTTTTTTTTTTACTAGCTAATATCAAAGTTGCATTCCTTTCATTTGAAGCACAGAGCAACACGCCAAGAGAATCAGCTGTGTCCTTTCTCACATTGCCCCCCCCCAGTTTTCTTAGCTAGAAGTCCTAACCTTCAGAGAAGCCATTCCATATGTGTGATCACCACAACAATTTTCCCCCTACCTTACTCATTTCTAGCTATTATTTCTCAGCTGTGGGGAGGAATCATACACTGTATACCTCAGTGGAACACAATGGTATTTTCTCGGTTTTGTTCCCTTATTCTTTCTTCTGTAATTCTGAAAGATATATTCATAAATCTCCATTTGTTAAAAAAACCACAACACACATGATTATTGTGAATAAATATGACTATTGTATTAAATTGTTATTTTTACTTATTTGACTAAGAGATAATTGAGCCAAGACAATGATCTCTGCAGTCTGCATTGATGTGTTTAAGGATAAGTAGTAAGGATTAAACCACTCCTTTTTAAATAACAAGGATGAAAACACTATCTTAATTTTTTTAAGCTTATTAATAAACAGCATTTAATTTTTACAATCAGTTGGTGTTTGGGCAGGAAAGATCTCTTTCCTTGCTTACATGTTAGCTAATCTTCTGAAGACATCCTAACCATCAATCTACCCTAAACACCATGTTGGGACCTGACACACACAAAAACGTTTAATCCTGAAGTACACGGGATGATCTAATTTAAAAAATACTACCATAAGAGAGTACTCCAAAAAGTTAGGATTTAGCTTTTCTGTCTTCTTCAAGAAGAAAAACTCACTGTACACAACCTACAAGCATAATAACCCCATAAGCAGTATGGAGGGTGGAGGAGGGGTTAAAAAATGGCTCAAAGCTGGGGGGGGGGGGGGGGG
>NW_020799106.1:6907910-6911616 GCF_003259725.1 Athene cunicularia
CGGGGAAGTCATTACAGAAATATAGATCAAATGCAGAACTCAGTTATTATATCTGTTATCTACTGCCATAATATATACACACATCAGCTTTGATTGTATTGGGTTATCCTAGTGACGTGACAACACTTACACTGATTTGATAAAATTCCTGGATTATACATGCCCATAAAATAGAGCTTTCAGAATACTTGACATTACTGTACTGCCAGGATGACCCTGGATGCCTGCCAGCCTGAGCAAGAGTGGGAAAGCCGTATCTCTTGGTTCTGAAGCTATGAAATATTCATCACGATGTTTGATATAACAGCTTCTGCCCAAAAGTGAGAGTGCCATAAACAGGCTGTTTTGCCAATAGCTGGAGAGTTAGGCAGTCAGCAGTCTATAAATGCTCCATCAATAGATATGTTGTTTATTTTGACAAAGTAACAGATTGTATTTGCACTCGGAAGTCAACTGGCAGATGGGCTTTGCACAACCTAGCGAGGGCAGACTCCGCTCCTGCTGATTGGGAAAGCTCTTTTTCAATCCAGCATTGCAAATTTTTGTATTGAGGAATGCCAGTTAGTGATAATTCCTCCCCGAACAACTAGATCTAAACGGCCAGAACGTAAAGCTATTGTGGCCAAAAATCTTGGACTTTCAGTCATCTTCTGCATCACAGAGTTTGTGAAGATACCACCCTGCCAATTCCTCACCGCGTGGTTTAGGTGACCTACTGCTTCATCACTGTTCCACTGCAGCCTTAGCGTTCAACAACAAACTCAGAGCTGGAGAGAAACCCCCTTGTACCTTAGCGGCTTGAAAAATCAGGCAGTTACCGCAGAACAGTTTACATGTGGTAACTCTCTGTTCAAATGCTGCCTTGCCCTGTTCTATTCTGCTCAAAAATGGTTTGTTCTCATGTCTCAGGGCAATTCAGAATCTTCCAGAAATACTTGAAGCAACATAAAACATACATATAATGCTGTTACCATTTAAGTTAAGGATGAACTGTATCTGCTGGAGATACGGAGGTGAAATTTATAGTGGGATAGTTAACCACAAAAGCAGGAAAAATGGCATTAAAAATCAGACATCTATGGCTGACTTAAAAAAAAATAATTTAAGCCCCATGGTACACTATCCAGGTTTTTGACCACCTCCTCTCTCACACCTCTCCAAGCACTCCCACTTCCTTCAGTCTCCTACTGCGGGGAGGCTGCGTTAGTTTGTGAGCTGATGGCCATTCCTTAGCCATCGCAAGGGCAGCCAAGCATCCAGCTTTTCCCATGCCGATGCTGCTCCCCGAATACAGACACTCTGCCCAGGCTGCAACCCCCCAGCAATAACATAAGCAATAGCAGAAACCAGTTGCAAAACGGGAGATCCCTTCTCTGACACCTGCTCTGCCGCCAGCAGCACAGGGGTGTACTGTTCTTACTGACCATGTGAAAACTGGTAGCAAGCTGGTGTGGGTGATCAAGAAGAAATTGAGGGAATTAGATTCTTATTTCGGGGAACACCAAAGCTGTATTAGGAGGCCGCAGCCCCGACTCACTGGACATGACGTTATACTATGAAAGGCAAATGTGAGGAGGAGCCCCACCCTTACATCAGGTTATTTCACCTGATCCGTCTGAAAGGCACATACCTACGTGGTGGATGTGAAAAACACAAAATTAAAGCTGAAAAGATGCTTGCATGTAAGGAGATTGTTGTTTATAAACAGAAAAATGTTTATGTAAACAGAATGAGTTGTCCTAATGTTGAAAGTTTGTCTCGCATAGAAGACATAATTTTTTCCTTTAAATACCTCCTACACATTTGCGCTGTTATCACACAGCAACTATCTGATGTTAATCTGTAACAAACTGGGGACTTCTTCAAAAATTTGTGATACATATCCTGTGTCATCTCAAATTATTTTTAATTACAAAGCTATGTACCACATGCATGACTGATAGGATTATTGGATGCAATTATTTGTATCTAGAAGCAGAAAAATGTAAATGCTCTTCCTCCTTTTTCACATGGGTTTTATATACATTGTTGTTCATGTTTACGCTTTGAAAATCTTCTTCGTATTCCTCCTACCCTCCCAATATGGTTCAATACACTTAGAATCCTACAGATATCTTTTTCCTTTGCTAAGTTCAAAGTCTCAACAGGGAAGATTGAAGTTAAGACTTCCCCTTACATGTAAAATAATTCAAATTCATACACATGAGTTTTTCTTCCATGGTTTCAAAGAATTTTGACCTCGCTTTCAAGAAGAAATGGGAAAGGGAATAGACTCCAAAGCCTTAATCCACAGAAATGCTTAGATCTCTTACTCATTGAATGGCTTGCTCAAGAAGAGGAAAGGTATCTTGATTTCCATTTTAATGGCAGTCAAAATAGAGCCTTGGTTAGTGAAATGCTTCACCCGGGGTCGCTGAGCAGCTGAGAAAACCCTGAGTTCTCAACTCACGCCCGCTTTCTTTGGGAGATGGTGTGGTCCACACTGAGTACAACCTGAAGGAATACTTGATCACATTTTTCCTTACCAAATGCAAGTCTATACAGACACAAAAGTTTACTAGTCCAGGAAGACAGTGTTTTTTTTTTTTTTTTTTTTTTTTTTTTTTTTTTTTTTTTTTTTTTTTTTCAGCGACAAAGGGATAGCTGAAAGCACGATGGGGGCTTCTTTTTATCACTTGGTTCTGTTGTTCCCAGCCACCCTCCTAAAGTAATGTGGCACACGAGATGGAGTGCTCTGGGTTAAACTGTATCTCCTACCGCGCTACAATCGCCCCCAAAGATCTTTCAGATGAAATCAGCACAGCGATGTAAGATGTTCGTACAGGAATGATGATATAAACCCAATTCTGTGTAAAAATATCCACGAGGTCAGTTTAAGAGGTGTAACCCTGCACTGTTTTGTTTGCATCAGTCACGTATTTGGCGCTGCCAACAGACATACTGTGAGACTCGTAATACAATCGCTTAGTGCATATCTTAGAGCTCAAGCTCTCAAATCCGTGCAACTGTGGGGGAAAGAAAACATTCAGCTCTCATTTAGAAAGCAAGTTAAGTTTGCAGCCCTCGTGGCCGAGTTGAAAAGCTTGCGAACGCCTTAAACCCTCCAATGCAACAAGACACAAAGAGCTGCCGGTACTCTTTGTTACAGCCGTCTTAAACCAGTTTGGGGATGCCGGAATATTTGGATTAGATGCACTCTACCAAGACGGGCGGGTCACCTTGCCTAAGGGATATAGGGATGGGCGGCTCCTTTCCTAACAAAAACCGGGCAGGGTGGGCGGAGGACCGCGCAAAAGCCATCCCCGAGCGTTAGCCCAAGCTGGAACTCCCTTGAAACCTCTCCGGCTCCAAACTCCTTCATCCCGTGGGCAGGGATAAGGATGGGAAGCCGGGCTTTCTTCCTTTATGCTCCCAACTAATGCAAGCCCAGCGGCTCCTGGGGACTGGGGTCAGGGGAGCCCTTTCTCTCCCGAGCGTGCGTGGGGTGGGGAGGGATGGAAGAGGCGGGGAGGGGGTGCCTGTGGGAAGGCGGCAGCAGCAGCCCTGGGGCCCGGGCAAGGAGGAGCGGCGCGATGTCTGGGAGGGCGGCAGCGATAGGGGGGTTGTTGCAGGCCCGGGCTGCAGTGACTCCTCCTAGAGGCGGTATGTGGAGCAGGAGGAAACCCCTTCCACCCCCCTCAAGAGGAGCCCTGTCTCTTATACACAT
>NW_020799106.1:6911666-6953806 GCF_003259725.1 Athene cunicularia
CCCGGCCCGGCCCCGGGTGGCCCCGCGGAGCTCGGTGGCGACGGGCGAGCTCGGCGGCTCTCAGCAAGCGCAGAAGAAGACTCGGGTGGAGTCGATGCCGAGGCGCAGCCCCTCTGCCGGCGAGCCGAGCCGTGCATGTCCTTGATGTCACTCCTCGCCTGCTGGTTTCAAGTTTTCTCAGTATTTGGAAATGAAGACTCCTAGATGCCAAGCACACATGAACCATCCAGAAATGGTGTCCAAACACATCTTTGTTGTATAAATTCAGTAGAAATGGTTTTGGTACAAAGTCTTGCAAAGGCTGGGGTGTTAATTCTGTGAGCAAGGACACCGAGGTCAGCCTCCAGCTATGCCCTGAGCTTTTTGTGTGAGCTTCTGGTGTGTGTAGCATCCACTTTGGAACCTCTGGTTGTCTGAGGGAGGGCACTTGGCACGCTCTGCTCAATTTTAGTCTGCCAAGTGACGTAGCCATCTGTACATAAGGATAAGCTGCAATGACAGCTACTTTAATCTGACTGGGAATTTACCTAAGCATTGCTCAAATATTTAGTAATAATCAGTTGCTACTGTGTGGTTTTTATTTGGTGTGGCTGTTATCTTAGCTTGCCTCTGTCTTGTGTGTGATCTGGGGTGCGAAGAGGAACAGCCAGAATTTACTTTTCTCCACCAGTGTTGCTACACTTTTGGTGCTATGTTGTGCAACCTTTATTTTATTTTACTGTTTATGTGTTTGTTTTGGGTTTTTTTTAAAGAGAAAAATTTAGATTTGATGTATTGTAAGCATTTCGTACCACATTGAACTTCCTGATGTGCATCCATGCTTTCTTGCCAGATCTTGATATGTTAATCTCTGAAATTGTTTCCTGGCCAGCTTTTCAATTCAGGCTCACTTGAAGACAGCCCCTGTCTGCCGATTGTGCTTACTTTTCTAAAAATTCTGTGTGTCCTTACTGCCTAATAAATGTTGATGAGATTTTCTTCTTCTGAGTGTCCACGTAGGAAGGACTGGAAAGTGTTTTTAAGGCTGCTTTGAGAAAACTTGATCCATCAGGATGTGGTGTGGGATGCAAGTTGCCCAATGGTGACAGGAATGTCCCAGGGTGGTCCTTTGTTCCAGTGTCCTTGTGCAGCAGTAATAACCATTGGGGTAGAAAACAGGGTGGTGGTGTCTGTAGTGGAAGGACTGTCTGGAGAGTGGCAAGGAGGTAGAGCTCTTTTTCCAGCAGGCAGAAGGAAAATATTGCTGGTTGGTTTGGGCTATAGAAGATTTAATTGAAAGAGGAAGGCCCAGCTTGCAAAAGTCTATCCTATTTTCATAATATTGTAGAGAGCTCCAGGAGATCTGGTAGCTACTAAATCCCCCATAGCAACACAGGGATGTTGGAGTCATGGCAGAGTAGGAGTGTGCCATGACCAATTAAGGGATTGGAAAAATTAATTGCTTTAAATTGCCCAAGCTTCATGATGTCGTGGTAGCTAGATATAGATGCAGTTCTAACTCAGCGAGGACAGACTTCACATAAATGGCATGGCTGTGTTTTTTAATGGAGACTGTAGTCTATAAGGGCAAAGGTAGAGACGGTGAATCAGCGGGCAGTGAGGGCACTGATGTGGGTAGGCTCAAGCGCTTTTCAACTGCTAAGCCCTTGATGTTTAGCTGTATCACCCAAAGAGAACAGTTAGGACAGCAGTGCTCAACTTGTAGCTCTTCAGCTGTTGGCAGCTTTGGAGCAGTTCGGGCGAGTACATCACGAACTGCGTCAGGGCTGAGCTGATGTGCATCCTCCAAGATAAACCAAACCCCAGCCTGGGGATGGGGCAGCCTGAGCCAGCAGGACCCGAACCCCTGGGGCCTCGCTGCAGAGCAGGCATAGCTCTTCTGTGTGAGAGAGCTTTGAGACCCCACGAGCTGACAGTCACCTGAGCCTGTGATCCATTCCCTTAGTGTGCACCCTCCAAGGGTGGATAGTTGGCAACCCCATCGTTATCACGTTTCTTTGTCCAGGTCCACAGGAATTGTCTTCTAGCAGATGTGACTAAGCCATAGCTCGCTTTTCCTACCAAAAATCACCTCCCATAGAAGACAAGAACATGCTGGTCCACGTCAGTTCCAAAGAAGAGACAGAGACAGCGTTAGCAGAGTTTTGAAACCTCTTTTCTATTTAGGCTCTCACAAAATTCCACAAACATACCTGATCTGTTACATGCAGTGTATTTGGAAAAATATTTTGGGATTCCAAAGGTTGCCTTTGCAGCAGGGGAAAAAATGGCTGAGACTTGCGGTGAGAGAGAATGGAAAAATTTAGGGGTAAACAGAGATGGAAAGTTCAGTGAGACAACAGAAGAATGAGCCAGAAGTGATTAATTAAACAGAAATTTATATAATGCAACAGCATGCCCCAGAGCGGTGTGCTTAGTTACACAAATATGTTTTGATTTTCTATCACAGAGATCAAGGGCAACCACAGTATTTTCTGTAGATGTAATCTCATGAGGTTTGCTTTTTTTTTTTTCCCCCATTGATTTATATGCAATTGGGATTTGGTACTATAGGAGCAAATATGTGAGAGTTTAGCTTAATATGATTTTGATACATGGTTGGTTGTAGTGTATTTTTTCAGCATGGCTCTCTGTAGGGATTTCGACTCAGGACTGAACTCTCAGGTGATGAAACTGTCCTACTGGTATTGCAGGAATCAGATCATAGCCTAGTGCATACATGTATTAGGTTCCACCTTAAAATGAGTTATTGTTGCTTGTATTACTCATAAGAGAAGGCTGTTCCAGAAGTTCGCTCTTCTGATGGCGAGAAACCTAATTCCCAGCCTACGTTTATTCATTAATTTGAATGTCAGTTATCACGAACTGAAAAGGACACTTCATAAAGGTTAATCAGTAGCATAACATGAAATTGCAAGTTTATAGAGGCTTTGTCACAAATTACAAATTTCATTGAGCAAGAGGGCTGGAGGAAAGGATCTCAAGAGATCCTCATCTCACCTCATCCTGTCCCGAGGCGGATCCAACGCCGCCTGTGCCATTTCTGACATATATCCTCTAACGGATTTAAAGTTGTTCTGGTGGGACGATTCTGCCACTTCCCCGTCTGACCGAGTCCAGTGCTCCGCTCTCCTCCCCGCTACAAAGCTTTTGTAAAAGCTGCTCTTCTCCTGGCCCTTTTATAGGGAACCCTTAGCCCTTTACGTCTCTAAAGACCACGATCACGTCTCCTCTCTTCTTTTCTCCTTCCCTTTTTGTTTGTGTCAGGCATCTGATCATTCTTATCGCCCTCCTGGACTCTGGTGGCTCTGTGTGCCTGAGGCGTGGTGTCTGCAGTCGGACAGAGCTCCTCAGCTCAGTGCTGGCTGTCCTCTGTGCTTAAACGCTTCAGAGCAAGGTTTGCCTTTCCCTAACCGCTCTTTTTTCCCCTCTCTGTAACCTGCTGGTTCTAATCAGCAGAGCTGCATCCTAGCAATTGTTCCCTCTCCTACACAGCTGGTTACTCCTGCATCAATGCAATCAATGCATTGCTTGGGAATTTTTCCCCACTTGTATCTGACGTGGCCATTGCCTTTAATCCACACTTGCAAGTGGCAGTTTATGAGCTCTTTTACCACCACTCGTGATTCCAGGCTGGCAGTTTGCAGGGAACTCGGAGTGGGATGATGAGTAACATCAATTTTGAGGTGTCTGCGTCTGATAGGTTTACTGGTTTAATCTTTCTCAACTTCTGTCATACCCACATAATATATTGCACACAGAAAGAAAAAACAATTATCTGGCTGATAGACAAGGACACGCCAGGGTTTTGTAGATCACTGCAAACCCTGTAGTGATTTTATTTCCTTGATATCATGAAAGCAGTGTTCAAGTTAGGTTATCATAGAAACCTACCCTTTGGCTGTTCTGGATGAGCTGGTTTCTGTGAATGTCTGGCTTCATATGGGACAGGTGACACTCTTTGTACGTGCACTTGATTGGTAATAAGCAGGGTAAGAATGAAACACACATTTCTGTTCCCTCCTGGGATCAGTATTGATAGTTCCCAAGGGCTGGAAGTGGTGTTGAACAGTTTTGATTGGTTTTTATGGAAGGCTGTTTAAAATGCCAATTGTGATACAATTTAACAGCATCACCTAAAGCCATCATAATGTTTTCCCTCCTTTTGCTTCTTTGTTTCGCTGAGGTGAATGAATACTGGGAATTAAGTAGCTGTGCCTCCACTGACGGAAATATCATCTGTGGCAGACATGCTCCTGGTTTACTTCAGAGGAGTAATCAGGGTCATAATTAGGCCACCAGGGCAGCTATCAAAATGGAGTTAAAAACAGAGTTAAAACTTCCCCGTTATTTGATTGATACTGAGAACTAGGGGTGTAACTATGACCATGTGCACACTCCGGAGTGGCTGACTCCAGGGTTTGTCATCCCTTTACCTGCAATCTCCCAGTTGCCAGAAAAACAAGGAGAAAATGAGAGTTGTTTTCTTTCCTCCTATGTATAGACTAGATTGGCAGGAAAAAAACAAATCTTCAGGGAGCTTAATGGACAGAAAAATCTGGTAGCTAGTCCTTTTAGGATGAGAGATTAAAGACCTTCTCTTAGCTCTGTGGAGAAAGGCTTCTGGGGCTCCCAAAGAGCTGCTGTGAGGGTGATCCGGGAATTAGGAAAGCGCTGAAGCCTCTGAGCTGGCCCCCGGGGCTCAGTTCCTGAGGCCAGAGCAGTCCGAGGGAGGCGCTTGAAGCATAGCTGCATGCCTGCTTCTCCTCTTCAGCCATGCATGTGAAATTCCTTGTATAAAAGACCTGTGAAGAAGCAGTGTGTTTGTAGGTAGGTTTTTCTCTTCTGTGCGAGCAGTATGACTTTACTTACAGGGGGCACCAGCATCTGATTTTCACCTTGTTTAATGCTGTTCATTATCCCAGTACTTCTCAGCTGTCTATAACTTGTTAAACTTAACAATCAGCATGGAGACCTTCCATGCTGTGTATGTCTGCCTTGGTGTGATTTGTTTGGGGGGAGTTTCTGTGGTTTTTTTTAAAGATTAATTTTTATGTTTGTATGTTTTTTCTTACATTCTCCAAAGCACTTTTTCTATGATACTGCTACACCGACAGTGCAGTAGTCAAAAGAAAAGTTACAGCATATGTTCCAGTTATCCAACTTTTAATGAGTAATACCTCAACTTTCACAGGTTTTGAGAATGGGTTTGGATTTTTTCTTCTGGAAGAACAAGATAATGTATAAAGATGTTTCTCACATGCTGAATACCAATCGTGTTTTTTTTCCTCTTTCAGCTTTTGGATCAGAGCAAGAGGTTAAGAATCACCAGCAAATTGAAAAGCACAAAGCTGCAAGATGTCGGGAAGAAGTGGGAAGAAGAAAATGTCCAAACTGTCACGCTCAAGTAGGGCAGGCGTTATTTTCCCTGTGGGGAGAATGATGCGCTACTTAAAGAAAGGAACGTACAAGTACCGGATAGGTGTTGGAGCACCGGTTTACATGGCAGCCGTGATAGAGTACCTAGCAGGTAAACCAAGAACCTGATCCTGGAAGTGCTGGTCTCACACAGAAGCCAGGGATATCCATGGGACGGGATCCAAACGTGTTCAGCACTTCTGAAAATCAGGCTCTGCAAGTGTGGGATTTGCTGAAATTTGCTTAAAATGCTAAGGAAATTAATTTGCTTCTTGAAGAGGCTGGGGATGGAAATTTTCTCCTTAGAGGCACCATGCTTGGTTGCTAGCTGGAAGGATTACTTTCTTATTGCTTTGCAGAGTGAGGAGTCACATCCAGGTAGTTTCTGTCCAAGAGAAAGCTGATATAAATTAGGCCTTTGATAGACCTTTATGTGAATAACAGGAGAAAAAAGCAAACCCACCTTGTACATCTGTTGTGCTTTTTAAGCGAACAAATTGTTTTGCTGGCTGCATTTCTCCTTGCAGAACAGTGTCAAAGTGTTACAAAATACAGAGGTTGTTGATTTGTATTTTAAAATTCCTTTTGGCTTGCCTAAGTGTATAAAGGAACTGTTTCAGGGTTTAAATCTTCCCATATACCATGAGTTTTCTCTTCCCTTCATTTCTGAAATTGGCCTCAGAGGAAGGGGCAGGTGTCACATGATGATACAATCTTCTGTGGTATATTGTAATATTTCAGCCTGTCCTATGATCATATCTGCTCAGTTTCTTACTTAATTGTGGGAAATAGCACCTTAGCAAATGGTTACAACGCCCGGTGCAGAGAGGATTCTGGTGCAGGTTACTTAGGTGTTACAGATCAAGACTGAGGTGCATTAGAGAATCTCTGAGGAGTCTCAAGCCTGGATGGAATTAGTTGAGTGGGTGGTGTTTCAGGACCATAGTTTATTGCCAAAGTGGCATGGAAGAAGCTTGCAATGGAATCTGGTTGTCCATATAACAGCATGTCAGTCTTTACCTAAACATTGCTGTCACACTGCTATCTTTTTTACACATGAAAGCCTGTTCTCACTACCAGACAATAAAAGAACTGTTTTCTTTCAAAGGTGTGGAGAAAATCTGAAATAGCTATAATTTCACTATTAAAATTAAATTTCTGATGATGCCTAATAACATGTTACAGAAACTTCTGCATTTGTGATAGTTAATTACAGGATGAGAATAATTTTTTTTTTTTTTCTGAGGCTACTTCTGGAATTGGAGTGAAAAAGTATTGCTTATGTGGAAGGCATGTAAACAAAATGTTTAAGCTTGCATTTTTGTTCACCCCTAGCTCCAACAAGAGATAAGTCCAGAAAAGGAACTGGTTTTAAAATAAAACAAAACACCACTGAAAAGAAGAATCAAAATCCAAGATTGTGAGCATCTTTCCCACTTGTTAGATTTTTTTTTTTTTTTACTGTGTAAGAGCAAACATTTATATTAAGATCATAGAGAAAGATCAGTTCTCTAATTGAATTTTGAAGAAGATCTTTCACTTCATTAAGAACATATGTATACTCATACTTGCACTCTCTGGTTTCATACATTAAAAATGAAGTCTTGTCACTGCAGAAATCTTTCTCAGTGGAGCTGGTGCAGTTGTGCTGTACTGGGGAAGTCCATGACTTGCAGAGCATATCTAGCTGTCTGCAACATGGCATGCTGCTCAGCAAGGATGCCTCAGAGCCTGCAGGGAGTTAGGGGGAAAGATGGAGACAGGATTTGTAGCTCCCCTGCTCAACCACAGTGATTTTTAACCTTGTTTTTGTTGGTACACCCCTGTGTGTAGGGGGCCTGAACAGGCCTCTTCATGAATGTCATAGATATGAATTTCTCTATAGCGAGGTGTGTTTGCTTTGTTTTATCATTGCTTGTGAATTGCTTAGAAGTCATCTACAGGCTTCTGGATGTCTGAGTATTGCAAGGTGAAAACCACATTTACATGGGTTTTGGAAACTGCACTAACTTCTATAACTGAATAATGTGCTGCACAGTGACTCCACTGACCTTCAGTCTGGGGAGGAATACTTCTTTTCTTTTCCCACTCCACAGGGATCCATAGCAGTCAAAGGAGTTTCTAGGATAAACATTTGGAGATGCTTGTTCTGAGCTGTGGCAATTATTACAAGGTGTAGTAATAAATTGTCAACAGCACATCTGGTATATGCAGCACTTCAGCAGTGCAGACTGAGTTATGGTCATCTTTTTATAACATACAGTGCAGCACTGTTTACCTATTATGTGAACTAGAACAGTGTATATCTTGGCTCTGCTTCTGGCTAGTAAGTGCAGTTTAATTTAAATCATTAATATGGTAAGGGCAGATTATGTATGGGCCTACACTTTGTTTTAGAAAAAAAGAATGTGTAGTCAACCAGGCAAGAAAATTGCTAGATGTGTAGGCTGGGGGCCCACACAAATTGTAAGAGAATGTTATTTTAAGCTGCATGGTTCAGCAGAGAGAGAACCCCCTCTCGCCGCAACCCTTTATATATTGTAATAGAATGGAGTAATGTTTCTGAGCAAACACCTATTGCTTGTGGATAGTGGTCTTTCCAAACCAAATTTTCTGTGCTCTATCCAGAGTTTTGTTTGAAAAGATTACAAAGATGGATAGTTCAATTAAAAAACAGTGTTGCCACATCTAACCCTGCTGATCTAATTATTCTTAATATGTGTGTGTGTGAAGATAGTCTTTGGTTTTGGGAAGCCTTTAGAAACAAAATGTGGTTTTTCAAGGCTGTGGTCAAAGCGGGTATTATATATCAAGCTGGTAACATTTCTTAATGTTATCTGATACTTCCTATTACAAATTCCAATTTTCTCTCATGGACTTGCAACTATGAAATGGTGGCTACTCAGGCTGAAAGCCTGCATACAGGGGAACTGCTTCAGGCTAGATCTGGAAGGGTGAGAGTAAAGGAGTCTGGTTCTTAAACTGTTTCACAGAAGCGAGTTGAACCATGGGGTTTTCTGTGGATTTAAAACATTCATGAGAACTTCTATAAATGCCTGAGAGCTTCTTTGAGTTTGAGCAGAGACCTGATGTTTTACAGAAGGGGATGGGTGGTCTCTGCCATCAGGGATATCTGCTCTGTTTGGCCAAGCTGTAACTTTGAAAAATCACAGGTTGCTCATGCTCAGCAGAGACTTCTTTGATTTTAATAGCTAAAATTGCTGAAGACTTAGTCCTCACTGAGCATGCTGCAGCCTCTCTCAGCACCAACCTGTGACAGGACTGTGCATGGGCGGTGGCTGAGCATGCTTCAGCTTGTGGCTACGGATGCTCAGGAGGACTTCCCCTCTCACTGCTGTCCCCAGCTGCTCCTGGTCACAGCACTGAGAGCAGGGAGTGGTTTTTGGTGGTCTCAGCAGTACTGGGCAGCACAGGGGAGGAAGCTTGCTGATTTGAAGGCAAAAGCAGCACAGAGGCGGGTGGCAAGAGGTCTGGGACTGAAAGCAGGGAGTGCATGAATAGGAGCTGAAGAGAGGCTAATCCTACTTACTGTCCATGAGGTGGGAAGGCCGGGCTGGAATTTACTGGATAAGCAGACTGGGAGACTGGGAAGAGGTTTCACATTGGTTGGAGAAGGAGACTGGGAGCAGATCATAACATTCTGGGGAGCCAGTGGTTATTGGAGAAGAATATTGATGGTGGAGACAGAGCTGGGGATGGATCTGCCTAGTGCAAATAAATGGCAAAGGGTGTCCAGAGATCCTGTCAGGAAGCTGGAGAGTAAGTTGGAAAAATAGGGCATGGGCTAAGGATTGGATGGAAGGAGTGCTAATAATGAAGAACCCCTAGAAAGGAAGATTGAGCCCGAATATTACTACAGCTGAGAAGAGCAGCCAGGAGCCATGGAGACTGTCCAGGAAAGGCAACTGAGATAGAAGTCTCCGGTGTGGATTGCCAAGGAAAGGAGAATGGGCCATGGAGCTGGGAAAGCAAGTCCTGGCTGGGATAGGGCCAAGGTGGATGAGGCTAGAAGGGTCAAATGGGACCAGAACTGTCTGACTGCATTCATCCAGGGCCTGGCAAGGACCAGCGATTCTCCTGTGAGCGATCAGCTCCGCACGTGCTCTGTTGGGGGCCTATATTTATGTTGCCCTGAAGCACTGAGCCTCTTGCCTAGCATCATCCAGATGGTGCATATACATCTTGAGCATCCTTATTGCCAGTTGCCATGTGGTTCAGGCTGCCTTTGGGCTTTGGTATGTGTTCTGTGTCATGAGTTACTGGATCCCCATTTTTTCCCTTTGTATGCAAGATTGATTGTGGCTGCACCCCACAGCCATTAGCAATGCCAAATCTGTGCTTTGGCTTCTCAACTCCATTGTTAAAATGCCAGCAATCACTGCAAAGTATCTCATCTCATTAGCTGATGTGAAGATCTCATCAATGTTCTATGTCTTTTTTTTTTTTAATATAATCTCTCAGTGCTGTTTTATATTTTAGGCTTGAAAATGATATTGCAAAACATGCAGCTTAATTCCTATCCAGAAGGTTGTGTTTGGTGGAACAGTGTTGGGCTCCACTGGCTTCACAGTTCAAACTCTGTGAAAAATTGAGCTCAGTCCCATTGGTTTTATGGACTTTGAAACAGATGCATGCCAGACTATGCTCTGAGTGTGCAGTCATTGTCTTCTAACTCAAACATCAACTGCATGTGTCCCATAATGCACCTTCCCAAAATGTAGGCCAAGAATACAGATTCCTCTTGATTAGGAAGCAGAAGACATGTGAAGGGAGTGCAGGTCAGAGGAACTCACGGAAAATGTCAGTGGAAAAACATATTCTCTAAATTAGGGCGGAACACAACACCAGCAAATCCTTCCTTCTTCAAAGTACATCAGCTGGCATCCTCTTCTGCCTGTTGTGCTCATCTGCTCTCAGGAGACAAACCGAGCTGATACTTTTCCACTTGCAAATGGAGGACCAAGGACTCCATCATCTGATACGTCTTTTCAGAGCATATGAAATATCTGTACGTGGTAGCATAACTTACCCCAAAGGGGAAATGGAAAACAAGATAACCTGTCTGAAATCTTTCTGATTCTGCTATCAGTAGTTCTCGTCTGTCCTATCAGTCCAGCTGAGCACTTCACAAAAGCAGGCTGAGCTCAGCTGAACAAATAGCTTTGGCCTGGCTACAATACTTTTAGTTCCTAGACACTCAAGTCTGTTGATCCATCAGCTAAAGAAACCTCTTTTTCCTGTATGTCACAGGATGAGAAGATGCAATCCCATTCAGGTCATAGCTTGGCTGCTGCTTGTGTCAGCTGGAAGACAGTTTATGTTCTTCCCTGGTCCCGAGTGCTTATCAAACAGGAGGAAAGGCTCCTTTAAAAATCCTAGGTCTTGTGGAGAGTCAGTGGAGAGTTCTGGGCATTACTCTGTTGACCAGCAGTCAATAATTGTCTGAGGCCAAGGTAAACTGTGGAGTCCATAAATGAGCTAGTTTGCTTGTAGCCATCTGCACTGAAAATGTCTGAATTTGAAGTTACGCTTCCAGTCTAGAGACATCTTTGTGGATTTTGAATCTTGAGGGAAGCAAGATTATTTCAGATTTCACTTTAATTCTTAATGCCTGCTGCTGAGAGCACATAAAGTAAAACCAACTTATGTCTGAGAATATCAAGATGCCCGATTTCAAGAGAGCTTGTTATAGTATAGGACTTTATTATAGAACCTATATTCTCAGACTAGTCTTAGAGTTTAGGTAGCCTCAGCTGTCAAGATTATTTCTACTTGAAATGTAAAGCAGTTTCTTTAGGGATCTGTTATTGTCAGCAGGGGATGTGATAACTGAAGCCTTCAGATTTGATGTTGCATTTTGCAAGTGCCTTTTTATATTCTTGAGACTGTGAGTCCCTGCCTCCAGCATTAGAAAAATATGCATATAAGCAATCATTAGGAGGTGGCAAGGCAAGTATTTACCTACGCAAGTAATTGGCATCCTTTAAGTTATATGCATATTCCACAGTCTGCCATATATCATCTCTACCTCGGATTCCCTTCTTCCCAGTGTCCTGTGGTAGATGGCTGGCATTTGAGTGTTCTGCCTTTTTTGCTCTTAATATTAGGCAGAGGACATTTGAGTGCACCATCAGGATGCTGCTGGCCAAAGGACCCAGAACCTGGGGGAGTGGGGTGAGCACACAGGTAGCAGGATGTGCCTGTTGTTGGCACATCTGAAAGAACTTCAGTTACCACGCAGGTAAGTCTGTGTTGCTTTCCTTTGGTTTTGTTTTAGTTTTCCCCGATGCAATTTTCCTCTGCTGTCAGCACACATCTGCAAAACCCACTGGAGAAGTCTGGGTCTCTTTTCTTGCTTTATGCTGGTCTGCACAAGGGATGGCAATCTGTTCCTGCTGTCTGCTGCTGCATTAGCTCCACTGGGAGTTGGGTCTGAAACTTCCAGCCCTGCAGACCCCCGCAGGGGTGACTATAGCTGGATTATGCAGGGTCTCTTTTTAGTCTCCTTCTTTGAAGTCCAAATCAAACGCTCCAAAGTTAGGAAATGCCAGAGCTGAGATTGCTGGCCTAACTTTTAATGTAGGCCCAGTGTGTGTTTGTAGTGTGTTATTATTTCTGATTGTTCAATCACATACTGCTTTTTCCTCATAGCACTGGCCTAGGTATTGCAACCATGGTTCTAATATTTCCTAATAAAATTTAAGTGCTTGTCTTCACAACTTTGATGATGTTTCTTGAAAGCGGTGCATGAATAATTGTGAAAATTTCCAACAGACACTGGCTGTCTCTTAAACAATTCACTGTGAACATGCACATAATTCTAAACAGTGGCTTTTACATCTCCATCATTCAATTAAGTATATATGCCATATAGCAGTGAAAACAGGATGACAAGTATGCACTTTTGTTATTCTAACTGAGTGAAAGCTTGTGTTTTTCCCCTGAACTAAACTTCTTGTTGAAATCCTTTGGATTTTAGCCAGAGAACATTATGTAGATTTCCACTAGACTTTGCATGAAAGTTCTTTTTATAAGTTACCATTCTTTACTTAGTTGATTAAAAGCAGTAAGATGTCATTAATGGGACACTGATGATCTGTAACTTTCTTACCTCTGTTACTGACAGATGTAAATACCAAAAAAAAAAGAAACCAGAAGACAGGAACACTGTTTTAAAATAAAACAAGTTGTGAATATGATTTTTATGGTTATTTGAAGCAAAACATTCCTTTCTCCTTCTTTCTCAGTGCTTCAGTAGAGTTCTTACATGAGAAATAAGTTCTGAGTATGGCCAAACTGTGTAAGTTAATAAATTATACTGATTGCTACAGTGGAGATAAACTCAAAAAGACGTGTCTGTGTTTCCTCTATAACAATTAGAAGAACTTCAGTGACTTTAGTCACAGTATAAATGTTAATGCAAATTTAGAGAAACTACTTTTGAACAGACCTCTTCTTCCTGGAGATCTAGAAGGAACTTTCTACCAGTAGTTCATGCACTGAAGCTCTTATGTTGCCTCTGCTTGCCTCTTAAGTCAAACCTTGCGTATCTTTTTCTGAAATGAAGCTTCTCACAGATTTTCAATGCCCTTTAATGCAGAATTGCAGCATCACCTGGCTAGTTTGTTGGCTTTCAAAGTATTTCTTTAAATGCACCTCAGTCTTTGTCTTACCTGGTCCTGAGAATCCTTGCTGTACTGTCTGCACTGGGTTTGGGGTTTCATTGCATGCGTTTTATTGTTACAGGGTTCCTGCTAAATTTTGGACTGTTGATGTACATTTTTACAGGGTGTTTCTTGGATTTTTGAAAGAGAATTCTGCCTTGAGACTCGTAAAGAAACTATGTGAAACAAGCTTAGCATATTTTCTGCTAGCTATCCTTTGGGGAATTCAGAAGGACAAATTATTTTATGTAAATTTACAAATACATTGAGTGTGGTTTGGTTTGCCTTTCTGTATCAAAGACCATATAAATCAGGAAGTGCCCCCCCAAAGGTAAACAGATTTTAAGAAGGAATGTAAAATGCATATACAAGGTGTAAATCAGCTGCATTTTTGTTGCTCATATTTATCTCAATGTGTTTACAGCTGAAATTCTAGAATTAGCGGGAAATGCAGCGCGAGACAACAAGAAAGGAAGAATTGCCCCCCGACACATCCTCCTGGCAGTTGCAAATGATGAGGAACTGAACCAGGTACCCACTCACATTTCAGTGTGAGAGTTACGTGCTGGGGCATGAATGAAGCTGTTGCCACAGAAGGTTAGAAAGAGTTTAGTCTGACACATGAATGAGAACACAATTATTAGAGCAGAAGAAGACAAGATTGTGCCCGCTTGAATAAAAACAAACAAAAAAGAAGGTTCTGAGATAGCTCGTCTTCCATCCTCTGGATATAAATTTTGCTTCTTTTAGTAGCCTGTGTGTCTTGTTGAAGTGGGTAAACTTGATGCTTAATTTTGTCCTCAGGGACATCCAGTACTTAAAGAAAATGGGCCATATGGAAGACCTTTTTCCAAAAGCTGTAGAAATGTGTGTTTTCTATTATACTGGCTGTGAGGCCCATCTTGGGTAGGGATCTGGCTCGCCCTCTGCTATTGCTGTCTCCAGAACTGCCTCCCCCTCCATATACCCACATCCCATTAGCACCCAGACTGTGGTTTGCAGTGCTCTGACTGAGGATCACTTGTGGGATCGCTTCAGCTAAACTTGTTGAGTGAGAAGAGAGATCATGGCTCGGGCTGTGAATTGCAGCATTCAGGGGTGTTGGAAAGGTTCAGTCAGCATCAGAGGATCTCTTCTTGGTTGGCCCCATATGAAGATGTATGACATCATTCACACTTTGAAAGATTCCTGCACTTTATTTGACTGCTTTAAATAATGAAACTGTGGTGCCCGTGATGTCATCTAGCTCTGTTTCCAGTCAAGGGAACTGAAAAGTCAAAACAGAGGCCAGGAGGGAGGGAAAAGCATGGTAACACTACCAGCCCATTCCCTGCTCCGTGGCAGTGGTCAGCCCGTGGACTGGGAACTGGGTCTAGTTGTCTGTTAGGAATTAGCCATACTTTGTCCTCTCTGTAGTATCACAGCCCATTCCTGTAGTTCACCTCTGCAAAGCAGGTTCCTGGGACTCAGACTTTCTTCCACTGAATCAGTTTCCCTGCCAGAAGGATCTGTGACCAGTCCTTCTTTGAGCAGAGTTGTGGTGCAATATTTTTTTAAAGTAGCCTGCAGGCACTTATTGTCTTCCCTTACCCTCATTCACTGCTTGTGAGTCACCAAGGACAGATGCAGAAGGATCAGCACTGGAAGAGAAGAGTGATTGATGAGTACAGGAACAGGTTCTCCAGGATGTGCTGGCTGACCTCACTGTCACCTGCCAGGTTTCTTGTTATTGTGGATTTTCTCCCTTTGGTTTTGTTTTGTTAGGTTATTTTGTTTTGTTGTTCTTTTTTTCCCATGATAAAGGAACAAGGTGCAATGGTTTAGGAAGTGTGGACTCTACTTACGTATGTGTAATGTAGTTACTAAAAATACCCTGAGTGCAGACTAAGAGAATCTATAATGTGTTCCCTTATGCTGCTTTTCCTTGCAGTTGCTAAAAGGTGTGACTATTGCAAGTGGAGGTGTCCTGCCCAGAATTCAGCCAGAGCTTCTAGCCAAGAAACGGGGTGCCAAAGGCAAATCTGAGACCATCCTTTCCCCTACTCCTGAGAAGAAGGGAAGGAAATCCATGGTGAACAAGAAGAGTGGGAAGAAGGCAAAGTCTGCCAAGGCCCGGACACCCAAAAAGGTAAGCATGAGGCACATGTGGGATGCCAGAGATGTGGGAGAGGGAGTGGATCAAAACCAACTAAGGTTATTAGGAGGAATAAATTAGCGCTCTGCATTGTCTGTAACAAGAGGAAATGGGAGGTAGGAATTGATAATAGACACACCAGGGTTATTGTTTTCTCTAAACTTTAGAAATAAAGGCAAACACAGTATTTTTTTAAAATAAATTTTCATAACAAAAACCTTTAAAACTTTGAGGGAAACTTTTCATATTTCTATGCCACCTTTGCAGTACTTTCTTGATAACTGTGTAGAATCTCTTTATCTCCACATTAACTGTGTGGCAGTGAACTCTAACTTTTAAAATAAAGGAAGCTGTATTTTAAAACATTTTCTATTTGAGGGATGTCATGCCCTCAGCCTTGTGCAGTTACCAAATTGCTGTTAAAGATTTTTTCACCATGCAGAGAACTTGTCCTGACATCGTACATAATGTCATTTTGACAAGCTCTTTGTTTTATGAGTTATTAGGTGTGCTGTTGATAATGGTTTTTAAAAGAGTCGAAAGAAGAATAAATGAATCAGAACTTGACCACTGCATCTTCCCTTGCAATTGCCCATCTTCTGTCACCATCCAAAAGGGTTTAATTGGGTAATGCAGTAAACCCAGATCAGTGCTCTTGGTTTGTCATTCCAGAGCATGTGTCTTAAATTTTTGGTTGGGTAGAATTAAACAATATTAAGCTTTGACCTATGTTGGGGGAGGCAGCTGGTCTGCCAAACGCCTGACAGAGAGAGAACAGTTTGACTTTGACCAGCTTGTTGTGTACCCCTGAGCAGCTGGAAAAGTCTTGGAGGAGTTCTGTGTCAGCCTGAGAAAGGAACTGAAGATAAGGAGAAAGAAGAAAAATACTGTGTTTGTCAGATACCCAAACAGTGGGGGATTTTAAGAAAAGCAGCCAATAAAGTAACAAACAGCCATGTAACCAGTGAGAATGATGTATGGATAAAAGGATAATGTATATAAGATATGAGAGGAGCAATAAAGATGGTTATTCTGCTGCAAAAAAGTTGTGTCCATCTCTACCGCGACAGACCTAAGCTTTTTAAACTTGTGTTAAGCACATCTTTCTGGAGGCCTCTAAGCTTTCGTATACTTCCATGGCTGAGAATACACAGAAACAAGTTTTAAAAAGAAAACAGACTGGCTTAATAGGATGCCTCTGAGTACTGAGCTACCGCCTTCCTTTGAACTGTGCACATGCAGAGTTTTGGACTTGTTAGGAAGAGTTAGCTTCTTGACATACCTTAAATCAAATGTTGAGCGATGTGAACATGCTCCTGCAGCCCTGGAGGAACAGATTTCCTGCTCGTGGAGCTAGGCTGCATGAAGGAGTGTGTCCCACAAAGGGGATTTTGCATTCAGGCTTCAGCTATTAGTATTTAATTTTGTCCTTCTGACTGTTTGTCTGGAGGTGTGATGGCTTGCTCCTGTCAATATGAATTCAGATGTATGATTTATTAGCTGAGGCTTATGATTTTTTTTCGGATTATAAAGATGTTTTTTCCTTCAGATTGGAGCATTTGACTGGGTTACTAAGTTACTGTTTGATTTAGTATGAGCTCTGCTCTGTGAGCAGCAAAAATAAACTAGCACACACCCACCCATAAATACAACCTTAATTGTTAGTAAAACTACAGATGGATGTGGGTGCCCCGACTCTTAATGTGACTACAAACGTATGTAATGCCTCAGATGAACCTCTGATGTTTTAGCATTATATAAACAGTGGAGACCTCTGTTGTTACATAACCTTTGGGGATTAAAAGGTTATGAATAATATATTGATCCAAGGAGATAGTATTTCTAGTAACTGATCAAATCTATCCACTACTGAATGATGGTAAATGTTGATTTTTTTTTTTTTCCTTTGAGAGTTCTTACTTTTTTCTCCCTCCAAATAGAATAAACAAAAGGACAACGAAAAAGAAGGAGCTTCAAATTCAACATCTGAAGATGGACCCGGGGATGGTTTCACTATCTTGTCCTCCAAGAGCCTTGTGCCAGGACAAAAGGTAATACAAAGTTATAGCGGATCGGGATCACAGCAGTAGAGCATAGCACAAATGGAAGGACGCTTTTGATCTAACACCAGTACAAAATCTTCTCTACGTTCTCCCCTAGTGGTTCCAAATTTAAGGCCAAAACTCGCTCAAGCCATGAGCAGGGTAGGAGGTCTCAAGAAATATGTCTGCAGATAAAAGATTTCCAAGAGCAATGCTGGTCAGCCTCTCTTCTCTACAGAAAGACATACTGATTCATTTCAGTGAGTTCAGTCTGGGCTTGGCTCGTTGTGCCTGGCATACTGCCAAACCAGGTTTAAGCTTCTAGGCTATTTATTATTTATAAAAGAGTATTTCTGGGCCAGGTTCCAGGATCACCCAGAACTTCCACGTGTTGATTTGTGCCAGAAGCCTGGGTGCTCCATCGGAAAGTGGGCTGTCTGGCACGGCTCCCTCACTGTTGGAGTTGAGGACCTCACCAGAGCTGCGGGGTGTGCCTGCTTCTCCATCTCAGCGCAGACTGTGACACCGTGCCTGGCCAGAATTACAAAACTGTCTCACCAAAATACCTGCATGGCCTTGGTGTCCAGTCAGCTGTTTATCTTTTTTTATTTATTTTTTTTTAATTCCCCTGTACTCACCAAGAGGGAGAGATTCTTGCCTGCCTTCATTTCTGGACCCTTTGAATGACGCTAGAGTTCTTCTTACAGATTTAACTGTGGAGTTAGATCAAGATTTTTTTACTATTATTTTTTCAAATAGCAAGGGCATCTAGAAAAAGCGTTCTTCCTGAACTGATGGTATATCCTGTTGTATGAAGCAGCTTAAGAGTTCAGCCTTAAGAGATAGCCTCATCCTATCTCTTGCTAAAGCAGTGATCTCGAATGTGCCAGACACATAATACATCCAAAAGATTGCTAAAAGCGTATAGATTATAGGCTGGGTAGATGAAACTTCAATCTCCCTTATTAGAGTTTGGTCATGTCCAGAATCTGTGCAGCTTCTCACTTTCTTTTCTTAAGTGCTTATTGTTCTGTTTAGGACTTCAGTACTACAGTGTACTTTGGAAGAAGTGAGGAGTGCTGGGCAACTGTAAAATCTTTTAAAATATTTTAAGGGTTTCTGTCCTGTATTGCTGCTCAGAGTGATGAGGCTGTGAAATCTGGGGAGCAGCCTTTTTTGAGCACCTTTAAGACATCAAGTTTTGGCCAGTTCCTATATCCAGTTCCATGGGTGGGTAAAGCACTCTGTGTTTTATTTATGCTAGGAACTGAAAGGGTAATTAATTACTTGGCTGGTGAAGCCTTTGTAGATCAGGATAGTGTTCAGCCCTTCTCAGCCCCTACAGTAGTTTACTGAGTGCAAGTGTTTCTACAGGAGAAAAGCTTTTTAATTTAAGTGGTTTTCTCTTTAAACAAAAGCATTTCCAAAGTCAGCCTTTTCTCATCAAAGTGTGATGCTAGAACATTAATTTTCTAGCAGTAGCTTCTGCGGGAGCAAGCTCCTATGCTGTAGGCGTATCAAAAAATAATCTGAGAGGTCTGCAAATTAATTAATTAAAAGCTAAATATCAGAATCCTGCATACTGAACACAATAAAACTACTGATCTCTGGAAGACAGAATCCAGCCTTCTTTCGTTTTAGTTTTTTTGGTATGAAAATGTTTTTGCACTTGGACTACTATGCTATTTTTTTTTTCTTACTCCCTCATTATTGTTTTCCAGCTTTCTCTGACACAGAGTGACATCAGCCATATTGGCTCCATGAAAGTTGAAGGCATCGTTCACCCTACAACTGCTGAAATAGACCTCAAGGAGGAAATAGGTGAGGCTCTGCTACACACAGAAAAAACACATCTAGAGTTGGAACAGTAGCTGGTCTACTAGCTGCCTGCTGAGATCCCATCCTGTTTCATCTGAATCTTCCCCAGGCATAAAATATCACTTACAACACTTCTGAAAATCGGGCTGGATCTGACTAGGTATAACAGGCTAATCACTAATTTATCTTTTTTAATGATGCCTTACGACAATCAAAACACAGATAATTTGTTGAAGCACATGAGCAGCAAAGGTGTAAATAATAATTATTGCAGTCTTCATTGGATTATTTTTACATTTGCCTTTGAAAATGTGTGACAAAAATTATATATTAATAATAACAGTTCTAATTATGCTTTTCATTGTAAGATTTTATGTACTTTAGAAATACTCATGTACAAAGCCATATACTGCTCCTGTGAAATAAGGAAATATTATTTTTGCTGGTGTACAAATATGGAAATTGAAGCAAGAGGGAGGTAAAAAAGATAGGCAGTCAGTTGGATAGGACGGCACAGAATCTAGTGGCAGGCTTCTGAATCACTGTTTTATAGTCACTCGTCAAACCTTCACTGGCATCCCAGCTGTGTAGGGTTTGTATGTTGAGTTGATTTTGGAGGCTGAAAATCTGAGTCCTGAAAATCCCACTCTTCACTATTGTAGCCGTAAGTCAGATAGCATTCTTACAGATAATTATTTTAAAGTAATTTCCAGTAATAAAATCTAGGGCTTCTCAAAACCAATAAAAAGTAAACTTTATCTGTGGCTGGATAGAGTGGTAAATGTAAACATCAGCTGCTGATGATAGAGGGAAACAGGATAATATGTGTACAGTGTTCTTTTAAATAATGTAGAGTTCTTTTTTTCACACTGATACTTTGAAGCCAAGACCTTTCGTTCTGTGTCCTTGCAGGCAAGGCATTAGAAAAGGCTGGAGGGAAAGAGTTTCTAGAAACAGTGAAAGAGCTTCGCAAATCTCAAGGACCTTTGGAAGTTGCTGAAGGTAAAAAGGATACTACTCTCTCATGTGGAAACAGCGCGTTTCATACCTCCTTTTCTCTGGATATTCCGATCTGTTCTTGATTATGTGTGTTCCTTTGCTTATGTGATGTAAATGTTTCATTTTCGAAGCTGTTGCTGATACGAACAGTCTGCTTAGAGGAAAAAAAAAGGAAGAATAGGATACCTGTGTGCTGTGCACATTCTGTCTTTGGGCTTCTAGGTGCCACCATAAGTGACAAGCAGTCTGATTAATTTATTTTAGGCAGTTGCTGTCTGTGAGAGTCTCAGAAATTAAGGAAAACTTGTGCTGCCACCTATGTGCCATCTTTCCCATCCTGTTTGTACTGCACTCCTTAGTGAGAATCAGAAAGAGCTCCCAGTCTAAGAGGTATAAGAACAGTGATAGTCTATAAATTATTCTGCTTTGTGCATAGTTGATGAACAGTATAATCCAAACAATTACCTTACTCTGAACACAAATTAAGATGTGATATGATCTTAAGAACTGGCATGCTTTATGGAAGAGCAATTCCTGCTCTTCTCCCAGGCACTTACAGCTGCATTATAGAAACATAAATTACAGAAGAGCTCCCTTCAAATGTTTAACACGTCTGTAGCAGTGAATAGTTTGGGGTTTGAGGTTATGTCTTCCTTTGTCAACAAATTAAACCAATTCATAGGGTTTGAAGGTGGCTGGAGGGTGGATGGAGAGAAGTTACAACGTATCTTCTAGTGCCTTATTTGTCTTAGTATCTTAATACTCAAGGAAATAAATGCTTTAAACAATCTAGTTTTAGAAAATTCCTAAATGAATAGCCCAGTTTTATAATCTCAAATATCAGGGAAATTTTCAGACAAGGTATTTTGCTTCGTTTGTGCATTGAATCAAAAATATATACCATAACATCAAAGTAGACTACTTTTCTCTGTCAACATCATTACCTAACTAAAAAATAGACCCCTTTTATGCTATTAAGGCAGTCCCAGAAAAGAAGATAATCTTAGTTTAATAGACAGGAAGATGTATGCTCTCAAGCATTGTGTTGTGTTGCTGTGTTTGAAATGGCCCCTTCTACTAGTTTTGAGGCAAGTGACAACGAATGGTTGTTAATCACTGGAGGTCTACTGCAGACACTTGAACTCCAGCCTAATGGGCTTGAATTCAAGTGCTGCTCACAGGATACCTTGTGTTGTTTGCAGTCAATTTGCTCCCTATGGTTAAAAGCCTGATGTTTCTGATGGAAATTTAAGTAGCACAGTGAAATATTAGACAAAATTCCTCTGTGCCTGCAACAGAACTCCTCTGTGATGGTGGATAAGTGAATAAATCCAAGTTTTTCATCCTTGGGCGTTGACTGCACAGCTAATTTCAGGGTATTGAACCTGAGATTCCTGGGACCCAGATTTCCAGAAGTGCTAATGGTCACAACTGCAACAAAAGCAAACTGATGCCATGCTGTGGACTCTGCAGGTCCTAGAGAAATATTATGCTTTCTGAAAAATTAATCTGATTCCTAATTGGACATAACTGGTGGAGACTTTCAACAAACATCTTTGGTTTTCCATGTCATCTTCTGAAATTACCCAGCTGTGAAGTGGGTCCCTAACACTCTGGAGCTGTAATGATGATGCAGGATACTTGTGCAAAGCATTCAGATAAGACTATGACAGAACTGCAGAAATGTCTATTGGGGGATTAATGATACTGTGTTCAGTGCAAGGTTTTGATACTTTGCATAAAACAAATCCAGAGGCCATGCTGAATTAGAAAGCTATAAAATATTATTGAATAACTGTGTGTTAACCAAATGAGCCCCAGGCTCTTTGGTCTCCAAAGAAATAATAATTGATCACAAAAGTAATGATGAGACAGTCAGATTATGATTGCAAGCGAGCCATAGTGGCATGTTGTAATTCCTGGTGTATTTCTTTGGAGAGGCAATGTAATTAAGAAAGTATGTTGGATTGAGAGGTCATTGCAGGGTGGTTTCTATTCAAAACTAAATGTTATATTTTCGTTTGTGTTAGCTGCACTTACTCAGTCTAGCGGCCTAGCAGCAAAGTTTGTCATCCACTGTCACATCCCACAGTGGGGCTCAGACAAGTGCGAAGAGCAGCTTGAAGAGACTATAAAGAACTGCTTAACAGCCGCAGAAGACAAGAAGTTGAAGTCCGTGGCTTTCCCCCCGTTTCCCAGTGGCAGGTACGACTCTTTCTGCACGGGGTGGCAATGGTATCATTAGCTGTCAGAGAGCTGCTGCTGTGACAGAGGTGCCCTCCGTTCTGTGCCATGAAAGGGGCTGATCCTGCCTTCAGAGAGGGCTGTGGCAGGTGCCATCTGACATTTAATCTGAGATTAAAGGAGCCTGAAGTGCTGTGCTTGCATGGAATGACCACAAAGCCTTTATGTAGATAAATTAGCTCAGCTACAGGAAAGCTGAGTGGACTTGCTGTGTTTTTTCTATTGCTAGGCAGTAATATTCATTCTTCTACTATGGGCCTGCACCACCTCATTTTTTATATCTCTTCATTTTGCTGTGGGGAACTTTATTAAAGCTACATTCATACTAATAAGATTATACCAGCCTAATGCTGAAGGCAAGTAACAGTGACACAACCTGAGCTAGGTAAATGTGGGGTGTTCACTTAAGTCATCTCAAGAATATATATTAAACAGACTAATCACACAAACTGTTTTCTTTCAAAAGAAGATGTTTCACAAATATAGTTCTGCTTTTAAAAGGGAACTATGAAACCAACTGTGAAATTACACATTTCTTTCTCAATAACTAGCAAATAAAATATACTTGACTAAGAAATCCAAAGTATTTATATTTTTTTTGAATTTTTTTTTTCTTTTTTGAACCAACAGTTTGTTAATCTTGCTTGGTCTGTGATCGCAAGAAACCTTACACAAGCCCTTCTAACTGCAGAAATCGTTCTTTTGTGTTGCTTTTGCATGCTTATGTTTAATTTGAAATGTAACGACTAATTTTTTTAGTAATGCCCAGAGAGTAGAGTACATTGTACAGTCCAGTTGTGTTGGCCTGGTAAATGAAAAGTAAAACTGTGTTTTGATCAGTAAAATCACCACGTGCCACTGAATACACAGGAAGTGAAAATGCCACTCATCCACTTTTCAAGATAAAATAATATTTTTATGGATCAGGACAAAAGAATAAATAGAGGAGCAGTGCAATTTTTAATTATTTTTTCTTCCTTTTTTGTTTATAGTGTACAGTCACAGCAAAATATGATACATTTTTTTACCACTCTTTAATAATAAAGTTCAGCTTTTGAAAATGAACCATAGCTTTTAATGCCAATAGAAATAGTCTCTATAGACCTCATATCTTCTATGAGCGTTATCTAAGAAAAACCCAATCTCAGAGCATTAGTCTTAGTGCAGATCCTTCTGCTGCTTAGTTCCATTTCACTCTCTGCTGCTTTTACTCTGTTTCCTGTTAGCAGGAGTAATTGTAAGTCTTACCAGGTGCTGCTGGTTTACACGTTATTTATCAAAGGACCTCAAAGTCGTCTGGAAGAAGGCAGAGTTTTCCAAATAAGACTTAATGGCTTTGCTGCCATTTTATCCCAACTGCACAAGAGATGCTGGTTTTGTTGGGTAGATCAGGAGTTACGCTGCATCGGTTCTGTGAATTTTCATTTTTCCTGTGTCCCATCTTAGGGACTGTTTACAGTAATTGGTATAACGTAGCAAGGGATATCTCAGTTGTGCCAGGGCTTTTCACCTCTGTGGTCTTTTCATTAAAAAGCAGAGAAATGCAGTTTAGATGAATTTGCTTGTGCTGTGATGCAGATATAAATGAACTTGAAAACATTTTCAAAATGTCCTTATCAATAGCTTGCTGTGAGAAAGGTGTATTAGAAGGGTTGCTGCAGATGCTGCCAGGACTAGAAGTAGGAAAAACTGTTTGCTAATAATCATTTGGATTACAGTGAATAAGGATACAGTTGTTGCTGATGTCTAGTTTCCAAGTTCTTTTTTGGATGTTTTTTTATATAAATATGATAAGTAGTCTGAAATCACTAGCATGAAATTGAGTAAGAAGTGAATAGTACTAAACTTAGAAAGAGAATAAAAACAAATGCACTTCACAGTGCTGTCAGAGGAGGAAAAATATAAAACGCTGCAAAAGCAGCTCTGGATGCTATTAGAAGAAATACTGTAATTTCTCAAGTGTAAGGCACTGGGATGGCTTATCTGTGTATTCTGATGTAGCCCCATCACTGAAGATCTTTTAAGGATAAGTTAGACAAGCTATTTTCAGAAGCAGACAATTTCAATGTAATCCTGCCTCAGAGGAAGGACATGGGTTGGGTTGTTCTGCCCAGGGGTTTTTTTTGGCATGGATCTAACTTCCTCTGGAGCATTATCATGCAGTAGAATCTAAGTAGGAGTCATTAAACTCAAGAGCAGCCAGCAGTTATGCCCAAAGACCCGTCTGAAATCTCAGCTGGGTCTTAACTCACCTTCAGACAATTCAGTATGTCCCAGTAAAGGCTCATCCAAACTCTTCAAGGTAGGTGATTTCCTACATGCTGGTGTCGCAAACGCTGCCTCAGCACTCTTCAGTTTTGTGCAGAATCAGCAGAACTATTCCAAGCACTGTCAGGCAGCGGAGGAACTCCAGCAGAGAATTCAAGAGTGTTCCTCCCTCCAGATGTCAGTGGCAGACACACACACGTATGGCTTCAGGAAGGGCTGCTTTCTAGGTCAGGGAATCTGTTTAGTGTTAGACAATGTGGAGACTGTCCCAAGCATGAGCATAGTGCAAGGCAGAGTATTTCATTAGATAGGCATCAAGTTCAAGCTGTAGAACAGTTCTTGAAATTACGCCCAGTATCACAGCAGCCGTATTTTTATATAAACAGAGATGCAAAGCAGCTCTTCACTGTAGCTGTGCTCTTTGGGATGTGCTCTCAGCCAGTTCCCTTGTAGCGAGGAGATGAGGGCAGAGGAACTGCGCTGCAGCTGCATGGTTGTAGGACTTGAAAAAGGTGTGTCAGAATGATTAAGATGGAAAAAATGCTGCTGCCAAGAAACTTGAATCTCAAAGATGTGAGCCAGGTGCCCCAAGAGATGTCAACACAGTTGAAAATTCATTTACTGTAAAGACTGGTAACTTTTAGCTTTTCAGATTGTAGGTTAGAGAATGCTACCATCAAAATGAATGAATGAATGAGTGAATGCGTTTCGGCCTTAATTGGGCTTGGGGTTGTAATTTCAATTATTTTCACTGAAGTTTCAAGCGAAGTATTTGTAATGACAGAGTGAGGAAGTCAGCTAAGTAGTTGATCCAGTTTTGGTTTGTTTGGGGGGGGGGGGTTTCTTTCAGTTTTCAACCAAAAAAATAATCTTCTCTCGAACTTTTTAGCCTGCCCAGCATGACATGGAAAAGTTTAATTCTAAGGGAGAGCATTAAAAACTATGTGCGGTTATAAAAAAAATAGAAGCAAATGAAAACTGTAACTATGTCAGCAAGGAAACCAATACAGCAGCAGATGAATATTGCTATCAAAACCGTGGGGTTTGCTTCTGGGATTTACACATTGCAAAGCTGCAACTGGCACTGTCTTAACAGCAGCCTGTAGTTGGTACAGCTATGGCTTCTTCCTTTCAGCATCACGTGAGCATATGCTTGCACAGGTGGCTGACACTCACTTGTTCTGTTTTCTTCCCCTACCACATAGAAACTGCTTCCCAAAACAGACGGCAGCCCAGGTGACTCTAAGAGCTATTTCCACCCATTTTGACGGCTCCAGCTCTTCGTCCTTGAAGAACATTTACTTTCTGCTCTTCGACAGTGAAAGTATTGGCATCTATGTGCAAGAAATGGCCAAGCTAGACACTAAGTAGCAATGGCAGCCAAATGAAACTTTATTTTTCAACAAACTTGAGTAGCATTAAAAGCATTAGAGGTGGGTTTTATTTTTTCAATGTGGTGAGGAGGGGGAGTGGTAGTAGTGCGATGTGTTGTGACTTGATGAAGAGCTGTGACTAGAGATGAGAGGGGTTTAGTCTGATTTCTTCATGCTATCAGCATCCTCTAGCCATTTATATCACCTTAAGCAATTGAGTTACCATCTCTTTTCAGGAGTTTGTTTATTGTCCCTTGTTACTTTAGTTTAGAAGTTTTTAAAGAGTAACCTCATTTTAGATTTGTAGTGATAAATTTTTCACACACACACACACACTTTAAAGAAAGCTCTTAAAAATGTTCAGCTCCCTTTTCCCCTCCCTTGAGGGTAGACGGTAAACTTCTGCCTCCAGCTCACAGAGAGAGGAAAAGGATTTTAGAAGTGATGCATGAGGAGCTTCTGTTTTGCTTTTAACTCATAATAATCTCTGTAATTACTGAGAATATTTCATGGTGATTTTGTTTGTTTTATAAGAAAAAATGAAAAAGATGTGTCAAGTGTGGTTATTGTTATAAATCCTACTTTTGCTCTGGGAATTTCTCACCTATAAAGAGGAAGGAAAAAAGCAGCAGCACCTGTAATGAAGTGCTTGCTGTATCACACTTAGCACACAACTAACCAGCTCTTGTGGCTGAAGTACAGTGCTGTAAGTGACATAATTAAAGCTGCTGTGGAGATGCCACAAAGCTGCATTATATTCTGTCGAGTTCCAGGATTACCATAGCCTTTTCAAGGGTTTTGGCAAGCTTTCCCCAGGCAGTGCTCTGAGCCATTCTTCCTGCACGCTGCAGAGCAGATTCCAGATCTGTAAGAGGCAGGTACTTTGTAGAACAGCAAGAGTAGAGAAAGCCGGAGAAAAACCACATAACAAACAAACCACAGAGATTTTGAAAACCACAGTGTTTATTGTTACAAGTCAAGGTAAACCAAATTTCTTGCTCAGAGCTATCTCAACAGGGAAGTAAAAGAAACATTCCTTCCCCTTTTTTTTATCATTTGCAAAGCGCCTCCTTCCCCTTCACAGCAAGGCAGGGCACCCCTTTAGTGCAGCGTGCTGGCAGGTGCCTTTAGGAGTGCTGCAGGAGACAGTATCAGTCTGTCCAAGCAATAAGAGCCCACCCTCGCCCCCTCCCAGTTGCTGTATTCTTGCTGGTTTGTTACTGATCCTCTCTTAAGAGGGCATTGTCTGTCCCATTGTCTTCCAGCTCTTGGAGACAAACAGGTCCCGGCTCTTAGCAATGGTCACCAAGAGACGTCCCACGTAGTAACCGTTCACCTGGCCTACGCCATCGTTCCTGCCCATTGAGAGCAGGAATGTTAGTGACCCTGGAAAGAAGATGTAAAGGCTTCAGTTAAGCAGTTTCGAAGCTAAGTATCAGACCCTACTATGTGTAGGTGTTGCACTTCCTCCAAACTTCCCCTTCCTACCCCCAGCCCGCCTCATACCCACACGTACTGCTAAGCACAGGGCCCGTGTGCTGCATGACAAGAAAAGAAGCAGGCCCAAGGAGAACTCCTCACAGCTCTCTACCATCTGCTCTGCCTCTTTTGGTAATGAGATTGCTGAAGGACCGGGCTGTCTGTGTGTGTGGTGTAGAATGATTTCTCCCGAGAGGGACTCCAAGAGGTAGACAACAAAATTTTAAGTAGAAAGAAGTGTAAATAGACAGGGCAGCCATTAAAAACCAAACTGCTGTCCAGATATCCTCCATCCATGTGGAACAGCTTTCAACATAGTTACGGTAAGTATTCAGTTTAGCTGCGTATTAATGGGACCCAGCACCTAGCTGGATTTCTGAGACTAGATTGTTCAGTTTGTGTTTGTTGTATAGTGTAAGGGGAGAAAAGAGGAGAAAGTCAAGTTATCTCCTTGTTCCTAGGATTCAATGGGACAGTAAGCAATTTAAAGAAAAGGAAACACGTCTGATGAATACCAGACAGCCGCGAGTAGATTTATCAGGAAAACATTAGAGAAGAAAGGACACATTGCATCCGTAGACTGACAGAGGCAATTAATATTTTGGCAAGAGCTATGATGAAGCCTGAGCTATACACTTTTCTAGTCAACACCAATTGTGAGTTCCTGCACCTCTAATCAGTGTCCCATCAAGTTCTGATGTGTACACGTTAAACAGTTCCCTGCAGAGCAACAGCCAAGGCCAGGTGCTAGGAGAATACCTTACCTGGTTCGTAGGTTTTAAGAGGCTTATGTGTCAGGCTGTTGATGATATTTGTCACAGCGACGTTGGCGTGGAGCCCGGCGTGGTAGGCCATCTTGGGTTCCTTCACATCTGCACAGTCCCCAATGGCATAGATGTTCTCATAGCCTTCCAGCTGGAGGTGCTTGTTCACTTTCAGAGCACCGTTACTTGCCATTTTGTCCCCTGTTTTGCCAAACGGGAAGTTTTCAGAAGGAGATTCGTATTGCTTGCTGTTGACCTGAGACTCCAACATGCTGATGATGTTATCAAACATGTAACTGACACAAAGCAAGAAGCTGGTTTTTCACCCTCTTTTCTACATGTTAGGGAAGAGATGCTTTCTGCCTTGCTGTAGTTAATTATTGCAGGCTCATGCAACGAGTCATCCTTCGATATTTCAGTAGAAACATCAAGGAACATCGTGAGCTGGTGTACACAGCCTGAGAAGGAGACTATAATGGTAATACAGCTCCACAGTTGTTGTGTCATAACTGACATTGAGCTGTGAGAGAACTCAGCCTGAAGACGTATCACTGGATAAACAAGCAGCTAGGTTAACATTAGTTATGTTAAACTCCCTCTGTCGCTGATAGTCCAGTAAGAACGCCGAACGTGCTGAGCCTATTGCTCAGAACTCAGCAAGCTTAGATCTAGGATGAAATCCTGGCCTTGACAGCACCAGTTACCATCAGCTTCTAGGTGTCACCTGCCTCGTGCTGAACTAGGACACTAAGATTCCCTGGAGGTATTAGCAGAAGGAGCTGGAGAAGACTGTTGGCCATTTGATCTATGGTCTGCAAGCTTCCGAAGGTCACATTTCACAGTTCAGTATTTAATGTGATGTTACAGCATTTGCTCTGTCCTAGAATAACCACTGCAGGTTGTATAAGGTTAGTTCCTAACCTCACAGTACTCAAGTACAAGACATTGAAGAACTGTGTTGCTTCTCCCTGCCGAGTTTTTTTGACTTACCAAATGCAGCAGCATATGCTGAAGAGTTAATCTTTATCCCTGTGCACAGGATCACCATGTCAGTGACCACTTCGGTGCCCTTTTCTGTCCTTACTACCGTGTCCTTCTGGAACCGGTTTGGCGTGAGGTTTTGCATGTTGCTGACCCTTTCACCTGTTGTGACAGAGAGCCCTGGGTGACAAACCTTTCCTAGGCTGCCATTTCCAGCCAGCCCAGGCGTATCTAGAGAAACAGGAATCCAAGCGAGCCATGCTTAGTCAGAAAAGTCAGAAAGAGGGCGATAGATACGTTTTGGCTAAAGGAAGAGCAGCTTATAAAGCTTGAGAGTCTAGATCTTCATTAAGGCATCATTAAGTACGTACTTAATAGGAGGCGCACTCCTTTTCTGAGGAGAATCTTTTTCACCTCCTGACGGACGCTATCTAGCAGCTCCGCATCCGCTAGTGCAATTTTTGAGTGAATGAGGATGACCTGTTGGGGACAAAACAGCAAACCAGGGGGACACAGGAATGGGACAGGACTCGCCGCGTGCTGGGCAGGAGCAGCTATCATTAAGCTTCCTTCGACCCTGCTCCATGGCCAAGGGGAGTGAGCCAGTGCAAGGCATCTAGTGCCGATAATTGCTGGTGACAGGCTACAGGGCACTCGGAAGGGGAGGCAGTGGGCGTGAAGGCTGCCGTTGTGTGGGAACTCCTGATGTGCAGTGAGCTCAGATACCTCCAGCAGCACCATCACAGAAGAACAATCTCAGAAACAAGGATGAAGTTAATTGTAACTAATACGCTACTACCTCTTTGGCTGGGTACTCCGTTTTGATCTCTGCAGCCATCTCAACGCCAGCAGCACCACCTCCCACTACCAGGATGCGCTCAGATTTCTCAATCTTGAAGTAAAGAAGAAACTCGTGTTACAAAAGAACTGTTAACATGCAGGAAGTCGGTACCTTCAGCCACTCCTTGAACAGACCTTTCCGAGATACAGCACTGGCCCAAGAGCAATAAACCACTTAGTTCATTAAGGGGAAACAAAACCCCAAGAACCTCATGCGCTCTTCCTGTGTGCACTGTCACACTGATGAGCATTTCAGATGTCCCCTTGTGTGGACAGCTGATCATCCCTGGGGGCAGGCGGAGGCTAGACAAGCTAGCACATGTTCCTTGGCCTGGCCTGTCCCTGGCCTTGGGCTCCCTTGTTCTTAGACACAGATGGCTCCAGATACCTGTAGTGGTGTCTGGGATGGGGAAGCTGAACAAAGGCAGGCAATGCTTCCTGTGAAATAAGTTGATTCCTCACCTCCTTAACCATATCTTCGTAGGCCTGGATGGCACTTTCCATGTCGATGACTTTGTTGAACTTCCCAGGGAATGGCCCATCACTGCCCGTTGCAAGAATGAGATGGGAGTAGTGAAGCTCCTGGGAGGGCAGAGGGTGGAACAGGATGTTAGACCTCTGGAAAACAGAGCCTAGAACGCAGTTGTTGCCTCCTAGGTACTATTCACTCATTCCCTCTCCTCCAGCCCTTGCTGACAACTGAGAAATACTTGCCACTGTCAGAAAGTGACTATAGGAAGAGCCCTGGTCCAGGTGACACCAAGTAACTGCCTTCTGGGTTTGAGAGAAGCACCATTCTTCAGGTGAGCTGAAAGCTTTGAAGAAATTACCATCAGTGTACAGGAAATAAACATATTTATACCAGACACTGAGTCTGGCTCCAGAGACTGACTTCTCTCCTTCACCCTCTTCTGAGCAGAGATGAGATTCTCTGGCTGAAAAGAGTTATCATTGCTGCTGCCCTTGTTTCTTCCTGCAGTTAGATAAGGACCTGAGCTCCAGGGTTAATTGTTGATCTTGAAATCCAGCTCCAAGCATAAAAGCTCATCTGAGCTCTAGAAGGGGTGTTGGTGTTCTCTGCACACCCACACCCTAACAGCTCTAGCCTGCTTAGCTTGGCTAGAAGGGATGCTGCCATTGCATCCTTGGTGCACGCAGAGAAAGATGGACACTGTTGCCACGCTCTTTGGGATGATTAAACACTACAGTCTTCCCCCATGTTGTCTCTTGGATTTAGAGGAGATAGCTGGGGGCTCGCTTTTCTGGGGAGCAGCCCTCCATAGAACTAACCCCTTGGTTTCATTCCTCTCTACCTCCTAGCGTTAACAGGGCCAGTATTAAGCTTGAGCATTTATTTGTGTATCTGCCCACGGGTGGCAGAAAGCTAGAGGAAAGCAGACAGAGACTTCCCCGACGGCTTGGTCAGGGGCTTCAGCCAAGCTGAAGGTTACATCAGAACAGAAACCCCGCTGTGCATGTGAACTCTGAGCCCAGGTGCGTTGGGTGGGTCAGGCTTTGTGTGCTCAGCTGAGATACAGGAGATACGGAGGGGTTTGCCACAACTGAGTGGCATTCCCAGCTCTCATCCAACGAGGGCAAAGGTCCAGTCGGTTTATCCCAGAGCGTGATTCTGTCCTGCACACATCCACCCCCTCCTCTGGGAGATGAGAGTTACGCTCCTCTTCCTGCTCAGAGGCACATTTTCTGTAGGTGCCCTGTGGTCCTGCTCGTCTTGCTCTTTCCCCCCCCCACCCCCCCAGAGGACTCCAAGCACAGACAGCAGTCTGAAACACAAATGCTAAGTCACTTCTCTAACCAGACATCACCAGACAAAGCCAACACTGCCTGGATTTGGAGCACTGCATTCTCACAATCATGATATGGCTGAAGAAAAACCCTAAGGAGGAGAGATTGGCCAGACACCTGCTGAAGGCTCCCTCCTCACATTGCCAGGTGATCCCATAAGGCAGCCAAGTTGCTCACTGCAAGTTACTGCATCACTCACCTCACCATCACTGAGCAAGACTTGTTGCCTCTCGGGGTCTATGCTGACAACCTTGCCTTGTCGGAAGCTGTCCCCAAAGGTGACAGAGTAGGAGATGAAAGTCTTCTTGGCAAATCCTGTGGTAAGAGGAGACAACAGGGAAGAGATCTCCCTCTGTGGAGGCTAACAAACCCCTTTTCCCTTCTCCCCTCACGCCATCCCTGCTCAGACAAAAGCACTGTATGCACCTGGGACCACAGGCTGGGCCTCTGCTCTGCCCAGCAATGAGATGCAGGACCTTTGCCTCAGATTTGGTGACAAGATCAGCTCCTCAAGGTGACACCCTTACCTAGATTGCTTTGTCTCTGCTCCCCATGCAGAGTCCCCTGTACTGGTTTGCCAGTAAATACTCCACTGTGGTCCAGGGCATTTCAGGCAGGATGGCAGAGGCTTTTTATCATGTTATCTGCCTCTCAGACCAAGCTTTTTACATCCTTTTGATGCTTGTTTCCAGCCTTGAACGTGAGATTTTCCCCCTGAAGCCAGAGTGACTGGAGTAATGGGGTTAGCACAGTCTCCCAAGTCAGATCCAAGAGAAGCTTGAGCAGCTCACCTGCAGGATTTTATCATCCAGCCTCACTGCTTGACATTTCAAGTGCCAGATACAAAAAAACATTCACTCACCCCTTCCAGCTGCTGCTGGTTTTAGCTTAGTCACCTTCTAAACTCTTGAAATAAAATTTTTTTTTAAAAAAAAAAAAAAAAAAAAAGGACCATCCGAGTAGCCTTTACTCAGTTTTCCCAGCAGATGTGAAATTAGCTTAAAACAGACAGTCTGTGGGTCCTCCCAGAGCCAAGTATTTGTTTTCCAACCGGAAAACATCAGGTTTTTCACCATCGCTGGGGGGAGGAGGCACTTTCACTGTTCCTTTTACCCGCCAGAGTACCTCCGAGCTGCTGCGGGTGCGGGGTGGCAGGGATAAGAGAGCTGACCCCCTGGGACCCACGCAGGGGAGGGCAGCGGAAAGCAGCGAAGCCCTTACCGCTCTCCACGGCGGCACGGAGGGCAGCGACGTTGTGATGGAAAGCATCTCTCCCATCCACCAGCACGAAGGGGATGGCCCAGGACTTGAGCAGGCTGGCAGCCGCCGTGCCTCCGAAACCTGCCCCCACCACCACCACCCGCACGGAATCGTCCACGGACACGCGGGATCCCATCGTGCGTCCCTGCCTGGGCGCTGGGCCCGGTGTCACCCCACCCCGGTGGTGAGATGACAGGCGGCCTCCCCCAACGCAACGCAACACAACGCAACACAACGCAACGCAACACCCACCACCGCGCTCTGTGTGCGCAGCCGCCGCTCCCCGCCTCCGCCCGCAGTGGGGCTAATCCTGTTCGCTGGCTGGGAATCTGGTGGCGGCCGTAAAGCTCCAGGGAGGAGCTGGGTTTGTTAAGGTCTAAGTCCAGGCTGCAGAGCACAGCGCTGCCGGGCAGGGAGGGCAGCGGGGCCGTGCTCCCTGCCAGGGCGCTGCCCAGCTGAGCACCAGACCCAGGACAGAATAAATCCCTTTCCACCCTCCTTACGCTTTGCTGATTAAGGATAACAATTAATCTCAGACGCCACAGTGAAAAGAGTAGGTGTATTTTACTGGGGATAACTAAATAATGTAACAGAGTAATACTGAAAACATGCAGTAAGAAAAGACAGAATAATGCACTTAAAGCAAACAAATAGGAAAATACAGGGTAATGCACCTAATCATTACTACATGATGGGGAGAACAGTGGTTAAGACAGATCCCTCTCCACTTGCATGCGTTACCACCATCCAGACCCACAGTCGCGGGGCAGCCCCGGTTGCAGAAAGGATTTGGGGAACCTTTCCCTGCGAGTGGGAAGTCCACAGGGTGCATCCACCCACAGCTGAGCCTTCCAAAGTCGCTGCGAGTGGATCCAGCCTTACAGACCAAAAACCAGCAAGTCAGAATAACTTTCTGCTGAAAACATCTGGTTTCATCCTCCTGTTGGATTCCACCCAAAGCCTGGCCAGGGCTCGGGGTGCGGGGGGAGACCAAGGGAGTTTCTAACAAGGCCAAACACTTGGGTTCTCAGCCTCGAACAGGCTGAACAAGGGCAGTTGGGTACATTGTCTCAGTGTTTCATCCTCACTGCTGATTACATTCTGTCTAAGCTGCATCTTGCACTAGTGAGCATACATACTTTGTTAATGACTACGTACTAAGCAGTTTCAGCTCAGGGCGTGTCGTTCAGGCTTCAATACTTCAACGCTTTAGCACTTTTGACATCAGCCCAGGTGGTTTGTTATAACCTAGCACAATACCACCATGGTTATAAGTTGTAAAATACACAGGATTCATCTATAGGTCAACTCTGACTTGGGCCCGCTGCCCAAGCCTTAGCACTTCACTTGCGTACATCCTCCACGTGAGGAGGGGACTGTAGGGGTCTTAGAACCCAAGGGCTGTGTTTTAAGGGTGATGATTAAACACCCAGAATTGCCCCAGCTGAGCCTGCTGACCCTGGGGATGGCAGCCGCAGCCTGGCAGCGGGTAGGGATGCAGTGCGAGGCAAGAGGCTCTGCTAATGCTGAGGATGTGCAGTCAGTCCTGCCAAACCCCAGCGTTAAGAAGACATGAGCTCATCTTTAAAAAAAAAAAAAACCAAACAAAACACAACAACACAAAATCAAAAAAGTAGACGGGTTTGTTTTGTTTTGGAAAGTTCACAAACATCAGGCTTTGTCTGTCCACCCTGGCTTGACCTCTGTCAGCTGTGCCTGTTGGTTAAACGCGTGTTGGTTCAGTGCCCCCTTTTGCGGGGCTGGCAGCAGAGGGGTGCCCTACTCCTGGCCTTGCTGGGGGAGTCCACGTTTCACAGCCCTCAGTGGCTATGGCTTGGAGGGGCTGGGTGGGAAACCCACAGAGTGGCCAGGACTGCAGGCTGGGTGAGGAACACAGGCAGAGGACGGCCCTCGCCCTTCACCAGGGGAAACAGCTCCGCTTGGAGAGGCAAGGGAGGACGTACCTGCTCCGGGCGACAGTGGGAAAAGGAGCCCAGCGAGGGCTGTGCAAGAGGGACACAGACAAGCATCACCGTGGGGAGATAGCGGGATGTAAGGAGGAGCAGGGAAGGGCTGAGAAAGGAGGGGAGGCCCCTGGAGAAGGGGAGCAGGGAGCAGAGAAGGAGATTTACAGTGAAAAGGACACGCAGATCGTGTTCTTCTGCAGCACGGAAATTACCCCGAAGACTTTCGGCTCCTGTGGCATTCCAGATAAATATAGCTGCTGTGCACACTGCGGCGTTGTGAGCTGGCGGAGCTGCCCCCGCGCTCCTTCCCGTGATGGTTTGAAGGGTCCCCCTGCTCCTCACCCCCCCTCAGCCAACGCCGGCCCCGTGCCGAACCCCCCTCCAGCAGGGTCCCCAGCAAAAGTCCCCCCCGCCCCGGGGGTGGGAGCCAAGGCAGGGATTCACCTCTGCTCCAGGCAAGCGGGGCCTGGGCTCCGCGCTGCCACCAGAGGGTGCAGCCGGCTCGGCCGTGGGACACGGGACACGGGACACGGGTGTCCAAGGCCAGCGTGTGTGCGCGCCGGACACCCTCCCCGCCGTCCCAGGAAGGGCTCGGGGAGCGGGGGAGAGGGTGACAAGGGGTTGAAAGCAGGGGGGCATTTTTGCTCCGCACGGGGGGACTCTTCAGCCTGGAAGATCGCTGGGAGAGGAGGGATGGAACCGCCGACAGTAAAGCCGGGAGTGGCGGAAGGTCTGTGGTGGGAAAGCCCACGGCCTCAGCGGAGATAAGCCAAGGGCAGGTTTGTGCTTTTTGTTACACAGGACTTGGGTGGAGGATGCTAGAATTTTCAGTTGGGAAAAAATAATTTTGATTAATCTGGGGAAGAGAAATCCTCCAGAGCTGCTAAACACAGAGGCCAGGAAGTCCAGAAGCGATGAATGTCCGGAGGCTGGGAGGCATCCCCAGGGGAACTGCTCCAGGTTTGCTTCCTGCCCTCTCTCCTGGTACCTGCGTGGGCACGGGTCTGTGAGGAGGCTGCTGGAATAGCTTGGTGATGGCCGGCTTTGGGAAAGCACAATTCCGTGCAAAAGTTGGAAAAAACCCAAACCCATCTCCATTTCTAAGGGGGTGAACTCAGCAATCGAAACTTGATTGAAACCCTTCACTTAAATGACGTGGACGGGTTTGCTTCACACCCACTGTGTGTGAATCCATCCCCTTCCAGCAGGGTTGTCCTTACCTGCATAACTCCCCTGGCAATTCATCCCACTGGAGCAAAGCTGGATCAAAGGCCCTGTCCTAGAAGATAGGGATGCTTGGGATTAATCTCCACTTTCCATGTACTACTGCCCTCTCCCCCTTCCCTTGCACCTTTGTGCCCAGGTCTGGCTTTTACAGAGGCAGGTTTTGGCTTTTCATACCAGGCATTTGCATATATTTTATAGCACATACCCACTGCTGGGAGAAATCAGTTACTCCTAGAGTACTCCCCTGTTTTCCCCTATCATGTGATGTTTTCCCATGTGATATATTGCACCAGACCTGCCACAAAGAAAAAGATCCTGCTCCTGCTGTAGGAGCTGCTCACAAGGCAAATATCTTCACCCTGCCTCTGAGACAAAGGCAAAGCTTTCCCAGGCACTGCCAGCGGTGGGTTTGGTTGTCCTTTGCTTGACTTTGATTCAAGACAAAGTCACTGGTGAGGACAGCCCTCCGCAGCATTGCTCCCAGGCCATGAGGGTGATCATCAGGTGAATCAGGTTGTACACCAGAAGATCAGGGTGATCTTTCACAAAATAAAGGTAAAAAAACTTTTGGCTGGTGAGTTGAAGATGCTCCAACTAGCAAGACAAGGTCAGTGGCAAAAAGAGTGCCCAAAGCAAACAGGGTGGGTAAAAGGAGCCTTTATGAAAACCTCACATCCAACTCCAGGCAAACAGGAAGAAACTCTAAATGCTCAAGACTGTGGTCGGAAGGAGCCTTCTGCACGCAGGTGCGCGCTTAGCACTGGCAAATACGCTGTTTTGAGATTTCTCTGTCCGGCTGCAAGCAGGCAGCTGCAGTAAAAGCTGCTCAGCTTCAGAGAGGGCTTTGTCTGCTGCTGGTGATCCATACAGCGGAGGCACGTGGGGAGGCTGGGGGCAGCGATCAGCCTGCTTTGGCTCCTTCCAGGCTGCCTGGCCTTTTCATCGCGCCTGCCCCGCGGCCCGCACGCTCCCGGCGGGGTGGCAGGGCTCTGGTGGGGAGGAGGGGGTGTAGAGAAGGGGCTCTGCGGGATGCTCCTGCCCCACTCTGCAGTTCTGAAACGCCCCGCAGGCAGCGACACAGATACCCATCTCTGTGTCCTCCCCTCCTCAGGTTTGATCCAACACCAGCCAGAGCTAACAGACATCCCTCTGGGTATGATAAATCAAAGGATGGGTACAGCAGTGCTGCGTGGGAAAACCTTAGGATGGCACAAGTGCCCCTGCTCTGCACTCATCTGGACTCCCTATGTAAGCCTGTGCCTCCTTGTCCTGCCCACCACGAGCATCAGGGAGGGTTAGTCTCTTTAACTCTGCCGTAGCCCTCGACAGGCTGGAAGAGTGTTAATATCCCTCCCTTCACTCTGCTCTCTCTCCTGGGTCAGCTTGAAGGCCCCATCCCTCCTGGCCACATCTGAGCTGCTGGAGGGGTCCTCTTTGTCCCCCCACTGACAATGTCTCTGCCGTGAAACCAAAGGAGACTTGTCCCAGCTGCAGCTCTTCCTGGCTGCAGCGCAGGAGGCAAAAACATCCCTCGGAAACACAAAATAAACAGATGATTCGGGACAATAAACGCCATCAAACTCGCTGTGGAGTAATCGCTCCCAAGGAGACTCTGTTCCTGTGCGTCTGGCTAGCAGGTACCTCTGCAAAACCCGATGGTTGTGCTCCTCTGGATCAGCACCCTCCTGCGCCACATTCCCTCTGCCCGCAGACGTCGCCTGCACATCGTCCTGCGACAGCCCCAGCAGCAGCAGCAGCGTCGCTGCAGCCCCCCAGCTGCACGGCTCGAGGCTGCGCTTAGGGAAAGGGTATTTCTGTGTCCTCCAGGGCTGAGGGGAGGGATTGCTCTCTGCTAGATGAACCACATTGCCCGTCCTTGGCACCTGCCTCAGGGCTCCCCATTTTGCCCGGGTGATCTGATCACCCCACACAGCTCGGGGATCTCTGCTGCAGCCGGGGTGAAATCGGGTCAGCCCAGGGTAAAGAATTGCCTGGAAAAACCAATTCAGACCAGTTTCTGGCTGCTTTTAAACATCAACACTGGCTATTTTATACCTTGTAAGTAAAATTTACTTTTAGCAAAAATCAACAAGGTCCCGTTGTATTTATTCTCTCCCCATCAAACATCATTTTTCATTTCCAGTTTTTCAGTGACATCAGCTCGAGAAGCCCAGCTGCTGGCTGCTTCCCATAAACCACAGCACCAAAGTTACCTTATTTTGGTCATCCTGGACCAGCCAGTCACGTGTATTTATAGGCAGCGCCTCTATGTGCCAGCCCATAAACTGGTCACAGATCCCACCTGGAAAAGGGATTCAGGAAAACTCCAAAGGAGAATTACGATGGTCTCTGTGATTCAACTGGTCTTTGTATCCGAAAGAAGAGCTGGGGGGAGCTGGGGGCCCGCTCTGCCCTGGGCTGTGCCACCGCGCTCTCCGTGTTCCCGGGATTGAAGCGGCTCTGTGCCGAGGTGCTCCCCAGCTCCTCTCCCCCTGCACAACACAGCAAGGGCACAGTGAAAAATCTCACTTCCCACCTAACCCGCTGCCACACGTGGGATGAGTTTGCCAAGCTCAGCGTGCTCCGGCAGCCGGGTTCTTCTCACCTATCACCAGGCACCTACAAATGAGGGCCTCGAGAGGGTGCCCCCAGGGCAGGGTTTGGGGGAGCTCATGGCACAGGGTGAGCACGGGCAGAGCCAGGGCTCTCCTTCCCCTTGGAGAAAACCCCTGCTCTAACAGCTCCAGCAACTGCCTTTAGTTTTTGCATGGGACAAATCTTCCTCACCGCTCCAGAGCCAAGCGTGCGGCGGCCATTAGGAATTTTATGGAAATTCCGTTTTGTGGGCATTTGTCCCTCGTTGTGCTGCGATCCACAGGCAGGTGCAAAGAGGAGCTTAATCAGCTTTACCCAGCTTAGCCGGCTGGCTGTAAGGATTGCAAAGACCTCTCTGTCAAGGCTCTGCTCCTGCAGCTGAGGAGTCTGTGGCTCGGCAGTGGGGTGGCACCTTTCTCTTTGCAGGGCAACACAGAGAGAGGTTTTGTGGCATTAATCCTTATGGGGTGGTAGAGAAGCAGAAAGAATGTCAGTGGTTGGGTTTTCCTCAAGAAAAGGAAGGGAGAGGGTTTGGGCAAGATCCTTTGCTCTTGGGGCAGGTTTTGAGAAAGAACAGCTTTTACTCCCAAATTGTGGGGAGTTTTCTCCCCCTGTCCCCCCAGGATTTAATTACAGTGAAAGCACAGCGTATAATAAAACTGTGTCCTTAAAAAAATCAGTCTCATAGACAGGCAGCCTTTGTCCGAAGGTGTAATTACAGGATAAATATGGGATGCAGACCAAGAAATGTGGTCTGGTCAGGCATGCAGTCTCTTAAAAAAACACAACAGAAAACAAGGCTGTCATTTAATGCTGAAATGTCCACGTGTGCTGCAGCCCCCAGTCCCTCGCTGGCCCGCGGGTCTCCCCGCTGACCCGGGGTTGGGGTGATGAGCCATAGCCACGCACCAGCTCCCTCTGGGCACCGCACCGAGCCCCGCACTGGGGCGAAGGGTGAGGGCGGATCTGCCCTCCAGCAGAAGTCGGCGGGGCTGGGTGAGGGTGCACGATTGCTTGGGCGGTGGGTTTCCCTCCAGCCCCGGTGCAGAAATCCCATCTGGTGGTGCTGCGAGGGGACACCGGGGATTAGCTCCTCCGATCCCATTAAATGGAGCTGGAGCGAGCGAGAAGAAGGGGGTGGGGGGTCAGGACAGCTGGTAGAGCAGCCACGACTTCTGGCATTTGGGACAAACCTCATGCCAAGCTGGAAAAAGGCTTTTTTAAGCATTTCTGTGGGCCAGCCTGGCAGCTTGGCCCCATGGCCTGGCAGACATCCACCGTGCCAGCTGCTGGTAGCAGTTTGCCACCTCAGCCATGCGTTAAACAGCACGGTGTCTAAGGCGCCATTTCAGAGACCTCTCTGCCTCAACCACTCTCTTACTTGGTGGGCACCGGCATCTTCTGACTCATCGGCAAACCCAGCAACACCAGTATGGCCCCAGTGAGCCCTGAGTGTCTCCATGAGGGAGGCAGAGAAACAGCAGGGTGTACCTGCCGTCCAAAGTCAAGTCTGGATTAGACTGGTGGAGGGAAGCATTAACCAGAAAGATCCCATTTACAGGGAAACAGTGCATAATTTATGAAAGCTCTCACTGGTGCTACATCATCTCGTGTCACCTGCAATAACCCCAGGAAGGAGAAGCAGGCTTTGGCTGGTGGCCCAGTCCAATGGGACACGTGTCCCCTCGCTGCTCTGGGCCACTTGCAGAAAATGTCTCTCTGGTGACAACAAGCATCACCACAATGCACCCCAATTCCCACCAATGTGTCAGGCTGAGCAGGTGAGCCCGGAGGCAGCGCAGCTGCAGGCACTGGCCCACTCAGGGCAGGTAATAGAAGGGGCAGGAGCAGCCTTGGGTTGGGGAAGCAATGCATGAGAGTGGGGGGGTTCTTTTCTTTGTTTGCTTGGTTTAAGTCAAGCCTGATCCTTTTGGGAGCTGTTTTATTCCAGAAAGCTTGAATCCCTTGAAAAGACGTTGGGTTTCTTTGGCATTGGTGTGGATGGAGGAAGGGTGAGGCTGCAGGTCCTCCCTATTTTTCTCCCCAAATCCATGCCTTTCCTCCTATAGGGAAGGAGTGGGACAAGGGCTGGCAGTGGCTGGGGCAGGGTGATCAGGAGGTGCCCCTCCTGGGGAAACAAACCTCCCCCCAGGCATCGCAGGGAGAATTCAGCTGCTTTAGTCTCAAAAGGAGCCACGTGTCCCTCCCTCATGGCTTCCCAATGCTCTGGAACAGCGTGGGAGTCCCGGCTGTGAGGGTTTAATGGGAGCAATTAGTCCCTGCGGAAATCTGCATGGGTCGGGGGCGCTTTTCTTTCTGTCCTGTGACATTTTTGATGGGAAGCTGGAGGGTGTCCAGGAAGAAATGCTTGTGCTTAGCTAGAAATGACAGGCTGGAGCCAGCTGGGGCCAAGGCCACGCAGGCAGCACAGGTGAGAACGGGCAGTTGTCCCCATCCCCTCTGGCCTCAGCTCAGCCCTGTTCCCCTACCCTCGCCGCTTGCTCTGTAGTCCCTTTATTTGTCTGTGCTTCCCCCTTAGCCCGTGCTTTGTCCAAGCCATGAGGCTCCTCCGTGCAGGGTGGGACAGGAAGGGGCAGGGAACACCAGGCACCCCTCTGGTGTCCCCTTCCCAGCTCTGGCAGCCGAGCAGCTATTTACCCCTCCTGCTGTTTTGCAAACCAACAATTTAAACTTTATTTTGCTTTGCAAAAGCCGACCTGACGGGTACTTTTGCAGTAGGGCAGGAGAGGCGTTTGCCCTGGATCCAGCCGCATTGCCCCTTGTGCTGACCCAGCTCCGTGGACTTTTCCTGGTGTGCAGCCACGGGGTATCCAGCTGACCTCGGCGACCCCGCCACTTTCCCGGCAGGAAGCCTCCAAACAAAACCCGATTCACTCGGCAAACCCCAGCCGCTTAGCGACGCCGAGGGCTGCCTGTGCGACAGGGAGGGGGCTGACGGCTCTCCATCGTCTGCAAGCGAGGAGGGTATCGCCCACACTGCTCACTACAAAGAAAACCCCACTTTTGGACCCTCTCCCCAGCCAGTTGACGTCGAGCACCCTGAATTCACACCTTGAGGCCAGATGCTCCCCGGCGAGCGAGGCGGCCGTGCTCGGAAAACCTCCCCAGCCGGCGCAGGCGGGCGGGCGGCCGCCCAGGGCTCCAGCGTGGCTGCTCCCCGCCGACCGGCCCCGCACTCCTCAATGCTGCCTCTGTTCTCCCTCTTGGGTCAAAAACGCG
>NW_020799106.1:6953856-6962702 GCF_003259725.1 Athene cunicularia
CCTCCCGGCCGCCCTCCGCCGGCAGAAAGGCAGCCCAGCTGTGGCCAGCCGCCGCTGCTGCATGATTTTACTTATTTATTTTTGCTTTTGGCCAACAGCTCTGGCTGGGGAGAGGTGACGTGGGGCTGCTGGATGCTCCTGGGGGGCAGCGGGAACCTCTCAGGGCTCCCCCAGCATGTCTCCAGCAGAGACAACTGCTACCCTTCATCAAAATGCCTGGCTTCTCCCTCGGGTGGCTGCCGTAACCCAGCGTACACGGGGAGTAAAAGGATGTGCTGCAAAGCGAGCTAAAAATAGGCATTTTAATTCATTATACGTGAATTGGAGGGGGCAGCTCAGTGCCAGGCTGTTGCCGGGTGAAATGTCTGCATGTGGCAAACACCCTGAAACTCCCCGTGCCTCCACCAGGTATTGGTCACCCACCGATGCTGCCGGCAAGTATCTGGGGCTCTGGGGGGAGCCCCGGAATACCAAGGAGACAGGACATGAATACCAAGGAGACAGGAGATGCTTTGGACTCTGTGCTGTCGTATTTTTGTTTTTAATTAAATAAGTCCAACCATCTTCTGGCAGGCGCCGAGGTGCCCAGTCGCTCCCGGTGGGGTGGGTGCAGCCCCGGCACTGGCCGTGCCCCACTGGGCGTCTGGGGGTTGTAGCCCGTCGGTCCCTGGGGGCTCTCCCAGGATCATACAGCAGGGCACGTGGTGGTCTCTGGCCAAAATCTGACCTCCGCCACTTCGTTCTGGGTGTCTCTCCGTTTCTTTGCGGTATGTTGTGCTGCTCTGATTTTTGGGCTTAGCTCCTTGACCCGCCTCCCCCTCTTTTTCATATAATAAATAAATAAATTCACCTGGCGAACCTGGTACACAAATACACAGGAACAAAAGGAGAAAAAAACCCCAACAACTCCCCCTCCCCAAACCAACTTTGAAGAGCACCAAACCACAAAGTCAGCTCATTTCATTGCAGCCCAAGTGCCGGCTGGGGCTCTGTGGGAAACTCCTGCCCCGGCATGGCTCTGGGGCAGTTCCCAGTCCGTGCTGGTGTATGAAGGCACTAAACCAGTAAGGCCTCTGGGGCTTGGGTCCTTGCTGGCACCCCCAGGGTCTCACCCTTGCCTTGTCCTAGCTGGGCCAGGTGGCAATGAGGAGGTGCTTGGTCCTGTCACCCTCTTTCTCGCCCTCACCCTCCTCTTCCCTGGTGCAGCCCCCAAGCCGGGGAGGTGGCCCTGGGGCCGAACCCCCAGCTTTTTCCCAGTGCCTCCCGCCTTTGTTATTTCCCCGTTGCCAGAGAAACTGTGTAATTCAGGCTCTGTAGGACCCCGGGGTCAGCTCTGCCAGGATGCTCTGGCTCCCGGGGCTGCCGATTTCCACCTGGCAGCAATGAAGAGCATCTCCAGGAGCAGAGACCCCCTGGCTCTTCCCCGGGCCGGGAGCACGGCCGCAGCCCCTCGTTCCCCCCTGCCACCATCCCCCCACACTGTTACGTGACCCAGGAGGGCTGTGCCTCCTCCAGCAGGCTGAAGGAGCGGTTAGCCAGCGCGGCGGGGCTGCTGGCCAGCTTGTAGCCAAAGAGGCGCATGGCGGGGGCGCAGGCATCCTGCACCACCTGCGCCAGCTTGAAGGGGATGCTGAACCGCCACTTCTCGAACTGCTCAGAAGAGTTTTTGCGGGTGGAGTAGACGCCGCTGCCATCACGGGGTGCCTGCGTGTTTTTGCTGATCCACTCCTCCACTTGGCGGGTGAGGGGGAGCCCGGCGAAGCGGTACATCTCCTCCGCCTTCTGCAAGGGTGCCCGCGCCACGTCCTCGTAGCGTACCAGCATGTAACGACCCCGCAGCCAGCCCGGCCGCCGCAGCCCCAGCTCAGCCGACAGACGGATGCTCTCGCAGTTACCCCGCAGCCGCTGCACCTCCTCCTCATGGAGGGGAGCCTCCCCTTCGGATGCCCATTTCTTCCAGGTCTCGTACTTGCCAGAGAAGGCCACCATGCGGGAGGCCAGGACGGCCCGGGGGTCCCGCACGAGCTGGATGATGCGCACATCCAGCCGAGGGTCCTCCACCAGTGGCTGCAGGAACTCCAGCTGCCGGATGCGCACCGTCTTCAGGGCCACGTGCTGCTTGCGCCGGCACGCCTCGGCGGCCAGGGTGATGTTGAGGGGGCCGCAGCGGCGGTTCTTGCAGTGGTACTTCTCAAAGACCTTCTTGGCATTGGGCGTGCAGACGGGCTCTTCACAGAGCGAGCGGCTTGAGCCCCGCCGAAACATGAAGGGCGTCAGGTGGCCCTCGGGCGCTGGCAAGATAAAGCTCTCCAAGATGTAGAGGTCGCAGAGGAGGAGCTGCTTGAGGACATCCCGGTAGACCAAGGCTGAGCCCACCGCATTGGCTCCCCCCGGCTCAAAGGTCACCGTCCTCTCGATGTGCCAAAGGGGCTCAAAGAGGTAGAAGATGCTGCCTTGCTGGTTGAAGAACTCCCCCACGAAGGAGGAGCCAGTGCGGGTGGTGGCCATCAGCAGGACGTGCCGCCGCGGCCCAGGGTCCCCATCACCCTCCAGCTGCAGGGTGATGTTGCGCAGGTGGGACCTCAGCTGGGAGAAGGCAGCATCCAGCTCTCGCAGTGAGGCCAGCGAGCCGTTCTCAGCTGGCGCTGGGCTGGCCTCCGTGCCGTTGGCCTCTGCCAGCGCCTGTGGGGACTGCTTCAGCTTGTCCGACACCCTGCAGGGAGACCCAGCCCAGCCTGGAGGAGAGCGGGACCACCCCTGCATCCCGGTGGGGGGGTTCGGGGGGCTCCCGCTGCACAGAGCTCGGGATGTGGGGAAGAGGAAGGGTGAAAAGCGCGGGGTGGCTTAGGTACCCGCTCCCTACCTGGAGATGAAGTTGTTCTCCTTCTCGATGATGACGAGGCCGACGACAAAGACCAGCAGGACGGCATACTTGCTCCTCATCTTCAGGCAGTGCAGCAGCTCCCGGAAATCCTGGGGCAAAGCACGTCGGATCTCCATGGCGGGGACACACACGTCCTTCCCACCTGCTGGGGATGTGTCCTGCGCTAGCTGCCCCCCGGCATCCTCTGCCCCACCGGCCCTGCCTGGGCCAGCCCTGCCTGCGGGGAGAAGGGGGGTCAGCGTGGCAGTGGCTCTCTGCAGGCAGCGGGGAGCGGGCAGGGGTTAGAGGCTGACCCTTCCCATAAGGGACAACCAACAAGGTCTCGACAAGAGCAGTAAAAAGAGGCAAGCTCCTCCCTACACTTCCCATCCCACCGGCGAGGAGCAGCTGCCCAAAGCCCCCATCGGCTGCTCCCCCTCCTTCCCAAAATATATCTGCCCAACAGGACCCCTTGCTGTGCCTCCTCCGGCTGCCCCTGCCAGCCCTGAAACCCAATCCCCATCGCTCCGCCAGCTGCCTGCTCCCCGCCAGCCAAAACCCTGCTGCTGGCAAGGGAGGCCCCCCACGGATATGAGAGCAGCTCCTCACCCCAATCCATGGGGCATCGTGGCTCCCAGCCTCTGGAAAGAGCTACTCTGGGAAGGGTTGCAGGCTCCCCCGTAGGGCCCCGGCGTGGGGCCGTGCAGCTTCCGCCTTCCCGTGGCACAGCAGTGGCAGCTGCTCAGCCACGAAAATGAAACCCAGAGAGTTTCCAGGAAGGACAGCTGCTGCTGCCACCCGTCCCACTCGGGGTGTAAAATGCTCCTGGGGGCTTTTTCCAAAAAGAAAACACCCCAAGTGATGGTGCAGCTCCTCAGTGGGGGATGTAAAACCCACTGGGAGACTCAGCATCCACCCGCCCAGCAGAACAGACCTCCCCCACAGCCCTCATCCTCCTCCCAGCGCCAACGAAATCGGGGTGATGGCAGGAGCCGTTCGGAGTTGAACCAAACCCACATCCCGATTGGGATATAGTGGAGATTTTGGGGGCCAAAGCTGCTGTTTGGGCCCCCGGGGCAGGTGCCCAGCATGTGTCACGTGCACGCTGACACATGCAGGGTTTGCCAGCGCCCGCTACCTGGCGGCTGGTCCGCACGCCCGGCGGCTGCCTGGCCGCGTGGGTGATGCTGTTTGCTCATCCCGCTTTCTTGGCCAGACTTCCAGTGACTCAGGGGAAGTCTATTTAGCTTTGGTTTGGCTCCCGACAGCATGATCCTGGCAACCTGTCCTGCCCCTGCTTTCAGGGGTGAAGGAGGAGGGGGAGCCCAGCAGAGCCTCGTCCTTTGGGGGGGGCCCCAGGGTTTTCTGGAGGGGAGATGCCCCGGCTGAGCCGCGGTACCCGCAGCCTTCGGCAGGGTGTGGAGCGGGGAAGCCCTGCCAGGCATTGCATCACGCCCAAACCTCCTCTATGCTGTCTGCAGCCAAAATGTGCATTTTTTGGTGTTGTTCGCTGTATGCTCCTCCCACTGGGAAGTAGGGAGCTGAGGCAGGAGGAGGGGGATGCACCCCACAGCCAGGGCAGCATCCCAGCCCCCTGGTCCCCAGCCCTCTTTGTGGGAGCACCAGGAGTTTCCCAGCTTGAGCAAAGCACTCAGCTCCCAGGGCTTGGCTTTGAGCCACCCCCTTCTCAGCAGAAACTGCTAAAAAGAGACACCCACACCCCCAGGAAACCGGCACTCCGCTGGGACACAGGGACCTCAAAGAGCCCCGGCGGCTCCCGAGGCCTCTTGTGGCAGCCCCTCAGTTCCCCCCTTCCCCCTGCAGTGAGCAGCACCAACATCCCCCCGCACACGTACATGTGTGTTTTTAACAGCCCTGTTAGTTTAGTTTGTCAGCACACTGCTCCTTGGGGACAGGCCAGCAGCTGGGGCAGGTGCCTTTTGCCACGCTGCCCCCCGTGTCCCCCCCTCCTCGGTCCCACTCAGTGCCCCTGTGACGACAGGACTTGTCGGAGTATTTGAGCAACTGAGAGAAAAAATAAAATATACAAAGCCCTCGGTGTGCGGCTGCATCTCTCAGCGCCCAGCAGAGCCGCCAGCTTCGCTGCTGCAAAGGACTTTTGGGTTTGTGGCATCCCAGGGAGTGGCGGCGGCAGTCTGCATCCCTGCCCTCTCCTCCCTGGCGCAGGGGACTGTCCCCTCGCTGCCTGGAGCACACACACAGTGGGGGGGTGGCACCTATCGCCTGCTCAGACAAAATTCTTGGGCAAAGCTAGCCCAGGTTTTCACCCCTCTAAATGCCCCCAGCCGACCGACGACATATGAGCCACAGACCCGGAATTATTCACCGGGATGACACAGAGAGCCGTTTCCAGCAGCGCTGGCAAAAGCCCTGATTCACAGGCCCGGGGCAGACATAATTCATTAAATAAACAGCCGGCTGCAAACGTCTGAGCGGGACCCGCAGGGCAGCGGTGAGAGGCGCGGGGGCCCTTGCAGGGCTGAGCCGTGGGGCTGGGGGACACACGGGGTGACCCGGTGAGGCTGGCTGGGGTTGTGAGCGAGCCACAAGCGTCCCTTTGTGAGCGGGAACAGAGGGGCTCTGTGCGCCCCGTGAGCTCCCGTCCGGCCGCCCGCCGGGGCTCCGCCGGGCCGGGGGTGCGAGCAGAGCTGCCGGGGTGCTGCTACTGCCCTGGGGGGCACCGCCAACTGCCAGTCCTGCCGGTGCGAGCAGACGGATGGACAGACGGACGGGTATCACCTCTGGCAACTGCAGGCAGCGGCCGTCCGATGCTCTCCTCTTACTCTGCACATCTCGAAGCAAGGCGGAATAATTTCCACGAGCACTAAACTGAGACGCCCCGGAAGGCGGCCCACGAGGCTTGGGGGAACTCCCCTGGCGCTGCTCCCTGCCTTTTCCTATCCCTCAGGCTGGAAATGCTTTTCATTTCAGCAGGGACGGCTACAATTCCCACTGTCGAGATGATAAAAGGCTTTGCGGATTTCCCGGCTGAGTCCAAGCCAACAAAGGGGCTTTTTCTTGTGGGTGGTGGCGGGGGTTTTGTTCCCATGCGAAGCTGCTCGGGTGGATATCTGCCACTAGTAGCAAGTTAATTTAACCCTGCCACAGCACGAAGGAAGGACTCGGACAGTAACAGAGATGCCAAATTGTTCAAGTCTGCTGCAGCAAGCCAGCTCATCGAGTGGATGCTCCCACTGGTGGCATAGGTGGGGTGAGAAGAGCAGCGTGGCCCCAGGGCAATGATGGCAAGGTCCCATGGTGAGAGGAAGGAGGGAAGGGATGCTCTTATTGCTCTTCTGCAGGGCATTTCGCAGGACTGCCTGCCTGGGAGAGTGAAGTTGGGGTTTTCTGCTCGGTTTTAGGAAAGGGAGGGTCTTTCACAAAGACTTGGGGCTTTCATCCCCCTCCTCTGGCTGCCCTGAACACCTACCGGGTGGGATCCAAGAAAGGAAAGACGCCTGCGGGCTGGTGGGGGAAGCCAGCTGGAGGTGCGACTGCATGAAGTCACATTTTCCTCCGGTGACTCAACAGGCAACAAACGAGCTCTGGACAAGGAACGGCAGCAAAGCACCTACTTGCAAGTTCCCTCCCTGCCCAAGATCTCTCTGTCCATCCAGCCCCTGCCTCTGCCCCCCTGCATCCCTGCCTGGCTCCTGGAAGAAGGGAGCTGGTGGGGACCTGCAGCTGAGCTTGCTGCCCCCAGAGTAACTCCCTCAGAGATGCTTTGCTTAATCAGATTAAGAGCAGCACCGTGAGCCAGCAAAGGAACAACAAAGAGATAAGGCACAGGGGCACCTATCTGCTCTCCCCACTGCTCTTTGTCTGCAACCTGGGAAAAAAACCAAACCAAGCCAAAACAAAACACCCTGAGCTCCCTCTGTATTTACTCTATCAACTATTTCCGCTCCTGACTTCCTCCAGAGGCTGGCCTTGGGAAACGCGCCACCGATGCTTCCCACTTTGCTTTCATCTCCCAGCAATTTTGATCCTGCCCCTGGCTCTTCTGGCTTTTCTCCAAGGCATGGCACAAGCACGGCACCACTTCGGTTTGCCCCCCGGCATAGCTAAGGAGGCTGCCTGGGCAGGTATTTTTTGCTTAAAAACACATGTATTCAAGCTAAAAAAGGGAAAAGAGCAAAAAAAAGGTCACCTCCTACAATGTTTATAAAGTTGCCTAGAATAGCCCCAAGTCTCGCCAAATTGAAGCCTGGAAACTGCCCATCGGAGGAGAAAGTTGGGAATGCAAAGTCCTGGCTCAGACAGGGTCAGGGCACCGGCAGCAACCCCAGCCTGTCCCGCTGCCGTGCAGAGAAACCCCAGTGGGAGCAGGGGCCGTGTGCCCTGGGGAGGACGGGAAGGGAGACGCGCTATGCCCCTGGCTTGGGCAGCCCTACAGGGGCTCCTCCACTTGTTCAGTCCCTCGAGTTAACGCAGCGGCCGGGCTCATTTCTCCTCCCTGTTCCATTCTCGGCTCTGCCCTTCAGTCCTTCAACCCACCTTGGCTTGGTCCACTGCTCTCCTCCTAGCTGGGTACCCCGGGCAAATCCCCCCCAACAGCTGAATCATGCAGGTGAGGGCAGAGACGGGAGGTTACGTTCGGGAGCAGCAGCAGCGGGCGTTGGTACAAACAAGCATCACTTAAACAACTTGTTCTTGTGCTCTCAAACTCCAGGTGGAAGAGGTTATCTTCTGTCCACTATTTATTATCCCCCCGAGGAGGCACACAGGTCTGGGATGACCCAGATGAGCTGTTCTTGCTCCTTGTGTCCCAAAAAGAGCTGCCCAGAAGGGATTTAGAGGCGGGTGTTGGGCACAGTAATGCCAGTGACAGGAGCAGCCCAGGCTTTGTGCCAGGACAGAGTCTCTTTGCTTTCCCTCACCTTGTCTGCTGCTGAAAGAGGGTTTTTCTTCAGACCCAGGAGAGAGGAGAGCTACTGCTGCTGCCTGAGTCCCTGCTGAATGCGACGGGACCTTCAGAGATATCAGTGCTGGGCACGGGGGTGAAATGGTGCATCTGCAGGCACGCCGGGCTGTGTTGCCCTGGTTTGATCCAGACTGGAGACCAGCTGAGCTGGCTAACAAGCCTCTAACCTCAAAACCAACTTGCTGGAAGCCACGGATGCTGGTGGGGTGGGTTTTACAGCACCACCTGCAGCGAAGGTGTGCGACCAAACACAGTAACCTGCGGGGCAGCAAGGGGAGAGCAGACCACCAAGATGGGCAAACTGGACCCCCCCCCCCGGCTCCGTTTGCTTGGTGCTGGTGGCACAATGCCAGCCGCTGTGCGGGCCATCGACCCCCAGCCGTGCTGGGATCCGCAAAGGCCCGTCCCTGCTTCAATGGGCCCTTTCTCTGGGGCACAGAGCCCGTGGTCCCTCCCACCACCCCGTGCTCCTTCTCCCCACCGCTCCATGCCAGCCTGGAAGATCCTCCACCAAACCCAGCCCAAAAACCTTGCTCTGTGCCCCGCTCTGCTTCCTTCGTGACCTGAGACCGGTGTCTGTAGCCCTCCGGGCACCTCCGCGAGGCACTGGCGGTGACAGACGGTCACCAGGGGAATAGTGAATCCCCACTGCCCTTGGGGAAATGCAGTCTGTGCCCCGTCCCGGCAGCACGGGGAGACCAAGGGTGTGAAAATGAGTCCTATGCTGCAGCAACTCGGAGGATGTGGGAAAATCGCAGAGTGAAATCCCTGTCCTGGTGTGGTGTCGTAAATCGTTGGCTGTGGGGAAAAGGAGCCGCTTTCCCCCGGGGACTGAAGCCGGGTCCCGTGGTGCAAAGGCAGTGGGGTGTGGGTACCTCCCCCAAACGTGGCCGGGAGCGGCTGCTGAAATCCCCACGGGCACTGAGCGGGGGCTCTGCCCGGGTGGCCCGTTCCCCCCCAAGGTAGCCCCATGCCAGCCGGGTCCCGTCTGGAGGCCTGGGGCCCGTGGGGTGCCGGTGGGATGGCCGTGCCCCAACT
>NW_020799106.1:6962752-6977517 GCF_003259725.1 Athene cunicularia
GTGAAGAAAAGCAGGGGACCCGCTGCCTGCTCCCTGCCTGCCCGCTGCCTGCTCCCTGCCTGCCCGCTGCCTGCCCGCCGCCTCCCCGACGCGCCGGGGCTGGAAACTGGGAGTTGCCGCCCCCCCCGGGATCGCCCCGGCCTGGAAGGGGCCGCTTGGGCGCTGGGAGAGAAATGGGGGACGGGGAGTGCACAGACACCCCACAAAAGTGTCCCACCGGGGCCACGGCGAGTCCCCTCCCGGGCACCGTGGGGCCATTCGGGCCACAGGCTGCTGCCCTGCCCAAAGCGGGGTCACACCAGGGTGCTCAGGGCTTTACCCTGCAAAACTCCAAGGATGGCGCCGGCACAGCCTCTCCAGGCAGCCTGCTCGCTGCTCTGCGGGGCGAAAATGTTTCTCCTGATATCCACTCCAATCCTCTCCTGGCCCAGCTCTCACCCTCCCACCACGAGTGGTGGTTCATCTTCTCCGTGGCCACCTCGCAGGCTCTGGCTCCCTCTCCTTATCCCCAGCCAAAACTGGCTCCAGGGTCAGCACCTTTCTCCCCAAATTACCGAACCCCGTTTTCACCCCGTCCAGGAGCTGTGGTCGGGTTTGCCCCAAGCGATGGCCATACACTGTGGTGTGCCATGCCGGTGAGCACACGCCGGTGTACCCGGGGAGGGCAGGGAAGTTGACCATCTTACTGGGAGCAGAGCATAAGCTTTGGGGGACACCGGCTGTCACTGTCCCCGCAAGGCAGGCTTGGGGTCTGGAGCATTACATCGCATAGAAACAGCTATTCTGGCTTATGCACAGAAATTCATACAGCTCCCTCGGAGCTCTGTAATGTTAGACACCGAGGAGCTGAAAGACATCTGGCTTTGCAAGCAGACAGAGATCCGAAAAACTAGTCCTCATAAAAAGTTTCAGCCCTCTTTTGCATTCTTGGCATAGTTTTTCTGCTACGCATATGGCATAGGCAAAAAAAAAAAAAAAAAGCAGGTTTTCTTGGCATTTGTGTGTGCTGACCTCCATAGCTCGTTAGTGCTTCCCATTAGCAAAGGTAATGAGTACAGGTTTACACGCAGAGTGCCAGCACTGTGCTTGCAGCAGCAGTGGGTGTGTGCAGACGTATACACATGTGTATTTGTATCTATGTGGAGATGTATATTAACACCGGGGTGTTGTGGACCTGCCTGGTGCTGCCTGGAGACGCGTGGGGCTCATGGCACAGTTTGTATGCAAACATCAAGGCAGGAAAGCCTGAGTGTGATGTTTATGGCACAGCCTCCAGCTGTCCATACATCCTTCTGCTACTTTTTCTGGTTTTAGTGGGCATCCCACAGCCAGTACCCCTGCAATCTGGCTGAAGACAGGCACAGTAACTCCGGGACACCCCCACCGTGGCTGTGGCTCCCACGGCGTCACCAATGGAGCTGGGGTAAAGGGCAGCGTCTTGCAAACTCTGCCTGAATGAGGCAAAACCAGGGCTTGCAGGATCAGGCCTGTGTAGGCTGTCAGGTTAATCCGTCAAAAAGAGTGGGTAAGTCTGGCTGGACACACACCGCAGAAGTTTCGTGGGGTTTTGAAACCTGGCAAAGCATTTTGAAGCAACTTGTTTGTTATTTCAATTGAAACAGGGAATTCTGCCTCGGATTTTGTGAGTAGAAGAGATCCTGGTGAAAATACATCCCTAATATGTAAATAATTATGAGATGAGGGCAGAGCTGAGCCCCGAGGGGTACTCCCTGCCTGCTCTGCACACAGGCAGAGCTCCACATGGGCATCACCTTCCCGCTTCATCAATAAGTAAAGCTGTCACAGGGAGGAACAAAGTGCTTTCTCTTCCCTGCAAACTGTCGAGAGGGAGGCGAGGGGAGAGGCAGGGAGTTGTGTTTCCTCTGCCCTTTGCTAGCTGCGGGGTCACATTCCCTTCATCACCTACTCCTCTTCCCCCGGGGATAACAGAGACTGTTCTCCTTGCTCTCTGTGTTGCACACGCGTGTGTACACACGCACACACGCCTGCCAAGGCAGGGGAGTGGTCCCCAGAATGACATCAGGAGCAAGGAAAGGGGGACGTGTCGCTATAGCAACGAGGATGCTCTGGGGTTTCGGGGAATAAAGGCATCTGATGCTCATTTTCCACCCTCAGCCCAAGCTGATGATCTGGCAGCGACCAGGCTGGGCTGATTTAAAAAAGCCTCCACTGGTCTTTGCTTTGTTAAAGCCAGGGCAGCGTCTGCTGAGAAATCTGCCTGCAGCTTAGATGTCACTAAATTCTGTCTCCATGTCCCTTCAAGCACTGTCCAGTGGCATCTAGCAGCAGGACATGGTGGCAGTGTAGCAACACCCAGTTCTCCTCCGCTTTGCTGCTTCCCCCGGAGACACTTCAGGATTTTATTTCCCAGGAGGTCATGATGTAGCTTGGAAATGAGAGACAGCAGGCCGCCTGTTGTCCAAAGTTATGAGATGGAGAAGGTGCCGTGGCTTTCTTTCAAGGCTGAATCTGCAGGGACTCACTTCGGATTTATTTCTTGTGCCCCAGAAGGTTGGAAACCTGTTGGCGACCTTCTTGCTGCTTTTCGTGGCCAGGTGCCCATGCCATGGCAAGCTGCTTTTCAGCATGTTCCTTGGAGAGGTGGCAGTGTGCAGCTGGGGGACGACGTGCCAGGCACAAAATGAGATTCACAAACACCCCACTTGGCTTTTGTGCGAGGGCCTTTTGCAGACACGGCGTGAGATACGATATTCCCCAGCGGCTGAAGGGACTTGGGTGTGGTGGTTTCAGGGGACAAGGCTGTACAGGCACCTGCAAATGGCAGGATTTCCCCCCCGGGGCCAGAGGGGCAGCTGCTGATTAGACCTGCTCAGGGCTGGGGCTGGGCTGGGGACCTCCTACAGCTGCATGAGCTGGCCTGGGAAACCAGGACCTATGTCTGAAGAAGGTCTCTGCTTCCTCCAGCCTCGTGGTTCCTCTAGCGAAAGGGATGGGGAACCTAAAACCGCACGGATGCTCACACTGAACTGAAACGTGCAGGAGGGGTCCTAGAGCAGAGCCAAGCCAAGATCCGCCTCCAAAGAGGGATGAAGGTTCCCCTCAGTGCCAGGGTGTGGGTGTATCAGCAGAGCCAACCCAGAGCACTAAGGCTACCTGTGCCCCGAGGGAAAAGCAGGCAACACCCGGCTGGATCCGAGGAAAAAACATTTTTCCAGCTGAGTGCAGTGTGCCTACCCATAAACTACACCCATCCTCAAGAAAAGCACTCTCAGGTGCTTTAATGACAGCCCTAATGACTCTCCCACTGTGGGCTAATAAGAGGAAGGCATCAATGTGAAAATCCTTTTTTTCTTCCAAGGACCAGATGCTATTTTCAATCAGCTATCCAACAGTCCTTGGACTTTTCCTCTTGGATAAGCTTCCCACATAAACTTCCCAAGGGTGTTTCATTCCTCTTTGCCAAAGGTTACCAGAATGCAGACCTATTAGTTGAAACTTTTCCAGCATTTTTTTTCCCCATAAATTTTTTTATGATCTTTCAACAACGAACCAAAAACCCACTGGGGTGACTCACCTCTCTGTCGCTGACAGGTCCCAAGCCAAAGGCTGTTAAAAAAAAAAAAAGCCAAACTTTGAAACGAGGTGCTTTAAGAAGCGTCCCTCAGGCAGCTGGGATGCCATTAACGACTGCCCGCTGTCCCCTGCCAGCTGTCCTCTGTCCCCTGCCCGCTGCGGGCTCCTGGCGCCACCTGCCGGCCCCTCTCCTGCTCCTTTGCAAACTGGTTCCCAGTCTCCCGGCCGCAGCCCTTACTGGGAGCGGGTGCTGCCTCAGCGCCGGCTTTGGTTTGGGGACGGGGGAGGGTTTCCCCTCTTAGGGAGCCGACACCCGCCCCCCCCGGGAAGCCGAGGCGGGGGGAAGTGACCGTGGCCAAAGCCCGTACTATCTGTTTTTACAGTTTCTCCTTCCTCCTCTTTTTTTCTGATGAAACAAAAAGCCTCCAGCTCCTGCCTGCTCCCTGCCCAGCTCTTGCCTTCCTCTCTTGGCATCTCTGCTGCCACCAGGAGCATCTCTTAATTTTAATGCCTCTCCTTTCTGGCAGAACTCCACCTGGGGGGTGTTTCAGACCAGAGCGATGGACCCGACACCACGATGTACAGCCCAGGTACATCGGCTTTTGAGGGGAAATGGCCTGCTTTGCCATCGAACAAGAAAAAGCCAAGTGCCCACGAAGGACAGCAAGCCCAAACAGCAGTCCTGTTGGCAGGACCCAGGGGCTGGGGGAGATGATGGCCTCAAAGAGCGTGGAAAGGACAAGCCGTTAAGCAGAAGCTGGAGGCTAGGCCAGGCTCACTAACAACATCTGGGCCTGGGGCTGTTAAAGAAACAAATTCTTTGCTGCAGGGGCAGCAGGCCAAGTTCTCTGTAAGGAAAACGGCAGCACGGTGCTCGCCATCCGGCACAAGGGTGCTTTCCCACGGGCCATCCGGGCTATTCAGGCCATCCTCTGCTCAGCAAATGACCCGAGGAAGGAGTCGCTGCTGCCCGCAGCAAACTGATACTTGCCCAGTTTCTATCCCGTGTCTGTGGCAGTGGCTGCTTTCTCGTGTTTGCTTTCCTAAATGTCCTCTGGAGGCAAACTGGTTCGTGCAGCCCCAGAGGAATTTTCAGCTGATCTTTTTTTCTGCCCCCCTGCCAGCAGGTATGCTTAAAACAAGCAGACATAATTAGGGTGTGAGCTTGGTGGGAAACTCAGTGTGGAGAGCCCGTGTACTTTTGACTGACCTCTGCACATCCTTCCCTCGCTGCCTCCCGCAGCCCCACACACACAACGTATGCAAGATCTTCGAACAACCCCGCTCCGCATTTTCTGTTCCCTTTTCAGTTCTGCTTCTCTAAAACTGCTGAGAGCGAAATAAAGAAGTTAGCTTGTTTCTAATCAGCTCAAATACTTTCCAAACCTGCAACGCAAAGATTCAATTTGACATGATGAGAGCAGCCAAGCCAGGGGGACATCTGGCAAGAAAAGAGGCTGACAATAAATAGTGACACCGGTAGAAAATGCCTCTCATGTCTCCATCCCGGGGACAGCCAGCAAGGCCAGTCTGCTGCTCTCCCAGGTGAGCAGGAAGCCTTGCACTTTCCAGTTTGGCTTTTAAAGTCTCTGGCACAGAGAAAAAAGGCAAGTGAGAAGAAATCAGGGATCACATGCAGACTGCAAGTGTGTTTGTACCAGCGTCATTGGCTTTGGAGCTGCACTGTTGCAAAAAAAATGTCACCAGGTGCCTGTCAGCATCTTAGTAAGGTCAGCAGCTTCCTCAGCCGGGTAAAATCTGAGTCTTCCTCTCTCTACAAACACAGAAAACTCCCCATCTGAGCACCCCACTTTTCCAACACACTGTCAAGGCAGGGAGCTGTATTTAGGATCAACCAAATAAAGCTCCTTTTGCCTGATGTTCACATCTGGGGGACTGATCCAGACTCATAGCAGGCTTTCCTTTCTGACCAGCCTGTGTATGAAGAGAAACCCCCTGCGAAAAGGAGTTGATTGTGCTAAATGGCACCAGTTACCCACTCTGAGCCTTAGTGGAAGTCTGCAAAACCATGACTTGTTCTATTTTCTCCCCTCTGAAAGAAGGATGTGAGAATGTAAGAACCACCTTTTACCGAGTACTCAGCACCAAGAAAGCCCCAGGGGTGACTCAGGTTTTTGGGTGCTCATCACCCAGTGTGTGCTGAGCTATTCAGCCATGTTGCCTGTTGGGTTTTGCTTTGCTCTGTGGTGGGTAGGTTACACCAGCCATGGGTGGTGTAATATGGAGGCACAAGAACACACTTTGGTGTGTGCCAGGGATGCTCTCTGCTGCAGGGTGTGGTTTTATCAAACCGTTCCCAAATGTTAATGAAACCTTTAAGAAACCTTAGGCTGGAAGATGGTCCTCAAGCTGAGTGCTCTCATTAGTGAGGTTTATTGACGAAGCTTATTTCCTTACCCTAATGTGTTATTTGTATCTCATCTTTTCTATTGACCTGCAACTTCATGATGTGCTTAAATCCACTTAAGACAGGGAAGAGAAGAGACCATTCTGTGCTCTCTTTCTGTCCTTGGCACATGTTCCCTCTCCCTTCCTTTGTGTCACTTGCAGCAATGTGAGCCTGCAAACATCGCTTTTCCTTTGCAAGGTGAGTTTTTAGTTGAATGAGGAGCTGATCAGATCTACTCAGTGTCAGTCTGTTCCTGGACAGTGCAGTGACAGGGCTGCAAGAGCAACCAGGAGGGCAGCCCCTTCCAGCATCAGTTCAGGCACATGCTTTCACTGTGGGCCCACAGAAACCTGATTTAGCCCTGTCCAGACAGACACACATTCATCCTACTCTGAAACACCTTTCAGGTTTGAGATTCTCCAGCCACTGGCTGAAGGACTGGAGCTTACTCTTGCACATGATGGCTACTAGTTTGCTTGACTGCCAGATTTTTTGGAGGGGGATGTTTTAATTCTTCCCAGAGCTCAGCCACTATTTGCAGAAGGGCAGACGGTGGCTTCTGACAATCCCCTAGTAGTCACACTGTTGCCTTGTTGGTCTGCTTACAAAAGTAAGATAACACCTCTACCTGGAAACCTTGTCTGTCTCAGTGATAACCAAACTCTTGTTACTTAACACACAATAAGGGTACCAGGACCTTTGAAGCCTTGCTCAAAACAGGGAAGGGCCTTTCCAATGAAGAAGCTGAAAAAAAGCACCAAAGCAGATAATTAACAGAGAACTAGTATCTGCCCAGAAGCCAGGGGACCTCACTGGGGTGTCCATGGGGTCATCCAAGTCCCACAGCTGGACCTCTGGAAGATCCACCTCTAGGAAATGGCACTGTTGCATCCTGGCAGCCTGCAAGGGTGGGACATGCTTCTCTACCTTGGCAGCTCTGGATGCAGTGGGTCTCATCTGAAGCATGTGCTGTGGAACCAGAGATGGTGTGTGACACAGGGCAGCAGGCTCCTGGTGTAAAACCCGTAGGTCTCAGAGAGAAGGACCAGGTCCACCTTGGAGATCACCCGCTTTGTGTGGACGCCTGTAGGAAAAATCACCATTACATGATGGTCTTTGAGCACAGCAAGAGAACAATGCAACCTGTTGGCAGGGAGGCTGTCATCAGATGGGCTGTTCAAAGCAAGCTAGGAAATGATTATGGGGAAACCCAGATGCTTTTGCTAGAAATCACTATAAATTCCACATATCTTCTGATTGCCCCAGGCAGCATCAGGAAAACCAAATAAGAGCAAAATCTGTTTGCTTTCTAAGCTTTCCTGTGAAGTAGAAGCAGCTCAAACCTGATAATCCTCATTTTAATGGAAAAACAGTTTCCAAATCTCTCAGGGTTAATTAACTCTCATTTGCAGATCTGTTAGCAAGGACAGAACATGGCTCTGAACCTTGTCCAACTAAAGGAGCACAGAGAGAGATCAGTTGCAGCTGAACAAAAAAATTACAACCTGAGGGGAAGCAGCTGTTGGATAAGTTTTAAAGGGCAGCTGCAGGGTGGCCTAATGAAAGGAGTTGGAAGTGGGGAAGATTCTTTTTCATTAGGTTAGTGGCAGGCTCTGGAGAGGTCCTGGGTCAGCCTCTCTCTGTCCTTCCACAAGTGGTGGATTTGACCCTGTGTGCTAAGCCAGGAATGACATTCGCTGTTCTTTACAGAGTGGTTTCCTGCGTTTTTCTCTGGGCTCAGCCATGCTTTTGTTCTGCAGCTGGCTGGATCACAGTGCCCAGGGTTGAGAGCTAGCTCCTACGCCTCTGCCCTTCCCTGGGGAAGGATAAGGGGGGTTTTGTTTCTTCTCCGGTATTCACCATGGCAAACAAAGCTCAGCGGAATGGTGAGTTTTGATCTAGCTGTTTCCTGGCTGTAGCTGAGCTTGTGTGGGTAAGTGATGCTGGCTTTTCTCAGGTCTGTGATTGACAAGTTGAGGGTTAAAATAAGCCCTTATTGAATCAGCTCATTTTTGGGAAGAGGTGAAGAGCAAGTCTTGAAGACATACAGTAGGTGATAATCATGGAAATTGTGATCACTGTGGAAAATCAGGCTGCATGCTGGCAATACTTCATTAGTCACAGCACTGCCCATGGAATCCATAAAACATCTCTATCACCCTTTGTTTGCTGTTTTGAAGAGATGCTCACATGCTTCCCCAGCTGCTGTTGGGCAAGTGGTGGGAGGGATATGAAAGGGGAGGTTGCTAGCAGGGAAAGGTGCTGCTAAATTCTCTTCTGAACTCCAAAGGAGTTGCATTGTATCTGTCTGCCCTACTTGTGCGGCAATCTGGTTGGGTTTTTTTCCCTGACGTGGAACATGCTTTTGCTTTATGAAACTGCAAGGTGAAGAAACAGTAAAAGAAGCTTGGGCAGTTTGATATGGGATCTCTCTGTCAGGCTTGGAGCATGCAAGGGATGAACACTGAAGTGGGCAACTTGCTCCCAACAACTTAAACCTCAGACTTAGCTGGGACAATGGAAGAGGGAGATTGAGTCTCTGACTGTATTTTTAGCTTTTTGTACAAGAGGGCAGAGGGCAACTATTTAGATGCCCAAGGCTCTGGGTGTGGGCTGTGTGCTGCTGGTGACCCTAAAACAATGAAAGACCTTACAGTGGAAGCCACAGTAGCTGGATTTGCCACTTCCCCCACTGTGTCCTTGTGACTTTGATTAATCCAAACTCATGCCAGTTTTGGCCAGTGGTTAGCTGCTGTTGCAAACTTCATTGAAAGCCACTGCCTGGCTTAAATGTCCTCGACCACGAGCAAGCAGCTGAGGCAAGATCACATGTGAAGAGGTGCTGCCTGATGCCTCTCGAGTCTGTGATCTAGAAAAGGGATTGCAGACTTTACAACAGTATAGCAACTGGTGAGCAGGCAAGTAGCAGCCCCTATGTGATCCCTGCCTGCCTTTTGGGGCTGCTTATTAAGATCTTGGACTATACAATCTTCCCAATCTATTCCCACACTTTTCCCTACATAGCAGCTAACACCCTATTTGCTCATCCAAATTTTTGAGAACAGCTTACTTGGACTTTTACTTCCAGTCCAAACTCTTCTGTTTTGTACCTTCTACCCCAAATAATATGTTCCCTTCAGTGCCTTCCCTTTTGCTTTGGATAATGAGGGAAAAGAAAGCAAGTATTTCAACAGTGGAGGAAATTGTATGAAGAAAGTCAGGGGGACGGGTGCTTTCTCGGTCTGGTTCCTTACAGGAGCCCTCGTAGCTTTTTGTTCCCTGCCAACTCCTGTTTTCTTCTGCAAAGCCTATAATACTTTGTGCTTTTTCTTAAAGCCATGGCTCCCAGAGTCCCATGATTATCTAATCACTTCCGAGTGAGCTGAAACGAGTCAAAGCAGATTTTCCGTCTGCTGTGAAAGGGCTGGACTGAAATAGTCTGCACTGCTGAAAAAGCCTTTGGATCTTCCAAATGTAATCCTTGAAAACCTGCAAAGCAGAAAGCAGAGGAACTCAGCCCTGTATTTTGTAAAAGCTTTTTGGTTTTGGCAGGCAAGTTTTGCCCATTTCTGGCTGACAGTGCTAAAAGCAAGGGGGTGGCATTTGGAGCGGCTGGTGCTGTGTTGAGAGCTGAGATGAGCCTAAAGACAGTGGACAGGTAGAGGAGGAGGAGGAGGTGGTGGTGGAAGACGAGGATGGGGAATGTGTTTCCTTTTACCTTGGAGTGAATGCATGAAAAAGAGGAATATCGTTGCTTTGTGACACCTGAACAATGCTCAGTTTTGTTCCATGAAGACATAAATATGTGGTAGTAACACTTGCTCTGCCCAAGGGCTCTGTGACAGGAAGAGATTCTCCTCTCCACACCAAAAATGACAAGTGAAAGAGAGACCTCATCGTACTCCCTGGGGTGCATGCAAACTCTCTGCAAGTCCTTCCTGTGGGAAGCTGACAGAGCTGTGGTCTTCAGTTGCATGCCCCAATGCCACCCTGCTTGATGCCCCAGCAGCCTGCCAGGGGATGCATGGCAGGTGTCAGCCAGGGCTGGGTGTGCTGATTTCTTCCTTTAGGCTTTGAAACTCCAAACTGAAAACTTGCTTACTTTTGCAATGCCATCCTTTGAGAGGGCCCAGCTCTTAGAAATGGGCTGAAATGGTTTCTAAAAGGTTGGGATCTTTTTTTTTTTTATAGAGGTGATGCACTAAAAAGCACCTTCTGGAAAGTGGCTCTTCTGTGGGATAGATGAGCCTGTGAAGAGCTGGCTGCTCTACAAAATGGTGGTGAGCTTCCATGCAACAGCACAGTGTGACTAAGGGAGGGGGAGCAGCGCTAGGCAGGAAGAGGTAAGGGCACTCCTCTGTTACCCCTATCTTATACTGCAGAAATCCTAAAGACCATCAAGCCTGCTCCTCATATCGGAGAGGACTGTAGCTCCCAGTAAGCAGCCTGAGTCACCTGATTTGAATCTTTATAGACAAGCTAGGAAAGCAAAGGGGTAGTACTTCCTGGGGGCTGCTGGGGAGCTTTTTCTCTGTTGTAGGGAACCAAAGGTGTCTTAAAATCATCCTCCTCTTTTGCTTATCAGACTTTTATTTTCTTGGTATTTCTGTTATGTGTTTTTAAATCCATTATTTGTTTTCCTTTATTTTCTTCCTGGGTAAACTAGATATGTATTTCTAATGTGCTGGGTTTTTTTTGAGGGGGGGAAGTAGGATTTACAGAAAATCATATGACTTTCTTTTCATAACTAGAAAGGATAATTAAGCTGTTTCTCCTTCACAGGTTGTTGCAGAGATTTGTCTGGCTGCTTTCTTACTGCTTACAACCCTGAAAAGATGACACAATGAGAGCAGGAACAGGATTCTGCATCTTTGTGCATGGGCTCTATGAGGTGATATTGCACTGTTGATTCCCCTGTTGATTTAGGAGGAATCACCTGCTTTTCTGGCGACTCTGTTGTTGTTCCAGGTCTTGTTAGTGCTGGTCAGATATCCTGGTTCATAAGGGCAAAGCATTTATGGCTGCTGACTCTTTGTGTTCATCTACTTGGTTTGAAGTAACAGTTGCCCTGGGATATGGTCTGCCTTGGAATAGGGGTCTAATCCCCAGTAAGTAGTACCTAAAATTCTGAGGAAACATTAAAACCAAAATGCAGCTTGTAACTAAAATGTAGTATTTGTGACAGCTGACAAAGGAAACACTGAAATGAGAATTAGCTGCAGTGATTGGAGGCTTTATGTTATGCTTTGCTTGGAAAATCCAGTGCACTCGATGTGACCCCTTTTGATAATTAAGTTGTGGCTGAGCTGAACGTGGGAAGGAGCGTGGCCAGTGATCATGCCAGTGTTAATTGAGAGCTCTGCTGTGGCATAGCTGCCAAAAGGGGATGGTCCTCAACTGCTTTCACCCCATGCTGCCGCAAGCGTTCAGCCACTGAACTGAATCCAGGTGAAAAACTGCCCTCAGAGGAATGGATCACTCCTGAAGCTGGATGGGTTGCCGGGCTGGGCAGAGTGCGTGGTTGTTAGTGATGATGTGAGGGGCTGAGAGGCTGGAGAAGTGTTGGGTTGCTGCTGTCTTGCTCCCGTGGCCCAGCTGGCTCATCTCATGGTGTTCTCTGGGCTGATTCAGGCCACTGATGCAGTAAAGAACCATCTGCTTCTGTGGATCGGGGGTTTTTGTTGTGCTAGCAAGCCTGGCACAGATGCTGATGAGCAACAGTGCCAGGAGAAGCGGGACGCACTGCTATCCCACCTGCCCTGTCCACTCCTGGTGTCATGGAACTGCAACTTTGCCCTCGGATGCAGTCTCTGCAGCATCACCTTCCCGTTTGGAAAAATGCTCCGATGCTTCCTGCTCCGAGAAGTACCTCAGAGTGGGAGCAGCCTGTTAGTGGTGAGAGAGGGGGTGTGTGGTGGGGAGACTGTCTCTAGTCCAGCCAAGACTCACAAGCCAAACCATTTGGTGAGTCATGGGGAGGCTGCTCTTGCTTGGGCTGGAACAAACTTCAGATGTGTCCAAGGCTCTTCCTGAGGCTGCCAAGCTGTAATTTGTGGCTGTCTTTGCTTCCTCTCTGAAAGCTTGCTGCAGTCTGAGTGGAAATGTAAAACGGTCCAAAAGCTAGGCTGCTGCAGAGAACACTTCTATTTGTTTATTTAAATTTTTTTCCTTTTTTTTTTTTTTTTAATAAAAGCACTTCTGCAGGGCTGGCTGCGGCAGGCTGCAAAACCAGAGCCTGCAGGGGCCTCTGGCTGGCCTCCTGAGATTGCCAAACAGAAATGCCTCACGTGCACCGTTTATGCAAAGCAGGGAGTTGGGCGTGAGGAGGGCGAGGCAATCGTGGAAGGAATTTATGTGCCGTAGGCACAACAAAACCAAGCATCAGTCTTTCTGGAGCCAGTCAGGCTCTGGTGCCAGCCCAGTCCAACTGGTTGACAGGGGAGGCAGCGCTCATGGACGCCAGCTCCTGCAAAGTGAGTCATGTGTTTTGCTGCAAGAGAGTCCTTGGCTGCAGCTTTCCAGCCTGAGGGAGGAGAGAATCTTCCTACTCACCTTCTCAATGCAGAGCATGTGCCTCCCAGAAAATGGGGCTAAAAATCAAATTTAGGCCGGGAAGGCCCCCTTCTCTCCCAGCCACATCGCAGTGACTCAGCTGTATGTGACTACTGACAAGTCCTTCCTGGGAAGCCTCATCTGACACCTTATCTGAGAGATTTATCTTCAGGAGAAACCCCAAATCTGAGCAGAATCTCAGCAAAAGAGGAAGGTGGTAGGCAGACAGAAGTCTACTGCAGTTCGCACCCTCAGTGTGTGGTCTCTCTTGATGCAGTTGGTCCTTACATCTCTGAGCTGGACCTGGTCTCAACAGGCTGAGCTGCCCTCAGGTTTCCCACTCTTGCAAACAATCCTGCTGTCAATAGCAGACGGTTAGTGCTTGAACTCTTGATGCGAGTTTATTTTTTTCTAATCCCCTTTTTAAGTGAGAAAACTAGCAGGCAGGATGGCTAAACCAGGAAAGAGATGTCATGGTGAAAATTTGTCAGGAAGCTGCTGGCTAGATATTATATGCTCTGTACTTGGGAGGAAAAAAAATGTTCCCAAATCAACTGGAATTGGAGAAGCTCTGAGGAAACCTGGGCCATCACAGGCAGTCTTGTTGCCCAAAATGAGAAAAGACTGGGGGTGGCATTTGCTATCTTGATGCTAGTCCCTCCTTACCCCTCTCCTTCAGTTCCCAGAAGAAAACAACATATCCTGCCTGCTGAAATAGCTCTCCTGTTCCAGACAGTCTTATTTAATCCCCCTTTTAAATATTCTTCACAAAGCTGGGATTTTTTTTTGTGTTCCTAAGCTAGTAGCTGGCTGCTGGTTAGAAAGTCAAGATGCCTTGTCAACACTTTGTCTGCACTCCTGAGATAAGAGAGGCATGCTGAGCCCTGCCTAGGCAAGGTGGCTTTAGCACCAGAGTAAAGGTTGCTTGTTTAGTCTGGCCAAAATTGCTGTTGGGGGTGGCTTTCTGCCTGGCTGATTCGGTCTGAGTGCTTGTGGCTCCAGTTTGGGAGTTACCCAAGAGCCCTGGCCCTTGATGGGAGGGGGATAGCAGGGGCTCGGGAGGCTCCAAATGAAGCTGTGCTGACTGGCAGGGGGCAAAGGCCCTGACTGAGCGGTCCTGCTATGTCTCGCAAAGAAGAGTGAGATAACAAGCCTCCTACGGTGGTGTGACTTTTAATTTTAAGATGATCTTCATAAGAAGAGGAGGAATGTGCATTACCCTGTTTGGTATAGACTAAGTGAAACAGAACAGATCCACTTCCTCTTAACCTTTATACTGAAAGTAAACCTTAAATGTTATCAAGTCTGGTCCTTGAAAAATGAACACGTAGGTAGGGATTGAACATGGTAACACCACATATGCCCTTAAATGAAGGGCAATACCTTGAAGATCCTCACGAACTGGACAGGATAAGCCTCACAGATTGTGAGCAGTTCAGATGTGATGAGTCTTCCAGTTACAGTGAGGCTGCAGGGGATGTCCAAGCAAGGCTGAAAGAAGCACCTAGCTTCTTGGGACCCTTCCTCCAGCAAAAGAAAGCCCCGAGTATGGGTTTAAAGGAAGAGGGAAGCTGGTCTAGCAGCTCTGTGCTGTCCTGGTGAGCCTGGCTTCTGCCTGTGAGGGACTAGCTCTGGCCCTCAGCTGAGCTGGTTTGGTTTGTTGATCCAGTAGGAAAACTGCATTATTTTTTTTTCCTCGGTTGGTTTGTTGTTCCAGTTGGCTGAATCAGTGCGAGGCATGTGGCAGGAGTAAGAGGCTGGGAGATATCAAGTCAATTCAGGCTTTCTTAATCGTACTTTTAATTACTGTTCCTTTGGACCACAGATATCCAGCTGCTCAGTGACAAGGAGCAGGAGTCTGACAGGCACACCAAGGCAAAACAAGCACTAACCCACCTCCTAACCTTAGGCAGCCCGTGAGTGGGAAGCTCAGCTGTGGCATATCTTGCTGCTGTGCACCTCCATGAGATGCCACCCGTCGAAAGCAACTGGGGGGGGTGTGTGTGTCTATGGGGGCCCTCCGGCGCGGGGCTCTCCCACCGCCCCCGGGGCACCGCCTGTGGAGGGCCCCAGGCCGGCGCTGCGCAAACCGCCTTTTGCCGCTTGTAGGGTCTTTACTCCGGCCAGGCAGCGCCGTTTCAAGCGGCGGGGGCTCCCACCCCCTACCCAGTGGACCCCGGGGAACTACGACCCCAGCAACACCCCGCGGCCGCCGCCATTTCGAGCGGCCTGAGGCGGCGGCGCATGC
>NW_020799106.1:6977567-7014968 GCF_003259725.1 Athene cunicularia
CTCGCTACTAAGGGCCTGCCCGGGTGGGAGCGGGCCGAGGGTGGTGGAGGGGGGGGGCCGGGCCTAAAGCTGTTTCTCTTCTCTTCTCCCAGCAGGAGCTGCCGGGCCCGGCTGCCGAAAGCGCAGGGAGCGGAGGCAGCGAGAAGGGAGGGTGGCGGGCGGGGAGGATCCTCCTGCCGGGGCCCCGGCGCTGGCGCAGCCCGGTGTGGGGCCTAACGGTCCCGCGGGGGGAGCGAGGGAGAGTTTCAAGGGCGCCTTCGGGGTGGCAGTGTTGGAAAAGCTGTGTTTGGGGTAGGGGGGGAATCACCCAAGGACAGCGGTCAGGTAAACGCAGTGAGAAGTCCCGTGAGGGACTGTTGGTAGGAAATGACTTCTTGATGGCACCGTGGTAGCATCGGGTCAGTTTGTATCCATATCTGACACTAATCGGACAACTCTATCACCACATAGAGCCAAATAAGGACAATTGATTTTTCTGCCAGCATCTCTATCTTTGGCACTCCAGGGGTAGATGGGTGTTAATTCTCTTTTAGATGGCAAGAGGTAGCTTTTCTGTTGTGGGTTTTTAGCAGCCTCATTTCATTAGGGTCTCCTGCTCCACATGGAAAATTCCACTAATGTTGCTGCTTGCTCCCTTGTTATCTGTCGTTGCTGAGATGGAAGTGTTGGTGGGAGTAACTGATATTCTGCCTTTAGCGTTAGGACTAGAGGTTAGAAAAGGTAATGCTTGCATTTTGTGCTTTGCAGAAGCTAGACAGAGCTACAGAAATGGGTCATTGACTGGAGGGTCAGTACGCCTTCAGATTGTGGTATGGAATGGCTAGAAACCCCAGAGTTGGAGGTCTAGTACAGTGATGCACCAGATTTTTCAGAGAATTTTCCTTTAAATAAGACAATTTTAAACCTAGAGCTTATTTGCTTGTGAGTTTAATCTGCAACATTTGACAAGTCAACAAGAAAAAAAAGCCTGACTAGCTGTTTTAAAGCCATAGGAATAACCAGCTGGCAGCCTACAGTAAAATACACATCTGAGATCTTGCATGCTTGTACGCTAGTCTTGTACTTAAGTGGAGTTTTAATATACTGATATGTCCTCAATTTAATGGAGAATCTCAGACCTCTCAGGCTGTGGAAGCAAGCAAATATCAGCTTTTACTCTGCATATTTATTTGCTTTAATAATATGACTTCTGTGCACTAAACTAACTGCAATCAATTATAATTTCTATTGGGACTGTTTCCACTAAAATCATTGTAGTTTCTTGTGCTTTAAAGGTGAAAAGGACTTACCTTGAAGATTCCACCAGGTTTCCCATTAGTGTATTTAGGGAAATTGTAATGAGAAACCAGTTCAGCAATGAGAGTTAGCTTGGCCTACCTGTTAAGGGCATGTGCATGCAGCTGAGCATAGCAGAAGACTTGTTAGGCCTGTTTTTCTTTAGGAAGTCACTGTTTTAACACAAATAAACATCTCTCTTTTTTTCACCAAGGTTCTGTTATGAATATTGACTCACCTACAATAGCATGCAGATTTTTCTGAAGATTTTGCTGTGACAAACTGAAACAGCATTTTTGTCTACTAAGCTAACTAATTAGCTGTATTAAAACCTAACCACCCTTGGCGTATTCTAATGGAGCTACTTGGCAGGCTTACAGCATGGCTGGTAGTCCATGAGGTTTTTTGGTTGACCTACTTACAGTGCTCCTGTGCATCTTCCCTTTAAGGGAGACTCGAAGAAATTACAGCAGGGTGTACAGGATCTCTGGACTACTGATAAGTGCTTTGAGACCAGGAAAGGAGGAAGGCTGGGTGTGCAGCTAAAACAGAAATCAGTTTCTCTTGAGCTGAGGTGGTGTTTTTTTTTTCCTCTTGATAAAATAAAAGTTACACTGGGAATGGAAAGTAAAAAGTTTAAGGATGTTAGTATGTCACCCCTCTAAAATAGTAGACTTAATCTTACTTTCTTCCAAGATTTCAAACTAATGTACAATTCCTCTAGCAAACACTGGTCAGAACATCTGGGGACAGGAAAATTAAAGACTGAGTTAGTCTGACTTGAATTTTCTGGTGAATGTGAAAAAAACCCCAGATAATGGAACACTGAACTGTGTTCTATAGTTTGCAGGCTTGGTCTTTTTGGGAATGTGGTTTCTAACAAAAAAGTTAGGCTGGCATAGCCCACTACTATAGATAAAGTTTGTCTAATTTGTATCTACAAAATGTGTCCCTGTTTCCTGTTTTCTTAGAGGAGTAACAGGGAGTGCTGTGGGTTAGAGGCACCTTACAACCATCACACAACAAAGCGGTGCTTCGGTAGCACACCAGTCATGTGGCTTGTGTAAACCTGCCCTTGCACAATCTCCTCCTTGTTTGTAGAAGAGGTATAAATAGAAAAAGTTGTTCTTGGTTGTGTCTGGAGGAGGTGCACAAGCTGTTCTGCCTGGTCACGGTCATGCTTGGTGAAATGCGCGATTGCATCTGCAGAGCTTCTGAAGTCTTATGTGGCCTTTTTATATTCTCAGTTTGTGCTATTCAGCATACCGCAAAGCAGCAGTTCTGGGAATCTCTGAAAACTGAGATGATGTAGGGGGTGGAACAAGGGAGTGGGAGCTTGTCAGCAGAACTAAACCGTGTCTCCATCAGGTGACGCTGATGTCAGTTGAGACTCTTCGGGAGGTTGGACTGTGCTGTTTCAGGGAGGGTTTTTCGTTATAACATGCAGGAAGATTTTTCCTTTGTATCTGTGGGGTAAGCAGGACCAGGTAGTGCTGGCTGCCAGTGGGGTTTTGCTTCAGTCTCATGTGCATCTGATTCCTCAAAGCAGGTTTGGGGCAATGCCTTAGAACTACATGACAAAAAAAGGGTTTGTTTTTGTTTTTCTTTAAGGATTTACTTGCAGTCTATTTTCTGTTTGGTGGTTTGTTTGTTTTTTTTTTTTGTGTTTTTTTTTAATGTAGCAGCATTGTAATTAATTTGCTACTATTACGATACTGGAGTTCCTATTGCAGGTTAAAAGAGGTACTTCTGTGGTCTTTGAAGTGTGTACATACATTTTGAGGCAATGTTTGTCTGTGTATTTGGTCATGGAGCAATGTTTAATTTCAGATATCAGTACTTTTCTTTCTCTTGGAGTGAGAAGTCTTACATTTACACTGTTTAACCTGACTAGTTTTTAAACTTTTTTCTCTACGACTGTAAAAGTCTGCTTATAGAGAGATTTTCCTGAGGTTGCAGAGTAAATGAATCTTGCAGTGAGATTTCAAGGCTTGTTTTTTCAAAATGTAACAGTTTAAAATCCTTTATGTTCATGCTGGGATGCAAGCTATTGGTATGCAGAGATTAGGGGTTAACACTTTTTTCTTTCCTGCTGTCAGATTCGTCATCACAGTACTCCTGGGTAGGTTACTCTTTCACCATGTGCACTACCGTTTCCCTTTTCAGGGCTTTCCCATCACGAACTGCTGTCCTACCAGAAGCTGCTCTTTAAAAATGTCCATTTTCATCCCTCTGGCATGCTTTCTCTGCTCAGCTGCTGGTGTCTGATGTCTTCCCTTTCCCTAAGGGAGCTTCCTGTTAAGTTGTCTTCCATATCTGGCATTGATTCTGCATTAAATCACTTCTCTGGCAGCACTGTGAAAAAGAGCTTTGCTCCTGAGACGATTCTTCTGTTTCTTCCTGGTGGTGTCTTGAACTGCCCTTCTGTTGTCTGAAAAATTAGATGCCTCTGGACTTCACCTGTGCTTTGCTGGGACTGCAGTGTAACTTGTGGACAGGAACTTTGTCTTCTCTTACAGACATGGCTCTCTGCATAACTAGCAGACTTTTCTGTTCTTTGTGGTGTGAATATATTTGCCTGGTGAAAGGACGATATTAAATACAGAATTTCTGCAGACTTACATAAAGAAAAAAAAAAAACAAAAACCCAAAACAAAACAAGAAGGAATGGAGATGGACAAGAAGTGTGTTCAAAACATGTAAGTGTATTTCTACAGGGATCTGCTACAGGGAAAAATGCTCCTCATACCTTCTTGGGAATATCTTTACATACTGATGGGACTGCTTACTCCTTGAACATCCAAGTATCTTTTCTAAATTCTGTCATAGAAGAATCTTGGGCAGGAGTCAGGGCTTGCTTGGCAACCTGGTAGCAAGCTCTGGTCGGTGTGGAAATTATTTTCTTGCAACGTTTTTAGTAACTGGGTTTATTTACTGGGACAGTAGAGCTAATTTTACTGTCTTGGCTCATTCTGTTCTCTATCTTTATTATGATTGATCGTACATGCACAAACTGCTTCTCCTACCAAGGTTGTCTTGAGATGAGGGCAGCAAGGGAGCAGCTGAGGCCAGAACAATGTTTTTCAGCAGAGGTAGCATACCAAAGTGAGAATGTGTTCTTCACTTTGGGGAAGAGCCCAGTCAAGGTGTTAACTGAGAACTCATTGTGAATTGCACTAGTTACAAATGTTTTGAGCTTCCTGGACAGGAAAACTCTGATTTCCAGCACCTACAGTGCTGATAACAGCTAGCCAGATTTCATCAATTTCTTCCACAAGTTGCCTCTAATCTCAAATACTGCGTTCATTTTACTGCCTTATTAATCCAGAGACATAGTAGACCTTTGGCATGAGGTAGTAGTGTATGATGTGACTACAACTTTTGAAATGTTACTTAAGCTCACTAACTGACCAGAGAGCTTACAGAGTGTTGAGCCCTTCAGATAACACCAGGTTGAGGTCACTCCCTGACTTGTTGACACTTTGTAAGATTTGGTGAAGATAAGTTGATCCCTCTTGACTTCTTTAGCTTAAATATGCTTTGTTTTTGCAGTTCTCAAAAGAAATGGGGAAAAGACTGTAACTAACTGAGCACAGAATGGCTGAGACTGATGCATTCACTTGGTCTGTGGGCTGGTTTTGGGAGATTCAGAATGGTCGTTTTTTTTTTTTAACCATTGCCAAGTGGGACAGCCTGAGAAAGAGCATCCCTCCTGATGAATATGTTAATGTACTCGAAACAAATAATAACCCCAAGTTATCTTCCACGTTTGACTTCAACCCATTAAAGTGAACAGCAGCTCAGCACTTTTCTTTTTCTTGACAGCTGCAGGTTAATTTGACTGTAAAAATGCTGCTAACACCAAGGTTTTCCTAGCAGTTTGGATTGGAGAAGGCTTCAGTCTTCAAAGCTGAATTTCTTTGTGTTCTGGGCGATAGTCTTCTGGTTTATCCTCTGGCTCTTTAGGGGATCTGGCCTGGCCCACATAAAATCACTGTTCATAGAAGCTTATATAAGGTGTGAACTTTTAAGCATGATCACGAGAGTCTCATTAGTAGATTCAGTACAGCTTTGGAGGGAATTGCTTGAGATATTTTTCTGAGAATCTCGGGAAGAAATTCAGGCTGACTCTTCCTGGAAGAAGAATAATAGAAATGCTTGAGGGAAGGGAAGGTTATTCTCAGGAAAGGTAATTTCTGAACAATTTTCCAGTAGCTGTCCTTGCAGAATGCTAATCCAACCATTACAAGTTTCCTTTTAGGTTCCTGTTTCCTGAAGAGGAGTGAAGAACTGAACTGTGCTTTCACATACATGTCTCTGTAAGCTTTCCAAGTAGAAAAGGGGATGTTGTCCGAGCAGACTGTTGCCTCTACTTCCCTAACTTCTGACTGTATGTTAGCATTTCCACTCCAGATGCCTAGTGTTGAGGAAGGAGGTGATAGTTAGCATTTGCTGCTTTGAAGAAGTGTCCGTGAGTAATGCACAGTTGCTGAAGTAAGTAGGATAGATGTGGGAGCGAGTTGTGGGTTTCCCTTTATCTTCACAGCCTTAAATTGTTGAGAGAATTCCTGGCAGAGCCCCATGGGATGTGCAGTAGTTGTCACTTGTCAGGACTGTGTTACTGGTGTTCTGGCAGTGTTAGGTTGCTGGCCTGGGCCTCAAAGAAGAGATTTCTCCTTCCTTTTCTGCTGTTGCCCTTCAGCTTTTGGAGTATTTTGATTATGTTGTTGGGCTTCAGGCTGTGTTTCTGAGGCAACGCTTGTTCTGGGAGAAGACTTCTCTTGTCTGTCAGACAGGAGCATTGGAGAGGTCGGAGTGAGTATGAATCTCTCCTCTTTCTTTTTTTGTTTGTTTTCAAGAAGCTGCAAGTTTATGCAAAGATCCTTGGGTGCCTGTAGGCTGTCAGCTTGGCTAGAAGCCTGAAAACTGAAGTCTTACACATCTGAAAGACATCCTCTTTGTACGTGGATTGCATTTCTACACCCCCTTCTCCTTCCTCCTCCATTTTCTTTTGTTGCTTAATTTAGGAAAAACTTGGTGGAGCAAAGGCTGTTGCCTCTGAAATTGAAGAAACCGCATCTCTGAAGCAGTTCAGAAGGGAGGAGACAGAGAAGAGGATGACTAAAGAAACACCCTGGCCTGCACAGATAAACTTGTTGGGCACTGTAAAAATAGGGCTTGCAGAAACTTCAGGAAAGGGGGGCAGGTTTGTATGGGCATGATGCATGACTGTTGAGAGGAAGGAGAAATCTATTTAAAAATGGATGACCTTAGATAAAGAGCAATTTATAAAATAAAGGGATGCAAGAGAGAAAGAAGAAGAAACCATTTGGTTTGTCCGGCAAGTGTTAAGAGTTCTGTGAGGTAGCTGACAGTGTTTTGTTTTCTCTTGGGTTGCTGCTGTGCTGGGGGTGTGAAATACCACATTAAGGTGTCACTCTTCTTGCAGCAGAGGCTATTTTGAGGGAACAGGCAAGATAACTATTAAGTCTCAAAACTGTTCTTTCTGTTGTGAAACAGCACAAGGTCTTAACACACTTTACTGGCATATTTGCATTTGTTGTAGTGTAAGTTAACACATGAGGAAAAATACTCTTTCATAATTAAACAGGAGAAAAAGATAAGGGGAGAAAGCGGGAATAATGAAGGATTTGGGGGCTATTCTTCCCCGAGCTTGCAAGGTCTGTATTAGTGAAGAGTTTTTTTAGTTTTGTTTGCTTTTTCCAGGGCATTCAGAAAAGAAAAGTCTATACTGTTGCAATGAAGGTGCATCCTTTCATATTAGACTGAGTTATGTAATAAAAATATTTCTGCATAATACAGAATAAACTAATGCAAGCTTAAATATATTGAAAATCACTATGGAAGATGGAAGAAAAAAAGCCATGCTTAGTGCATGTCATCTTTGTTCTGTAGCTGATTTCTAAAATGTGCCAGTGATGTGTGGCCCTAACAAACAAATTTGCCTAAATTTTTGACCAGAAAGATCTGTACTGAAAGCATCAAATGTAGAGTTTTCTTAGAAGAACCTCCCCAGTGTCCTGTGTAACTGAAAAGACACTGCTGTTTCCCCATTTTCTGTTTTCTGTAGATAAGTGTTCATCCTCGTGGCATAGCTGATTCAGGTTTTCTGAATCTGTTGGCTTTTATCATGGAAAAGTTATGTAGGCAAATTAGCTTTTCATCTTGCTCTGGCATTGTGCAGGAGTGAGGACTTGAAATAATACCAGTGGGAAGATGTTTGAGGTGCTTACTTGCATCCTTGCAGTTTTCTGTGTTCAGTTGCTTATGAGCAGTTTGATACTTTTCATTCTTCACTGTGCCTGCTGGTCTCCAGCTCTTCTGAGATTTTGTCTATTGCAGATAGTATCAGTGTCCTTATTCTCAAATTCAAAGTGACTCTGTTCTCAGTGGCAGTCCTTTGAGCAGAATCTGAACAAAATACGGTTGTGTACTCCTCTTGCAAGAAATTGTTCTTTGCTCCTTCCAGACATGTGGGACATAATGCAGGGAAGGAGCACTATCAGGAGGCATCAAGTAGTTTAACATACTGTCAAAAACCAATCGAAATTTAAAGACTTTTTTTTCTTTCTGAACAGGATTGTGTGCAACCTGCACTCTGCTGACCTCAAGAGATCTCAGTAACCTGACAAAACCCTGCTGCCCTACTGATACCCCTTGCTGTGTCAGAGCACTGGTGACTGACTCTGTGTGAGCATCTCTTTGATACAGAAACCATGCAGCAGGGAATTTGTTAAGACATACAGCCAAAAAAAGCTGATAAGCATAAATCAGGAGCATAGTATTTCTTTTGTCCTGCACTTACAATGAGCAGGTCAGAGACTGTGAGGAAGAAGGAACAAAACCAGCTGTTAGACATTCTGCTGAAGCTGGTATGGATGTGAAAAGTCATACAGAGAGAGGATCTTAAAGTAAAAATTAGTCAATCAAAAACTGAAAGTTCGTTAAGAACTAGATCAAATCGGTGCAAGTTACAGCATGAATTCCTCAGTTTTGGTTTTAAGTGGCTTCTTAGCTCAAAAGTTTGAGAAACTGCTTGGAATTAACTATTGTAGTTTTACAGTTTAGTTTTTGCAGTTTTAGTGTACGTTTCAAATGGGAGGGGGAGTGATTTTCTTTTGATTTACAGAACTAGAGGCATAGGTTAAAACCTATACTTGTAAATAGTTGGAAGCCCTTAATTCCACTGTTTAAACTCAAGGTCTAGCTTGACTTTATCCAGAGCTTGACTCCACCTTGCAGAGTCTTCCTATCACTGTTCAATACCAGTATTTGAAAAGGAACAATAACACTTTCCCCCGACCATGTGTGTTATTGTCACCCTGCCAGAGCTGACAGCATTGGGCTGACCAGTCTGACTTTGAAACTTACCTATTCTTAGTGCTTCTGGATAGATAATGCTGTCATTTAGAATTGGTTGGCTGTAAATATTTTCCTCACTGTACATTAGAAGCTTTGAATTCTTACTTGTATGGTCTTACAAGCAGTCCTAGTGTGCTGTCTTGCTGAAGAATTATATTCAATCTAGGCTTTTTGCTGGGGAGAGAAGGTGACAAAGTTCAAGCTCTTGTATAGAAAATTAAGTATGCAAAGCACATTTTTCTTAAAATAAATGGGTCATTCCTTTGTAAAATCCAGTGTAAACAGGCTTTATAAATTAACAGCTGAGAAGGCTGCAGAATGCCACCTATAAAGCAGTGTTTATCTGGCTCTGATGTGTAGTGGCAGCATACCTAGAGGATGCCCTGGTAATTCAGCTGTTGATTCTCTAATTGCTTAGAAGTAAGATGTGAGAAATGGAAAAGTGGTTGTGATTGTTCATCTGTCATGACCTTACCAGAAGCTTTGTAGGAATCAAATAGCTGAATTCCTGCTTCTTGGTTGACATTGTGATTTTACAGCGTTTTGTGTGTAAACAGCATTGATGTGGAGATGACTCTGAAACAACACCTATACGGCTAAGACATCTGGGTTTTTTTCTAAAACTTTGACAGGTAGGCTTAGACCATGGCAGATTTCTTTGGAGCTTGTCTGCTGTAGGATTTTTAGCAGTTGTTTCTTCATAGGTTAGTGCAACATAGGAGATTGACGGCTGAAGAAACAGCCTACTGACAGATAGGATGGCTTTCTAAAAGTGGGGAGAAGTTGGGTGCCTGGACCAGACAGCACAATAAAAAAAGTCAAAAATTCCTGGAAAGTCAGCTAGAAGGTGTGGTTGATTAACTTGTCCTATTACTTACTGTTAGTGCAGATCTTTTTACACTTCTCTAGGAAAGCTGTCCAGAAGTGGTATTCTGTATTATACTTCAACACTTTATAGGTTGCAAGACAGTTCCACCTGGGGTAGGAGATGATATCTAGACAAGGACTTAGTTTCTTTTTTAAAAATTATTTTTCCCTCACAATTTTTTCTGTATACAGTTGAAGAACTGACCAAGAGGAAACAAAGTCTAAATAGATTTAATGGGTTTAAAAGCTGCTTGACAGAACATGTCTCGCATTGTTTTCTGTCCCTCTTTTGCTTTGACTTTCTTGAAACTCTGTCTGTGATCAGTGTTTGGTCTGCACCTGCGTGTAACAGTGTGTGTTGTGCCCTCTGATCCAATTAGTTCCCTAGCTCTTGCAGTTTCTGTAGGAGAAAAGTGTCGGTCACCTGGGAGACAGGATGCAGACAGCAAGGACAAGCGAGATGTGACTGCTAGTTGAGAGTTGAAGCGAGTGCAAGGACAGCAGGACAGGAGAAGAGGTGGGGTTGTAGCCTTGGGCATCAGCTGTCTGAAGTGTGTCTTTCTGCAGTGAGCAGTTTCTCGGTTTCAAGTCATCTGGTAGTTCTTGCATGCTAAGCAAAGGGGGGTGTGTGTGTTTCTGCCTTTATTTTTTAAAAAAATTAGATGATGGGGCAATGGACTGCTCAGGTTCTTGGGCACTTCAGTAGGGAAGTTCAACTGTGTCGATTTTCCTGGAGTTCTTTGGCTGGTTTTGGGACTCATTTTTATGTTTCAGGTAGAAATTGCTGGATTGAAACATACTTAACAATATTAGCAAATCTAAGTGGCCCAATAGAACGCTGTGGTTATAGCAGACAGAATTAACCTGCCTGCTTTGGAGTGGAAATCATTCAAATGTACAACTGTGAAAGAACAATTCTTTCTTTGGCAGCTGTGGCAAGCCCTGTTTTGTGGCAGAAGGACTGTGTGAAGGGCCCGGAGGTATGGTGTCAGAGTGTTCGGACAGCATCGCAGTGCGGAGCGGTGAAACACTGCCAGCAGAATGTCTGGAACAAGCCTACTGTAGTAAGTATTGACTACTGAGATGTTTTCCCACCTGTAGTTGAGGTAGCTGGTTTTCCTATGCTGATGGAGATTTTCCGAGTCTCTGATCTAAGTGCTACATCTGACTGAGCCTTGGTTACTGTGCCTTAATTTGGGTGCTAGATAAAGGTTGCTTTCCACTTCTCTGCCTTGCACAACTTGCCTGCTGACTTTCCCTGTGACCTGTTGCACAATCACCAAGCAATGTGTGGAATGGAGTTAGTGGATTTCAGACTCGTTCCTCTTTATTAAAACGACTCCTAATTCCTAGAGCCTTTTCTTATTCTTAACTTGAGCAATGCCGGCCTCATAGGCATATTCTAAAGAAGCATATAGCTTTTTTTGTGTCTTTCTCATAAGTTAATGTTCCACAGAAGGTGCAGCTAAATTATAGAAGCTATGGCAGTAAATAATGGTCCAAATGTAACATTTAATGTGGCTTTTCAAGTTGCATTTGTACTAATTGTGAGTGCTGCTTTACTAGATGTAGCTGTACTTTGTGGTATTGTTTCACAGTTTTCTAGGGAAAAAAGGCATTTTTCCTTACAGATGCATTCAGTCCACCTTTGCTGTATCTGCACCGAGATGTTTCAGTTTGTGGAAAAGCAGGGGAAGGGAGGAATGTCAGAATGGCAGAGCACAACTAAAATGAGTGAAGCTGCCTGAAAAGTTCTTAGATTTCTAGTAAGTGTGAATGCTGTGAAGAGTAAGGTAAAAGGTTCAGGAGGAGGCTTCTCTGGGCAATATACTTTATACTTCAAGGGAGGTGGGACTAGGTGAAATGAGCAAGTGGTAGCATGCCTGTTTCTTCATGCTGTGTTGATTTACTGAAGAGACTGGAGCTGGACATGCTTGGAATAGTCTCGCTCTTCATTTAAAAGGACCTCTTCCCTTCCTAGCTTCAGCCTGTATTTCTTCCTTAGCTTCAATTCCAAATGTGATGCTTGTTCTTCACTTTGTTATTCACACACTACATTTACAGGTGCTTAATTCTGTCTCAGAGTAACTCTCTACCTCTTTCTCCAGAACAGTATTCCCTGTGACTTGTGTAAGGAACTTGTGACGGTGGCTGGCAGGGTTTTGAAGGATAATGGCACAGAGGTAAGCAGAGCTCCTGTCTTGCCCCAGGGCACCATTTGATTTCATTATCTTAACAAGATTACAAGGTGAGGGGGTGGAAGAGTAGTCTGCTGGTGTTTTCCCACCTTAAGCAGCAAATGTTGAAAAGGGCCAGAGTGCATAGGAAAAGGCTTTTAAACAGTCTCTTCTGGTTTAGAGATTAGCAAATTCTAGAGCCTCTCCCACTCTAAAACATCCCTGATTGACTGTAGGTGCCTCAGAAAATTGTTCTTGTGCCAGTGGGCCATTGATCTTAAAAGGTGAGATACTGCAGTCTCTAGAAGTAGATGATTACACCAAGTGGACTTTATTTTGGTTGTGGGCACTTTTTCCCTTTTATGAACCTGGAGGTACTGTGCCAGCCCATAATTTCACTACTTCTTAAATGTATTTGTTCTGTGCTGGTGAGACTGGGGTGTGCAGGCCTTGTTGGCAGTATTTCATGTTCTCACTTTGGCAAAGTTCAGGATTGGGGAAAATATACCTGTAATATAAAACCTCATTGCAGTTTTTCTTGCCAACTGCCTGGACCTACTTGGGTCCAAGGGGCTTTTTTAAGTGTTTGTATTGTGTGGTTTGGGAATGGAAAGAGCATTTGAGGGAGAGATGTATTTTGATACTCTATAGCCCACCTCATCTTTTATAGGATGAGATCCGTTCTTACTTGGAAAAGACGTGCGAGTTTCTTCCTGACCAAGAGCTGGTCTCTGAGTGCAAAGAAATTGTGGATTCCTACCTACCAGTTGTCATGGATATGATTAAAGAAGAACTAGTAAGTAGATAACAATTTGAAACTGTTGGGATTAAAAATTGTGCTCCCATTGATGCCTGGAGTTCTACATAAAATTCTGCACGTGATCCTTGAATCCTGTATGGATCGCTGGTGTTGCAATTAGTGGCATAAATTTGAGGACTGCTTCTTTGCTGTGAATCATTTTCCTGTCTTATGCTTCAGCTGAATGACATTCTACTCTGAACTTCATATGAAAGTGCTATCAGTGTAGAGCTTTATGTATGTGTCTTATCTCGCCTAGGATAAACCTGAAGTTGTATGTAGTGCCCTCTCACTGTGCCAGTCCCTTCAGAAGCACCTTGCAGCAATGAAACTTCAGAAACAACTCCAGTCCAATAAGATACCAGAGCTGGACTTCTCTGAGCTGGCGTCCCCATTCATGGCTAATGTGCCTCTTCTCCTTTACCCTCAGGACAAACCCAAGCAGAAGTCTAAGGTAAGGGTGCAGTGCTATTCCAGCATGTCTGCTGTGTTTTGCTCCAGAGCTTCAAGTGCTCCTTAGCATAAGAATTTACTGATGATTCTTGGTAAGGGGTTGTTGTACAGGACATGGATTAAACTGGTGTGCTTCACCTGCATGACTGTCTCCTATTGAATTTTGTACTGCTGCATACAGACAACTACCTTTTTCCATCATCTGTGAGTTTAAAGCGAAGGTGATAGCTGCAGTTCCTGTGCACCGTATGTATGATCTTGGATTAACAACTGCAGTCTATAAAGACTAGTCTTGTGCTGGGCTGTTCCTAGCCAGGACTGCAGTAGTCAAGCAGGTCTTACTGGAAACAATTTCTTCTGAGAGCGAGTTTGGCAGTAGGGTTCAAAAGAAGAATAATTCTCTCACATTCTGAGTAATCTGCTAGCTGTGCCCTTCAGGGGAAGCATTCCTCTCTGAATCCAGAGATGACAGACTGGATCAGAAAAGAATAAATAGTTGTCAGAGGGGAGTAGATGAGACAACTTGTGAGTAGAGACTGAATCTTGTTAGCAAGTCTAGACATGAGAGTTAAAACATTTGGGTGGGTGGAGAACAAGCTGCTGTAGGTGGGGCAGGTAAGGTCTACCCCAAATTTAGCCACCTTTCTACTGTAGTCTGTAACAAAACCAACAGGTTTTGGAGATAGGATATCTTAACAGTTATCTCGGGTTTCAGAGCCAAGTAGGTACCTAATCTCCATCTAGCGGCTGGTGTACATACTGGCAGTAACTTTTCTATTTGTATTAGCTCAGGCTTTTGAGTATTCTGTAGAGTGTTTATTAAGGTTTGTATATATTAAAGTAGTTTTTAAAACTTGGTGGCAACGGAAGCTTCTAAAACATGTTATGTGAAGATATGTCAACTTAAGTTTTCTTCCACTCTTTGTCCAGGGAAGTGGGGAGGTATGCCAGGATTGCATTCAGCTGGTTACTGATGTTCAGGAAGCTGTGAGGACAAACTCATCTTTTGTAAAGTCTTTGGTTGCTCATGCCAAGGAGGAGTGTGACCGTTTGGGACCTGGAATGTCTGATATGGTAAGCTATTTTTTTGTTTGTTTAAAAAAATATGTTCCTGTATGTAAACATGAAATAGTTTAAGTGCCTTAATCCTCTCAATGTAATCTCTATTTAATAAAACAAAGGTGAGTGTGTCACATGTAGGGTATGTTACACAGTGTAACAAATACAATGGTGAAATAATTAACTTTCTAGTCAAGAAAGTTAGGTGGGGTGTTGTGTATGGGTCTGGGGAAGAGGAAGGACTCTCAAGATTGCTGCTAGGTCTTAAAGGCCTTTTTCATAAAAATGATCTGGCAGGGTAATGTGGTCATATCAATGGTGGGAGCGGGGGAAGTGCTTTTGCTCTGAGAGGAAGAGAAAAGCGCTCATCAGATAAGCAGCCATGTGTGTAATGATTGTGTAACCTGAAATGCCTATCTTATATTTGGGACAAGCTCTGAAAGACAACAGAATAGTTATTAAGTAGGGCAGGTAAATTAATACCTTGAGATGTATTAGAAAATTCTAGATTAACTCTACATCGTAAGTGGTTTGATATTTACAAGACTTTCTTTTCCCACTTCCCACAGTGCAAGAACTATATCTCTGAATATTCTGACTTGGCTATCCAAATGATGATGCACATGGTAAGATCAGTAGAACATAATATTTGCTCTTGGTTAATATTTCTGCTTTGTGTAGCTAACTTATTTGGAAACAGGAAACAGCAGTAAAAGTCTGGGGAGAGCCCTTGCTCTACAAGTCTTGGTGTTAAGGCTTTGAACTTGGCATTTAATTAGGTAGTAACTTCAGTCTCGGAATGCTTTCTTTAGCACTTTTCCTTTTTTCACAACCACTTAGTGGTGCACAAGGCACTCTAATCCTTTGAAACACAGGAGATGGATTACATTATGTTCCCTTACACTCTTATTTCAGTTCTGTACTTACACTACTTCCCCCCTCCTCACCAGATACTATGTTAAGCGTATTAGAGGTGGTCTTTCTCACTGTGTTGCAAAATTGGTTCAGGTGTTAATGATAATGTCTGTCTGAAGCAAGACTAAATGTCCTTCTGGAATTGTCATCTTAAGACTCCTGCTCTCTGGGCTCTTGATAGGAGCCACAGAAAGTGAGTGGTACTGCACCAGCTCTGGTCTGCAGCAATATACAATATATTTTACCTCTGACCACCACCATAGCACCTCTTTATCCAGAGATCTCAAAGCCTCAAAAAAAGATAAGCCTTTCCTTAAAGAATGAAGTGCCTAGATGCCACAAGTAACAAATTATAGGTGAATTTATGAATAGAGCATGTGGCTGACTTGAACCTGAGTTTGACAACACAGTGGCCTCTTTTTAAAGTTTCCAGTTGCTAAAGGCTACTTAGAAGCTCATACTGCTGCTTAAGCGTTCGGGAGGAAGCAAAGCTTTTTGCCAACAACAGTTATTTTCTCACTTCAAGCATTGCAATGCGGTGTGGTGTTAATACCAGAAATTGGAGTATGACCACACCTTGCATCCGGCTGAGTGTTATTCATGCTCTTTGGAGGTAGTCTTGCCCAGGATGCTTTAATAACTTCAGATGAATAACGCTGGTTAGCACTGGGCAATTAAATGTGAATTGCTGTAGCAATGCTAAAGCTCTTTGGGGTGGGGACCATGTCATATTCCATCACCTTCATGGAAAGAGTGTATGCAGTTCCAAGTGCTTGACTTTTTTTTTTTTCTCTTAACTGTTATCTTTAATTTCTCCTTTCTTCCTCTGTCTCCAATCTCCCCTGTCAACAGAAGGATCAGGTAGGTGAGCAACTTGCCTGTGGTGATAGCCTGCTTGTAGTTTACTTCCTGCTCTTGAAGGGCTTGTAGTTCACTTCTTGCTCTATTAGCTGTGTACATGTGTGATTGTACTCCATGTTGACAGATACAAGGGATGTTTATGTGATTAAACCAGAGAAGGACTATAGACTTCTTCCAGTGGATCAATCCTACTTTCAGCTTCAGTTTGTGCTACTGAGATTTCAGCTTGATTATGCTTTGACCAGTGGAGCAGAAAATATGCTCACTTTCATACAAGAAGAATTAGATGTAGAAAAAGCATGCTGGTGGCTCCTCACAGCTGCTGGTTTAAAGTCTGGCCTCAAAAGGGCTTAGTGAAGCTGTCCCTGGGTCTTTTCTTGGTTAACCTTTAAATCTAGGACAACGCTATCGATGTTTGAAGTATATGAACTGAAAAGAAGATGCGGGAGGCTTTTAGGCTCCTGCTTCCTAGAGCTATCTGGGCTTTTAATTTAATCAGTCCTGGGAGACCTTGTGTCTGTCATCTCTCTGAGAGAACATGTTGTGTGCATGTGGGTGTTGCTGTCACATTAATATCTGGAAATGCTTCTTACAATGCATGAACCAAAGGGCTTGACTTAAAGGTACTGCCTGGAGTAGTCTGAAGGAGCACTGTATTTTTGAGATACTGCTTTTGCCTGTGCATGAGGTTGTGGCATGATGTATTAACTGTTGCATAAACCTCTGCTGTAAGAAGCTTGATGCCCTGGTGACAGGGTGGGGTATGATCTTCTAATTACGCATAGGACCAAAAGTAACTTTTTTTTAGCTTAAGTAGACTTCAGGTGGGAAAATTCAAGTTTTGTGTATTACTCTGTATGGCCTTTCTCACTTTGTGTGGATATGATGTGGCCTCCTTAGAGCAGTTTGCCTCATGTCTGGCATTTATTTCTGCATTTAGTAATGTATGTTTCTAAAAGCTCTGAGGAAGACTTAGCCTTTTTTAAGCCTTTGTTTCTTTTTGCTGTTTTCCCTCTTACTGTGGAAAGAATATTTGACATACAGTTACTGCAGATACTGGTATAAAGGGTTAAACTTAGGTTTTAACGGTTAACTTTTGTTTCTTATAGGCTGTATTCAGTAATGAGAGAATCTGTTTCTGTTTGCAAAATGTGATGTTACTGGCTGCTTTAAAGAAGGTAGTTTGTGGATGAGGAGTTCTTTCTTCTAGGCGTTTCTTTCAGCTTTTGGGTGAACTCTGTAGTCAGGATAATAAGCCTCTTCCGTGATTACTTCAAGCTTTCAGGGGAGGAGCTTTGCGGATGCAGGTCTGATGTGATGCTGGTGGCCTGTTTTGGTGCTGGTAGCTCTTAAGTCAACTCCTTTGAAGGGCTTGCATAGTGTATCAGCTCATGGTAAATGGGGTTTTAAAATGGATGTGGCTTAACCTCTTTTGTAAAGGAGCTGCTAAATTTCATCTGGTAGTTGTCCTGCCTATAACTGTATCAAATGCTTTGGCAATACTCGAGGTAGAAGTAGTCAATGAAACTTCTAGTTGTGTTGGAGCCTTTTAAAACTTTGTGCCCGCTCACAGGCTCCATGGAAAGAAGAGTCTTCTAGACTTTTAAAAATTGCTTATACCTCTCTTTCCAGCAACCGAAGGACATCTGTGCCATGGTTGGGTTCTGTCCTTCTGTGAAATCTGTTCCTCTCCAGACTCTGGTGCCAGCTCAGGTGGTTCATGAAGTGAAAATGGAAACTGTGGAGGTAAGATGGACTCTTTGTACTGAACAGCTTTTTCATCTTTTTTGCTTTAGTGTAATGAACTAGGTGAAACAGAAAAATACGAGCTTTTATGCATAGAATAATCCAGGTCTGCCTGCGTATAAATTCCTGGCCTCCTCTTGTTTCTGACACTGATCTGTGAAGTAGGAGAGCTGACTGATTTGTAAGAATAGCAGAGCCTATGCTATACTGAAGCTAAAGGGTAATACTTCAGGATTGAATGGGAGCTCTTATTCCAGCAGTGGAGTATAGCAGCCATTTAAATGACACCTCAAATGTTAGAGGGCAAATTGCTGGAGTTTTGCTCTACATTTGTGGTTTTAGTCCCTTTTAAAAATGGAACTGCACTCTGCATGTGCAGATGAGAGCTCAGTCAGAATGCTGAAGCTCCAAGTTTGAAGAAGCACCTTTAGCTTCTCCTGGGTTGAGCTTTTTTTGGAAAGTCTTTTTTGAGGACAGCTAACTTCTGATTAACAGGCGCCAAACAATTTCCCCTCAAATCCCTCAGTTTCTAGGTTTATTTTGCAAATAGGAGAGTGCTCTCAATTCTAGTAAACTTTGTCCTCAATGTATTTCAAAAACCACTTTGTATTTCCCTTGACTCCAGTCACTGTGGGGCTGCTTATTTCTCTGTGTCTACTAAATTCAACTTTCCTCCTCATACAACCTGGGGATTGTAGTCTTAATTAGTCACACAAAATGGCCATTCAGAAAGGCTTTTTACTGAAACCTTGGAGGTTGGTTGTGGGTTCTGTGTGATCTTCTGAATTCAGCTCAAGTGTGCTGCACCTGAATGTGAAAGCTTGTTAGACAGATATTTTAGAAAGTGTCCCTGCCAAATGTAGTCAAGTGCTGATTCACTATTTTGTATATTTCTTTTGTGTACTCAGAAAGCCCCAGTTCAAGAGAAAACTTTTTCCTTGTGTGAAATATGTGAGACCATGGTAAAAGAAGTGACTGGCCTTTTGGAGAGCAACAAGACAGAGGTGTGTAAGTGGTGGAAATGGTACCTCTTCCTAGGCTTTGGCTAAAATGGGGCTGTATGGGAGGGGGAAGGAAAGTTAATTTTATTGCCTGTTATCATGGGAGTGAGATTTCCATCCTGGGTGAGAGGGAGTAAGAAAACATGTACCTTTGAACTGAGTCAGTTTTCTGTTCCTTGTTTGCCTCGCTTCACTGTGCTTCAGGAGGAGATTGTGCATGAAATGGAGGTGGTCTGCTACCTGTTTCCAGCAAGTGTCAAAGACCAGTGTAAGGACTTCATAGATGTCTATGGCCAGGCTCTGATTGACATGCTCTTGGAGGCAACGAATCCTGAAGCTGTGTGTGTTATGCTGAAATGCTGTGCGACCAACAAGCCTCCACAGCAGCCAGGTTGGTAACAAGGAATCAGTGGTGTTGCAAAATGAGCTAGTTCACCTATGATTGTCTCTTTTGAGGATATGTCCTTTAGTACTTTGCTGGTGCTGCCTCCTTTCTTCTATTTGGGGGAATTACCTAAGCACTGATTTTATTTTTTTTTTCTTCTCAGTTTTAGTGAAACCTGCAGGTGGCTTCTGTGATATCTGCAAGATGGTGGTAGCTTATGCGGACAAAGAACTAGAGAAGAATGCCACGACAGCTGAAATTGAAGCTTTACTGGAAAAAGTCTGTCACTTCCTGCCAGAGTCTGTCAGTGATCAGGTAAAGTGCTTGCGTAGGAGGCAGGATAAAAAGCGATGGTCTTGTTGATGGTTGGGAACTGTCCTTGCTACTTTGGTGGGTTTACTTAGATCCTACAGTGACGATTAAGCTTACCTTATTTTCTGTGTGTTTCACCTGTCATCCTGTCCACATGCTAATTTTAGATCCGTCTCGCAAGTGTCTCTACTGCTATGAATGTCCAGGTACTCATAACAGAGATCTCTGTGTCTGGGTGACTGCCTTGGTCTTTGGCTGGAGACAAACTGTCCACAGGTGCAGCTGGGTCTGGCTTGTGTTCAGCAACGTGATCCTTCCTAGGTTTCTCCCTTTGCTAGTTAGCAGCGAAGTGTAGCAGTTTCTCATGTGCATCAGAGCAAAAAAAAGAGGGAGCAGGCTTGATCCAAGGCAGCCAAATGACGACACAGGCCTTGCTGTGTGGCAGCCTGCCTTCTGCTCAGAACAGTGCAGGTGGAGATGAAGAGGACAAGACATCTTGCAGAGTGTTTTTAAAAACTAGAGAGCAGCATCTCTTGGTGGTTTTTATAAGAATAGTCAGTCTTCCTCTGTGAGAGGCTGAAAGGAATTAGGGGTGCAGGGGCATTAGGTTTTTGCACTCCCCATCCTTGAGGGTTAGTAGTCTTTTGAATAGATGGTGATTTTTTTTTTAAGGGCCTGAAATGGCTGGCTGGGTGGTTGTACTAATTTGCAGTCGGTAAAGGTTTGCCTGGAAATCCTCTGAGAACAGTGGGTGGGAACAGCTGAAGGGTTTTGAAGGGTTGTTTTTTTTCCTCAACACTGATCCTGTTCAAGGGATTAACGAAGTAATTGGAAATAGGCTGGCATAAGTCAGTGCGACAGCAAAAAGCAACACCTGTTAGGCCACTGCTATCAAGATTTACCTGGAAATCTTATTAGATGGCTGCTGAGCATCAGCAAGTGGCAGCTGCTTGTAAGTTTACTTTGGTGTACAATATACAGGCTTAAAGCAGCTATGAAACACTATTCCTGGTAACTGCTGTGAGGCTGTTTAATAGCTGTGGTTTGCTTATTAATTGGTGCCGTTAGTCCCTGCAGAGAAGGCTGGTATCTGGGTGTGCTTTGGAGATGGCCTCCCCACTAGAGGGCTGGCTGCTGCCGATGAGAACTGCTCATCCTGCTGCCTGGACCGAAGCGAATAGCAACTACTTGGGCTAAAAGTGCTCCAGAGTCATTCCTGTTCAGGATGTTTGTCTCCAGCCTGTTCAGTGTGCTTTCCTCTTGAGACAGCAGTGATCTCCACGATTACAGGCTAAGCTTTGCAAATCAGAGTGTGTCCTGCTTGGTTCTTTTTCCTTTTGACCCTTTTCTCATCATAACCTGACAGCTGCAGGCAGGTATGAGCTAGTAAAAAATGAGGTAGTTGTGTGATTAGTATGATGCCGAGTCCTTTTCTGTCTGCAAACCTCAAGCCTTTGCTTTATCAGTTTGGAGTGTATCTGGAGTGTTGTGTACAGGCCCGCCTGCTGCAGACCAGATCTTCCTCTTCTTTCTAAAGCTTCAACAAGAGAATCTCTTAACCTGTGTTTTGTTACAGTGTGTTCAGTTTGTGGAACAGTATGAACCTGTGGTTGTGCAACTCTTGGCAGAGATGATGGATCCCACTTTTGTTTGCACCGTGAGTATTGCGTTTAGTTCTGTCGCGCACGGGCTCCAACGCAGTCCTGCCTACTCCTCTGTACACCTCTCGGTGCCTAGTGTGCAGAAACTCTCCTGGAATAAAAATCAGCACGTTGAATGCTTGGAGCAAATGTGGTTGTGCAAGGCCTCGGGCTGACTGAATGGCCAGGTGTCTGACAGCTAGCCTTGTGCAAGGAAGGAGAGAAGAAAAGAGCTGCCAGTGGTTATCCACGTTGAGGTTCAGTAGCGATGTGTAGTGCGACCTGAATGCCATGAGAGGAAGTTAAATGACATTTTTGGAGAAAGCTCTTTCTCAAAACTTAATATGAAGAAGCAGTTGTGGTAACTTAATTCTTCCCTGTGTCAGGTTACTTCTTCATGTCTGCTCATTCAGCTGCAAGTGTGACCACAGCTGTCAGCTCCTGTGTCGCTTCCACACTCACTCAGGTGGAAGCTCAGGTGTAAAGCTGGACTTGAGATCTCTTGGTGCAAACAGAAAGATGCTGACTCTGTGCTCTTCTTTTCACAGAAACTTGGAGTCTGTGGATCAGCTAAACAGCCTCTCCTGGGGGATGACGCTTGTGTCTGGGGTCCAGGCTACTGGTGTAAGAACATGGAGACTGCTGCTCAGTGCAACGTACGTAAAGCAGGGTTCTGCCTCAAGTTCCCTCTTGACCTTTGGTAGCTCATTATAAACTACTTTCCTGGTTTTATACCACACTTTCAGGTGGATGAATTCCAGGTTCAGGAAACAAAAGAATAGCTAGAGCTGCTTGAGTTTGGTTAGAGGGTCTTCCATAGCCCTTAGCTTGCTTGAAGCAGACTGTTTCTGCTCCCTTACGTTCCTGTCTCCCACCTGCCTGCCAGCATTGCAGAACCTATAGTGAGGTACAGCGAGAACTTTATATTTAGTCTGTGTTCCTGCAGCCAAATGTACTGTGTCACGACCTCTCCTCAGGCTCTAAAAATTGGCTTCCAGCATTGATGTGGGCTGATGCTTTCTTTGCCAGGCCTTAATAGCTAAGGGTCATCAGCATTCTTTCCTGAAGCTTCTGGGTGGGGACGATTCTAGTCCTTTCTGGAAGCATTTTAAGAAAAACAAATTTGCTCCCAAGATCTTGGTTCAAAATAAGGCATTGAATTGTATGTGTAGATACACACTTGCTTGCAAACAGGCTTTTTTCCACTAACATACACTATTTCTTTCCCTTTAGGCTGTTGATCACTGCAAACGTCATGTGTGGAACTAGAAGAAGAATTTCCAGTTCTGAAAATTTGCCATGGCTCTTAATGTGGGCCAAGGTTGGCGGAGAGCTGTATCTCAAATGTCCCTCCTCTCTGCCTCATTAACAATTTGACCTTCAAGTTCCTTTATTGTAACTCTTCTGTAGCAATGCTGCTGTTGAAGGATCAGATCTTCATTGTTGACTTAACAGAGATATTTCTGATTGTACAGTTTAACTCATTATGCTCCTAAAAATAGTCAGTGTGTTGTAGATTTTTTTAATTGATAGGCTGAAGTGTTTTTTAGGTGCTGGGAAGAATGGCAGAGAAGGTGAAATGAGACAACTATTATCTTTTAATTTAAAAAAAGAACAAGATAATGACTAAACTTTCAAATGTCTTTCTGTAGTCAGCATTGGGAGGATTACATGCTTTGCATTTTTAACATCTGGCTGGAATATTAATTTTCTGTGTAACTGTAGGGGAACTCTAAGAGATAATGTTGAATCTGGGAATCCCTTCGGCTGGAATTTTCAAAGCTCTGCAGATGCAGAGGAGGGGCCTTTGTGTGCCCAGATACCTTTCAAATTAACTGGTACCTAAAAAGATGCATTTGCATTCAAGTGACCATGTTTTTGCATTTGGGTGACCATGCTTACAGCTCATGGTGTTATCATAGCTAAGGAAACCCTCCCTCAGCCTTTGATCATGTCCTTTTTATTTCCTCAGACTATTTGGTCTGAGCATGGGTGTTCTACTGTCAAGCCCTTTACAGTGGGATTTCTGTCTTCTGAAGCATGCTGATGTCCTTAAGGAATGGCTCCTTTTTTTCTTCTTACCCCTAGTTGCTCAATTCTGCTTAGTCTTGCAGCTTCCTACATGCAGCCAAGCAGGTGCCAAGGAGGTGGAGTGAGCTGGGTTGGTAGAAGATAGAGGGGAAAAAGTCATCAGGAGCTGTGCATATGTCAAAGTGAGTTCAGTATAGAGGGCAGAATGCATGGAAAAATAATTTTTATTGTAAACTGCCCTTTGTTTCTTGATCTTTTTTCCTTGCGTGGCATATTTCAGTCATCTAAAACTTCAGAGGTGCTATGAGACTTGTGGGGAGTTTCTGTTCACACCACCCGTTCTCACTGACGCTCAAACCATTTGAGTAGTTTGAAGTTTTTTTTTTCCAGAGTTCCCATTTCTGTTGGGAAATGAGTCTGAGTAGCACGCGGAGGTGGCAGATGGTGAGAGCTCTGCAGTGGGTATTTGGCAGCTCTGCTGGTGTACCTGACAACCTGCCTTTCATGTCCTTGCAGCATCCTGCTGAAACGGCCTGAACTTCTCAACAAAAAAGCCTTTCAGGGCAGGCTGCTGCCCTGGAAACAAGTCAGGCCCTTGAGGTTAGGGTCCTTGAGAACGAGAATCCTGCTTATGTTGCTTGAGACAGACCTTGCATCCCCTACCAGCAATTAGTGTGTAGTTCTGATCAAGTTAACCCCCAAAATGGAGGCACCAGAGTAGCTCTGAGGAGACCTTTGGGAAGGAGGAGCTGGGCAGAGGTGGAGCTTTGAAAATTCCAGTCCTGTTCAGAAAGGTGCCAGCAACTGCTACTGTTCCTGTGATGTCTCGGGCGAGGCGGGAGCTCGAGTAACAACGCTTTAGCAGCAAGCAAAGTAATTTTCATACAGTTCAATGGAAAACCACTCGACTGCAGCTTTTTAGCTATTTACGTGTACATACTAAATGTCTGGGCACTGTTGACAGATAGCAATACCGGTTTGTCTTTCCCATTTGCATTTGTACAGAACACTGAAACACTCGTGGCTTAAAAAAAGAAAAACAGTTTCTCCTAAAGATGTAAAATACCTGCAGCTTTGTCTTGACAGGCTTGTGCAGTGGCTCCAGCAGTGTATCCCTGTTGGGGTAGGTAGGAAGGAAGTGGGCTCCCTTCAGCATTGCTGCCCTGGAGGTACAGGTTGTGTTACAGGCGTGTGGTCTGGTATTTGATTTTTTTTTTTTTTTTTAAACTGAATGGTGTTCTCTTAACATGATTTTTTTTGGGGGGGTGGGGGGAGGTGGGAATGGATTGACACTTGGTCTTAAGGTTGGCAAGGTTTTAATTTTCTTGGGGTTTTAGTAGTGAAGGATTCATGCTAGCGAGCTGTCGGGCGGGGTGAACCAGGGGAAATCCTGTGCTAGCGCTGGGAAGTTTTCTCCCTTCCTGTGGACCGTGGCACCTGACCCGCTTGAGTTACGCTGGGGGGACACACGTGCAGTTGCTTTCTAAAGAACATTGTCTTGATTTTGCACAAAAGCTTCCTTAATGAACAATAAAAACTTCTGTAAACCATAAGTCTGTGTGTTTCATTTCCTTGTTGTGTGCTGGTTGCTGGAGGACCGTGCTAGCTTCCCCTTTGCTGCCGAGCCAGGAGAAGGCACGTCCCAGAATGTCGCAGGGAATCCGGGACTGAACGACAGGAATTGTAATTGCCTTGCAGCATGCGTGTCCCATCAAGCCTTTGTTCTGCTGAGGGCTGTTGCAGGTCTGAGAGGCTTGTCAGGGATTGCCACCGCCGCGCTCTTCCCCGGACACACGCAATGCCTGAGGTGAGGCAACAGCCCCGTGTTGCAATTCCTGGGCCTTGCGCAGGCTGCGGGGAGTTCCTGCTGAAGCCGCTTGATATCCTGACTTGCATTTAACGTGGCTTTCCTTTTGTCTTCATTCTTTATTTTGAATAAAATAGATGTCTTTTAAATGCTCTAAGCAAACACCTTGGCTCCTACTTACACCATTAATTCACCTGTCCTAAACATACTGGTCTTTAATGTCCCTGCACTGGACTTTTCTGTAAGGGATGATGCGCTGTTCAGAGAGAGCAGGGAGGAGGAACATGTCCCAGGACAGGAGGACAGTTCTCCTTGGCTGTGCCCACCCCTCGCTGTCAGGATTGGTGAGGATCCCATCAAGCAGCAGGTTCTGGGCTGGTTTTAACTTCCCAGGAATACCTGCCTGGCTTGGGTCCCTCCCTCCACTTGTAGGCTGGGGATGATTTTATAATCAAGGTGTAAGGAGAGGGGTGTGGTAATTGCCCTGCGTAGGTGTGGGTTCTCACTACTGCCAACCCCTCCACAATTCCTCAGACTGGGAGCAGCACAGAAGGAGGAACCAGCCACTGAGGACTATCGTAGGAACGGCATGGAGAGCAAATGGAGGGGCTGGGTGCTGATCCTCGCTGTGTGCCTGGGCTCCTACCAAGGTAAGGCCAAGCCTGGGGGCAGGGCTCGAGGAGAGCCCAGAAAACCCCTCTTGAACCCCCAAACTATTCCTAGTTCAAGTGTTTAAGCTCCATGGAGTGATTCCTCATCCCTGCATGTGCTGGGAGTTGGGCTGGAGGAGAGCTGGGGCAGGTGGCACCACCGGCTGCTTTACCTCTTGCCCACCTGGATGTGAGCGTTGCAACTTCTGCCCTTAAAAATGATCTCAGGGCAAAATGGTGTTTGGTCCCTCCCTTCTCCAGATAGCGGGGGTTCAGGTGTTTTGCTGGGGTATGGAAGGAGGGAGGCCGGTTGATGGGGTGTCTCAGCAGTGATGGGGGAGAGGGCTGCTTTGCCTGCTGCCCTTGGCTTTGGGGTCTGCCTGCCTATGAGTGATCTGGGCAAAAACACCTTGTTGTCCTTGCACGATGGAGTGACCACGGTGCTGTCTGAGCCTGCCCCTTTCTTTAGGGGCCTCGTAGGAGGTGCAGGAGGCAGGAAGCCTCCTCTGCTGTGGCTTGCCCAGCTCCAGGTAAGGTGATGGGGTGCACTGCTGCTGCCCTGTGCACCTTTGGAGACCTCTCATCATTGGGACTTTGGGTATCTGTGAGCAAATCCTCCTGCAGATAAGCTTATGCTGCCATCCCCTAGGCAGCCCCCCGATAGGAGTGAGGAAGTGATATTTGGCTCATTCCTCTACCCCTCCCCACCAAACAAGTTGGGAAGAGCCTATTTTTACACCCTGGTTCTTGCTCAAGGGGAAATTCCTTATTCCAGGGAAAATTTCTCTGGGGAGGCCACAGACCACTACTGCTGTAGGCAAAAAAAAAATACAAGAAGTAATACTTTTAGAGGGGAGAACCCCTTTTTCACCCTAATTACCCCAGGCTCAGCCCATCTGACTCCTCCGACGTGACCTGTCCAGGCGCCGGCTTTGTGGTGGAAGAGTCGTGACTGCACAGGCTTGGCCTGGTGGTGGGGGGGACATGCCAAGGTGCTCCAGCCGGCAACAGGCAGAGCAGGAAAGTTCACCTACGCCTGGCACGTCCATCCTTGGGGTGATGCCTGCCCTGGAAGCTGGTGGCAATTCTTGTGGTGGTGGCTCGGCTGCCTGGCACGGTGTGGATGGTGTGTCTGTGGGACCGGGGGCCACTGCAAGCCTTGGAGAAGGATTTTGATGCTGGGAAGAGTGTATGTTTTTTGGCATAACAGGGGCGTGCGCCAGGCCAGGAACTGGGGCGCCGGGGCCCACGCCGCCACCTCCGGGGTTTACATCACAACCTGCTCGCCAGGCTCTGCCGGCTCGGCTGGCGTGCTGTGGGGCTGTGCGTAATGCCGGCACAGCCCTGCCAGATCTCCAGCACTGAGCTGGATCCCCCCTGAGCAAAGCCCACCCCACCCCCGGGGCCTGTCAGCTGGAGACAGGGCAGTCCTGGCTGTCCTGGGGCCACCACGGCGCTGTGGGAGCATCCCCACCTCGCCACGTGCTCTGTGCCGGGGCTTTGCTGAAAATGGCATCGTCCAGTGTCCTGCTGCCTGGGTCCCCGTCAGCACAGGGTGGCTCCGGCACAGCTTTGAAATGTGGAGGAGAGCTTGCAGGGCACCAGCTGCCCTGGTTGCTTGCCCTGTGGCAATGCTTTCCACCTGGGGAAGCTCCCCTTTCTCTCAGCAGTTGGGTGTTATGATTAATATTAATTATTTTTGTGGCTCAGCACTTGTTGCCTGAGTTTCAGCTTGAGCAGAGTGAGGAGTAAGCGCCAAGCTGAGCCACCAGGAGCCAGAAGGGTGCAGGTCCAAACCACTGGGGTCTTTTAGACCAGCCAAACCCCACCATGCTGTTGCTGGCAGCTTCCTTAGGCTGCTGGTCCAGTCTCAAGCACGGGGCTGTGAGAGATGCCTGTGTCCATGGATCAGGCAGGACCACCTCAGAAACAAGCTGTGGGGTTGTTGTCTCCCTTCTTTTTTTTTTGGTGCTGTCCCTTAACGCTTCCCCTGACTTGCCATTCCTGTTCGCCTGACGCTAGTGCCAGGGTTAAAAAAATAACTATATCTATCTCAGCTGATGCAGTGACCGTGGCATCGCGCTGCTGGAGAGATGTGTGGGAAGCCGTGCATGGGAAACCGGGGGGACTCGCCCTGCCCCTGGGCTCGCTCCTGCCCTGGTGCTGCTGTCAGCCCGATGGGGCAATCGGGGCTGAAACACCACCCGGCACCCGCCGAGCTGCGCCAGCGCTTTTGGGAGCAGGTTGGGGGTGGGGGGTGACCCTTGGTAGCCTCCTCCTCACAGCTCCCACCCCCAGGGACTTGCCGGGGTGGCCTTGGGCAACTCAAGCCACTGCCCCAACATGTCCTGTGGATGAGTTGAAGGCGTTGCCAAAATCTGGCATGCAGGAAAAGCAGCTCTGGGGAGAAACCTGATAAGGGCAGGGTGGTGGAAGGAGCAGTTTCTGCTTTCAGCTTTATTCCTGCTGTACAAAATCATATGGTCAGGGTCAGGTGGTAGAAGTTGGATAAAAATTCTCTGGGAGGGGTAGTTGTGCTTTGCTTAGAAATGCAAGAGACTGTGCGACAGAGTCTGTTCAGGTGCTGCATCCCATGTGCCCTCTGACTTTCTGGAGCACTTTCTGGCCTAAGCAGGGCAGCGAAGGGCTTGGGTTGTGCCAGCTCCCTGCCTCCTCCCCAGCTGCATCCCGGGTGGGCACAGCCCCCAGTGGGAATAAACACTCACCCCATTGTAAGTGAATCCAAGGTGGCAATTAAACCGCCGGCATTGCGCCATGCCCCTGCGCTGCCCAGGCAGCCGGGGCGGGTGATGGTGCCGCTGCCACCGTGCTGGGGATTTGCAGGCAGGAGAAAATGCTGTCGTTGGGAGGAAATGAAAAAAAAATCCACCCAAAACTGAGGTTGCTTAATCGTTGCCAGGAGCCACGGTGTGGCTAACCAGTTGCTGCGTGAGGCTGAGCACTGGCACCCCCCAGTTTGCTCATTTTGCAAGATTTATTGCAGTTTTTATAAGCAGCCACCTCCCTAGCCTGTTGAAGATCTCTGCAAGGCTGAGGATGATCCCCCAGATTTGTTTTGTATTTGATGCTGTCCCAAAGCTGCTGCAACATCCTGTTGAAAAAGTTGGTGGCATGCAGTGACCCAGCAAAGCTGGTCTTTGCTGTGCTTAAAAAATCATAGAATCACAGACAAGTTTGGGTTGGAAGGGACCTTAAAGACCATCCACTCCCAAACCCTGCCATGGTCAGGGCCACCTTCCACCAGCCCCGGTTGCCCAAAGCCCCATCCAACCTGGCCTTGAGCCCTGCCAGGGAGGGGGCAGCCACAGCTTCTCTGGGCAACCTGTGCCAGGGCCTCATCACCCTCACAGGGAAGAATTTCTTCCTCATATCTAATCTAAATCCACTCTTCTCCAGTTTAAAACTGTTACCCCTCATCCTATCCCTACACCCCCTGATCCAGAGTCCCTCCCCTCTTTCCTGCAGCCCCTTTCGGCCCTGGGAGGCCGCTCTAAGGTCTCCCCGCAGCCTTCTCTTCTCCAGCTGAACCCCCCAACTCTCTCAGCCTGTCCTCACAGGGGGGGCTCCAGCCCCTGAGCATCTTCATGGCCTCCTCTGGCCCTGCTTGAGCAGGTCCATATCCTTCTGAATTTGGTGCCTCCAGAGCTGGACCCAGCACTGCAGGGGGGTCTCACAGAGTGGAGCAGAGGGGGAGAATCCCCACCCTTGCCCTGCTCCCACCCTGCTCTGGGTGCAGCCCAGGAAAAAAATAAATAAATAAAATCCAGCAATCACACCACCATTGCGAAAGTTGAGGGTGAATCACAGTGGGAGGGTGAGAAGCGTCACCCTCGGCTTGTGGGGCAGGGCTTGGGTCAGGGTGCTGGTGGGGAGGTTGGTGTGGAGGAGGAGAGGGTCTATGGGTGCCCCAGGGGCTGACAGTCTCCCCCTCCCCTACAGCCGGGGCCAGCCCCCTCCACGAATGTGGCGAGCAGCCGGAGGACTGGTGCCGCGATGTGGCTACGGCGGCCAAGTGCGGGGCACTGGAGCTTTGCCAGATCACCGTCTGGGACCAGGCCCTGGGGGTAACCGTGTCAGGAGGGGGGATGTGGGGGCATGGTGGGATGTGCCCGTCCTGCCCCAAAATGGGGGGCTGGGGGGAGAATCCCAGCCTTGCCACCCTGACGCTGGGCGCCCAGAGGAACATCCACTGTTGCTCTTGGGCAGCAATGTGTCCGCAGGGTGAGGGGCAAAAATGAGTGGGTACCCCGGGATATCCCCAAGTGCCCCTTGGAGGGGTGTTTTTGAGATAAAGGGTTGGGGTTTGGGGAGCAAGTGGGGGTCTGGGTGCCATAGCAGCATTCCCACACATCCACTTTCAGCAGAAGGGGATCCCGTGTCACCTGTGCCAGGTGGTGGTCTCTGTGGTGGGCAAGATCCTGCAGGACAACCGCACTGAGGTGGGTCATGGCCGGGGGGGGGTGTGCGTGTGTGTGGCTGGTGTGTCCCCCCGCTCCACCATGGGACCAGCCCAGCTCTGAGCTCTCCCCTTATCACCTAGGAAAAGCTGCGGCTCTTCTTGGATAAGAAATGCCAGTACCTGCCCTTCCAGGACTGGTCTGTCAAGTGCAAGAGGATGGTGGACACTGGCATCCTCATCCTCGTCCAGCTGGGCAAGCAAGTGCTGGTAACTGGCTGGGACGACCCCCTTGGATTTACATTTCTCCACGGTTTGGGATGTCTTGGGGGCTTGCAGGGCAAGGGAGGCTCTTGGAGCCTGGGACAAAAACCTTTGCAAGATGGAGATGGGGATGGAATTGACTCAGGGATGGGGGGGAGAGCAGGGTGATGGGGCAGATGAGGCCCCAAGCCCCCACCCCTCTGCTCCCCCAGTCGGACCCAAAGGTGGTGTGTGGGACCATCAGGCTGTGCCAGCCCCGAGAGAGCCCCACGGGGGCCCTGAAGTTTCAGAAGCCGCCGCCAGCCCCTGCAGGCCCCGCTCAGGACTTCGCTGACCTGGTTGCCCCCTTCATCGCCAACGTGCCCCTCCTGCTGAATCCCCAGGACCTGCCCCGTGGCGAGGCCCAGGTACCATGGTACAGGCGAGAATGCCATTGATGCTGCTTAAGGGTGAGAATCACCTAAGCATGACCTATCTTCTAATAATTTTAAAAAATATTAAAATTACCACACAGCTGAAATGCCATCTGGTTAGGGGTGTCACCAATTTGGGGATATTGCAGGATGCAGGGGGGGGACGGGGACACCAGAGACATGCCAGCCAAAAAGCTGCCCCAAATTACAACCAGAATTTAAATCCCAGCCCTGCAACTTAATGCAAACGCCAGGGGAGTTCAGTTTTATTTTTGGGGAGGGGGATACTGATGTGTGCCTGCCCGTGTTGTCCTGCAGGAGAAGGAAGAGGTGTGCGGGGACTGCCTGCAGCTGGTGGCGGCAGTGCAGCTGGAGCTGGGGACCAGTGCTGCCTTTGCCCAGGCGTTGGTGGCCCACGGCGAGCGGGCGTGCGAAGGCCTGGCACCCGACCTGGCACGCTGGGTAAGGGCTCCCACATCACGCTTGGGCTCCCTCCTCCTCCTCGAGGTGGCACCGGAGCATCTTTGGCAGCTGCCTGCTTCCAAGCAGCGCCCAGGGCAGGCTGACCGGCCGCAGACGGGGCGGTGGGGTGTCCTCGGGCGCTGACACCGTGTCTCCCCCCACACAGTGCAAGCACTACCTGGCCAAGTACGTGGACGTGGTCACCCAGCTGCTCCAGTACATGGTAAGTGGGTCCTGGGCTGCTGGGGGAGGGGGGTGCTGGCGGGGGGGCCGAGCGGCACACCTGAAGGGACCTCATCAGCAAATGTGGGGCCCTGCTCTCTCTTTTTTTTTTTTTTAATTAAACCCACAAGCTTTTAAATATTTTCTCCCACTCTCTCTGGCTTGCAACTGCTGTAATTCTTTTTTATTTTCATTTTGTCTTGCTGATTTCTGGCCCCTCCACCGGTAGCAGGCTGAGGTAAGTGAGATCCATGCCCTGATGGGCTGAAATCCCCCTCCATGGGAAGTGGGGGGGCGCGGGCTCACCCTCCCGGGGGGGATGCCCACCCGATTCAGGTTGTCTCTCTCCCCAGGACCCCCAGGAGCTGTGTGGCCATCTGGGACTCTGCTCCTCCACCTCGGCACTGCCCCTCCACATGCTGCTCACAAAGAAGGTGACACAGGTCCTGAGCGTGCTGGGGGTAAGTGGGAACAGCCCCCCCCCAACTCTGCTGTGCTCCTTAAAATCCAAACACTGGGAACAGGGAGCCTTATTTTGCCTTTTTTTTTTTTTTTTTTCCCTCGAGCGTCTCCATTTTTCCAAGGTGGGGAATGCCTTTTGTGGGGGTTGATGGCTGGGTGGGTGGGATGCGGGCAGCTCTGAGGGGGCTTGGCCTGTGTCCCACTGCCTTGTCCCAACAGGATGAGGAGGGCACCACGCCGCTGTGTGAGATGTGCCAGTTCGCTGTGAAGACGGCTGAGAGCCTCCTGGAGAACAATGTGACAGAGGTGAGTCCCGTGGCTGCGTTACAGGGATGGGAGGGACTGGGAAAGGGGCTCAAAATGGGCAGCAAGGAGCTGGGGTGTTTCACTTTACCTGCTTTCTCCCGGCAGGAGCAACTGGTGAACGACATTGAGAAGGTGTGCTACATGCTGCCCCACGGAGTCATCGGGCAGTGCAAGGACTTCGTCGACTCCTACGGCAAAGCCGTGGTCATCATGCTGCTGGAGGCCACCGACCCGGAGGCCATCTGCACCATGCTGCACTGCTGCCCCCGGAGAGGGGACACCGCCCGAGGTCAGCTGGGGGGACCCGGGTGGGCACCCAGATACCGGGTGCTGGGTGGGGGGGTGCTAATGGCCCCCCCTCATGTCCCCCAGGGGCTGCGGCGCTGGAGCAGCTGGCAGTGGGTGCGGGCGCCTTCTGCAATGTCTGCCAGATCTTCATCACCTACTTTGATAACGAGCTGCTGAAGAACGAGACGCTGTCGGAGCTGGGTGACATGCTGGAGAAGGGCTGCGAGCTGCTGCCCCCGCCGCTCACCGGCAAGGTCAGCTAGGGTGGGGGAGCACCCAGGCCGGTGGGGACCCCCCCGACCCTCCCCATCGGGCTCACCCCCTCTCTCCTTCCCAGTGTGAGGCGATCGTGGTGCAGTACGAGCCGGCGGCCGTGCGGCTCCTGGTGCAGATGATGGACCCCACCTTTGTCTGCACCGTAAGTGTCACCGTGCCATGGGCGCTGCACCCACTCCCTCCCCTGGGCAGGGCAGCCCGGACCAAGATGGGCATCTTTTATCCAAGCCTGGTGGGGTTGGAAGAGTGGAAGTGGGGTCAAAGGGTGCTCATGGGGGTTTTTTTCTTCCCCCTCCCACCCTTTTCCTTTGCAATGCAGAAAATAAGAGCCTGTGAATCACCCAAGGAGGATCTCCTGGGCTCGGACCCCTGTGCCTGGGGCCCGCACTACTGGTGCAAGAACATGGCCACGGCAGTTGAGTGCCACGTAAGTGTCAGCTGCATCCCCTGCCCTGGGTCTGCAGGGTGCTGGGGGTCCCTGCTTCCCCCCTCCCATCCCTCCCTGCCTCTCCCACAGGCTGTCGAGCACTGCCGGCGTCACCTATGGAACTAGGAGCCACCTCCCCGGCCGGCCGGCCTTGCCCTGCCGTTTTGGTTCAGGATCCCAAAGCCCCTCTCTTGGGATGTGCCTGCACCTGCGGACGGCGACAGCCGGAGTCCACCGGCCTCTCACCCCGGCGGGGGCTGTGGGGTGCCCCAGCCGCCTCCGCCACTTCCTTTTCCACCCCTGGGGCTTGGATTTCCAAATCAGGTTAAGGGACTCATTTCTCAGGACTGGGGATTCAACCTCGCTGACTCTTCGGCCGACTGCAAAATCCCACCATCTCTCCCCATTCGCATCCTTCTCCTCACCCCATCCCACCCTGCCCTGAACCGCTCGTAAAGCCAGATCCTGCGACGTGGATCCGTCCCCCTGGGCTGGATGGTTTCTGTTGCCCGAATGCCAGCACCCCAGTCCTGCCTGCTGGCAGTCTCACACCGCAGGTCTCTGGCTTTTGGCAAGCCCAGCTCTTTGCTGGTCCCTCTTCAATTAGGGGTGGCTTTTTTTTTTTTTTTTTTTTTTTTTTTTTTTTTTTTTTTTTTTCCCTGGTCACCGGTTAAAGAAACAAAGTGGATTAAATTTACCTGCAATGCCTGGCTTTGCATGACATTTGCAGTGTACTGATTTTGTGTCCGGCTGATTGCTGGAGATAGTTAGATGTATTTTAAGCATCCACTGAACAAAAATATGTGTGAGTTTGGGGGCAAAGATTTCCTTTCATGCAGACATCCCTGCCTGAAGGGGTCCCATGCCAACCCAACCCTGAGTCAGTGGGGTGCTGGCTTGTCCCTTCCTGCCGCAGCAGGGGGGGCGCTCGCAGTGCCCAGTCCTGAGTGTGCACGGGAGCATCTCACTGCAAATAAACTCTTCCCGTGAGCCCGGCTGGTTGTGTCCCTCCAACTCCTGGGGTGCCATGGGGCTGACAGCATGGCGAGAGGGGGAAAACCTGGGGGAGGTTTAATGCTGCCCCCAAGGTCCAGGGCACAGCAACAGCTGGGGCAGCGTCTAGTGAAGCTGGTGGATTGAGGGGGTGAATTAAGGGAAAAAAGGGAGGTTTCTCTTCAAAAGGTGGTTTGAGTATGAGGAAACCATCATGGCGCAGTCGGGGAGGAAGGACGACAGACAGGTTACCCAAAGCCATAGACAGTGTATTTCTGAGTCCCGTAACAGACCGTGCCCGAAACTCTCCACAAGGTTACGATTGGAAACAAACCCCCGAACGAACAAACCCGAAAGCAAGAGAGAAGGGGAAAGAAAAGGGCAAGAAAAGACACGCACGAGCACTCCACATCCAGAAGCCCCAGTTATTGTCAGTCTCTCGCTTTTCTTTGTCAATGTCGCAACATGTTTTGGTAAAGCCAGCAAAATGGAGAAATGTCTTTTTTTTTTTTTTTTTTTTTTTAAAAAAAAAGTTTTTTTTTTCATAAGAAAAATAAAAAAAATTTAATGTTTTCATGGATAAATGACAGGCGAGTAAAAGCATACCGGTCCTGAGAGCCCTTTCCCGGGGCCAAGCTCTCCAAGGCTGCCGGAGTGAACCGCACCGGTTGGCCTGGACTCCTTCTGCAGGGGAAGGGGGGCCAAGCACCGGTCGCCGGGTGCCCCCAGCCCCCACCACAGCCCCCCTGATCCATGCTTCATTCCTGCTGGCCCCGTCTTGCCTAGAGGAGCACCACCACCACCACCACCACCGCTCGTCATAACTCGGTGATCTCCAGAGGGCTCTCCATGATCACCTCCCGCATCTTGTGCAGGGGGGTGGACTTGGCTGACTCGGTGCGGGCGTTGTGGTCACTGTAGCCCCCGCAGTCGGCGGTCAGAGTCTCCAGCGAGCGACCCAGCACCTTCTGGTCATCCTCGGGCAAGCTGTTGAGGTCAGAGGCGAGCAGCGTGCCCGTGCTGCCGTGTACCACGTGGATGCCATCGGGACCTTTCAGCTCCACCGGCTGCTTGTGTCGGAAGCGGAGGCTGCCCTGGCTGGGGCTGCGCTCCTCCTCCTCCTCCTCCAGCTCCTTCTGGATCAGCTGCAAAAGGTCCATGGAGCGGTGGGGAATCACGACTGCGGTCAGAGCAGATCCTGGCTTCCCCACCTCCGAACCTCCTGCAGTGCTGGAGCCCAGCGGGAGGGACGGGAGCCTTTCTGAAGTAACCTCAGAGCACCATGATGAAGATCACCAACACGAGGATGATCTCTGGCTGGATCACTCGCTCATCAGGTGGCCACCCTGGGTCAGGCTGCCAGTTGGGTGATGTGTCCCGCAGCAGCCCCCACAGTGGCCAAGAGAGGGTTTTGGACCCAGGTTGGGATTTGGGGTTGTATGAGGGTGGTGGTGCAGGAGGCAGACAAGGAAAGGAGTTGAGGAAAGGCTGAATGGGCTGGAGGGAGATAAGGGCAAGAAGAGATGATGGGGCAGAAGGGCTGAAAGCTGTCTCCTGTCCCTCTGTTCTCCTCCACTCTGTCTGTCCCATGTTTTGCCCCCCATGAAGAGGGGGAAGGCTGCAGGAGGAGCTGCTTCTCCCCACACAAGCACTCCTGCATCAAAACACTCTGACCCAGCCTTTTTGCCTCAAAAACCTGCTGGGTTAATAATCTCAGAGGAGCAGAGGGGAGGGAAGATGTCCCCATGTGCGTGCAGGGATCTGCAGCTTCTTGGCCAGCCTTGGCAGAGAGACAGAGAGGTGATGGACAGAGACCACCCCACAAAGTGGGGGATCCTCCTCCAGGGTAGGAGACACCAAGGGAGAGGGTGCTGCTGATGCTCAGAGGAACCATGGGGGTCACGAGAGCTGATGCACTGTGGGGAACTGGCAGCCTCAGTGGAAAACCAGCATCTGGCTCATTTTGGCCAAGCAGAGAATGAGGGGGAACCACTGGGTGACAGGGACTGCGGCCGTGGGGGGTAACCACAGCCTGCAGAGCTAGGAAGACACACTGCATCCCAGAGGGCACGGCAAGCATCTCCCCACGCCCATGCACACCCCATCTACCTCTGAGACCGAGGAGCGGTCCCCCTGACTGGAGGTGGCCTTATGCACCATCCGCTGGGCAAAGAGTTTTTTCAAGCGCATGTAATCATCCAGGACCACCTTCAAGAGAGAGCCCTGGGCGGAGGGGGGAGAGATGGCAGGTTACCAAGGGACATGGTTTGGTTGGCGGGAGGCTGGCCTTGTCCCAGAATTTTTTTGAGTGATATCACCCTCCAGCACCGCAGCTGTGAACCTGGAAGCCATAGCAGTAGGAGAAGCCCCCCTCAGTGAAGGGTGCCCGCAATCAGCACTCACCTTGATGGGTCCCTCCCGCATGATCTGCCCCAGCTTGGCAATGTTGTCGTACTCCTGGATGGCTGCCCGCAGGTAGCGGTCATCCTCGGGCTTGGCCGCGGAGGGCTCTCTCCCGAAGGTCCCCTGCGGGAGGAGAGAGCGGCTGAGGAGGCGGTGTGGGTGTTGGGCGTGGGGAGGAGGTGTCCTGGTGGGGTCTGTGTCTCACGTGGGTGCGGGCAGGGCTGTTCCAGAGGTCGGTGATCTCGCTCAGGTTCTCTGGCAGGTCATCCTCGTGCTCTGCCTGTGCCGCCAGCTCCATGTTCCTGCAGAAGGGGTCCAGCCACACTGGGTTGGCCCTGCCCAGGGGAAGAGAAGCAGCCCTCAGCACAAAGAGTGGCAGCATCCCTAATGCCATCCCGAGTCCGGATGCTGAGGTTGCGCTGCCTCCTCCTGCCCCGTGCAGGCGTGAATTTGTCTTCTCTGGATCCAGATGTGTGTCAACACCCGACTGTCATCTTTACTTACTGCAAGCCTGGCCAGTATTGGCAGAGATGGATTCACAGGAGAAAGCACAAGGTCTTTGGACTTTAAAATCTCACAAGACACGCATGCATCCCAGGGCCAGAGCCATGTCCCATACGGCATGCCTGGCCTCCTGCCTCCACAGAGCAGAGAGGCATTGCATGTCAACCTCCCGCACCTCACTGGCTGCAAAACACGGGCGTCAAGCTCTCAGGAGCAGGCTGTGATCCTGTGAGGTGGCAAACCAAGGGGAAGGAAGGGGAGAACTCACCCATCAAAGGAGTACTTGTTGGTGTTCGGCATGTCCATGATGTCCATGAAGCCTCTGTTCCCTGAAAAAGGCAGAGGCAGGGGTTACAGGACGGGGGTTACAGGGCAGCGCATCAGCAAGCTGAGCAGTGAACCACGGGGAGACTCTTTATTGGAGAGGGAAACTTGGCGACCAAAAAGGCACTGGTGGCGTGAGAAACATGCTGAATGCAGCTGATAATGTGGAACCTGGATGCTGAGAAAAGCCTCCCCATCATGCCTTGCTGAGCAGGATCGCTTCTGATTTACACCCCACTGACAGCCCCTGCGTCTTCCCTGTGCACACACCCCCCCACC
>NW_020799106.1:7015018-7031998 GCF_003259725.1 Athene cunicularia
ACCCCCCCCCCATGCTCTTCATGCACCCTGCATGCAGCTGGAAAACCCCAAACACTGCTCACCCGTGGAGCCAGCCACTATGGCTTTCAATTTCCGTTTGTGCCTGCAAAAGAAATACAGCAAATCAGGAAAGAAAATAAGGAAGATGCTCGAAAGGAGAGGGGGACACAGATCTGCAATAACCCTGCAAACAGCCCCTGTATCTATAAGAACGGTGTGTTTGGTGGGAGGGGCACTATTAGCATTAAAACCATTATATTTTGGGGGAAGAGGAGCAATTTCCGAATCCAGGCTGAGCCCCGCCGCAGAAGGTGTTGGGAAGCTGATGCCTTCCTTTGCTTGCTGGCACTGCCAGGGCCAGGATCAGCCCCGCGGGTTCCCCTGGCCCGTGGAGACTGCAGCTCGTAGGGCAGAGCCTGGGCGTTACTCACACTGTCCGGTAGTACCAGTTCATGAGGATGAAGAGCATGGCAGCCAGGAAGAGCAGGACGGCCAGCACGATGATCGCCATCTAGGAGAGACAGAAGGGTGGTAGTGACCTCTGGCATGGAGCCGGCACTCGTTGGTGGGCACCTGCATGCATTTATTTGGGTGAAACATGTCTCCAGGCCATGACAGGCCATGGAGGACGGGAAAAGACATCGCCCCACCTGTGAGCAGCAGTCATCTCCGGCCCCAGCTGGGCTGTTACCTGCAGAGCCGAGAGGTCATCTGGGGCCCGGGTGGTGATGGCGGGCTGCACATCCAGCACATTGTAGTTCCTGAAGAGGTTCCTCAGCTGCTCCTTGTTCTCGTCTATCATCTGAATCACCCTGGGAAGAGAAGGGTTGCTTGGGCATCTTGACATTAATGAAGCTCTGCGAGGACTCAACAGGCCAGGCGATGGGCTGGGTGATGGGCAGGTGACGTACCGCTCCACGTCCAGGATGCGGTTGGTCTCTCTGTTCACCACGTGGATCAGCAGCTCTGTCTGTGCGAAGTTCACTCGACCTTTCTTGTCAACATGGAACTGGGGAGACACAGCAAGGTCTGCAGTGTGGGAGAGGTTTCTCCTCCTGGGGCATCTCCTAAGTCTGCTCTGAGGTGTGGCACGAAACCCTCAAGCCTGGCATGGGGTTGGTCTGGACCCCATCATTACACCCCAGCCTGGGGTGTACTCATCACCTTCAGAACTCAGGGATATCTATGGTTTATACAGACAGCACACCCTCAAAGGAGACCTTCCAAGCAGCATGTGGAAGGTTATCCACGCCTCAAAACAACATCAAAGGTGGATGGTTACCTGCACGTCATCTGTGTTGACGATGGCACCTGTGATGTTGGAGAGTAGGCTGATGAACTCCTCCTCGAACTGCCTAACTTTGTCAGGGATCTCATTGATGATAATTTTGACCCGCTGATCATCCCGTAGGATGTAAATCCCCACAATGGCCGTGTCATTGTGGCCCACCAGGTCAGAGGCAATGATGTCCACCACGAAGTAGCCAGGGTTGTAGGCCGTGAAGAGGTCAAAGGTTCGCAGGATCCCATCAAAGGTTCCTGGAGGAAGGTCACAAGCCCGGGACTGGTGACCCTGGCCACAGGGACATCTCTGGCCATGGCCCCATGCTCCTGTGACGCTCAGGGTACGCACCGATGCTGAAGATGTTGGCCACCTCCTCAGAGTCGTTGGAGTGCTGCTTGATATAGCGGATGCCCAAAATGTTGTACAGGACCAGGCTGTTATTGCCCACATCGGTGTCCACTGCAACCACTCTGATCAGCTCTGATCCCACCTTGGCGTCAGTGGCAACCCCTTTGAGAGAGAGATGGGACACAGACCTGGGCCTGCCCCTTCATCCAACTGGATTTTCCCTGGAGCATCTCTGGCTCCTGGTGACCCTCCAGCCCCCGGCACCACTTACCTGCTGTGTACTCTGACTTGGTGAACTGGGGGGACTGGTCATTGATGTCATCCAGAAAGATCCGCACCTCCTGAAGGGTCAGATCCCTGCTGAGGTCCCAGGACTGTGTTCTGACTGCCCGCTGGCCCCGGGGAGGGGACCAGTTCCTCTGACTGGATGCTTTGACAATGATGGAGTAGTACGGCTCCTTCTCCCTGTCCAGGTCTCGCAAGACCTGCAGCTTCCCCTCTCGGCTCAGCTGGAAGTTGCCCTCCTCATTCCCAGCTGGGTGCAGAAAGGAGTGCCCAGTTAGTCCCTTTGGTCTCAGCATTTTTGGAATGCTACCTCACCCAGTGACCCGGGCAGAAAAGCAGCAAGTTGATGATGGGAGTGATGGAAGCCTTGGTGAGGGGTGTGTGAGGGAATGCAGAACTGCCCATTCCCACCTGCTATGAAGTAGTAGACGATGGCGTTGGAACCCTCATCCGCATCCACTGCCCCAGTGACGTTCCCCACCACGGTGCCTGGCCGCGAGTGCTCGGGAACAGAGAGTGCCTGGTACTGGGGACTGTCCCTCTGCCAGAGATCCCGGGAGAAGGGAGAGTTATGAGTATTGAGGTGGCTTTAAATAAAAGCACACAGATCCCAGTGTGCTCCCCACCATGGTGATGCCCAGCGGTGTATGCTCCATCACATGTTCTCGCTGGCATCCCTGTCCCTGCATCCCCTGTGTCCCGCTCCCTCCATCCCGGTGCCTTACGGGTGGCCTGAGGAAGACGGGCTCATTGTCATCGATATCATCGAGCGCGATCTGGAGGGGCTGCATGGTCTCGTAGGCTGGCTGGCCCTGGTCACAGGCCACGATGATCAGCTGGGGAAAGGCAAAAGGGCCATCCTGGGCAAAGCCACACAGGCCAAGAGACATTTCCGAGGCAGGGACAGAGAGGACAGCTGCATGGTGGTGGATTTTTTTTGACTTAACAGGGAACTGGGAGTTGGTCCACCAGGATGCAATTCCCCGATGGTATTTGATAACCACCCAGTTCCTGTTAAGGTGTGACATCTTCATGACTGTGGCAGCTGACCCTGTCCCCACCACATCACTTGCATCCCGCCAGCTGCACACCGGACCCGCAGCCTCAAGGACTGTCCCGGCCACCCCGCAGGCGCACTGCTGCCTGGCTCACATTGTACACCGCCTGCTTCTCCCGGTCCAGCCGCATGGCCGTCTGGATCAGCCCGCTGACCGAGTCGATGCTGAAATACTCCCAGTCTTTGTTCCCTGCCCCGGTTTTCAGCAGGTTGTAGAGCACCGCTCCGTTGAGGCCCTCATCCTTGTCCGTGGCGTAGACCTCGTAGACGTTGGACCGCAGGGGGATCTCCTGCTTGCACATGTGCAGTCCCTCAGCCCCATCATTGCTCACGATCCCCCTGCTCCCCTTTCCCCTCCAAACGCCCTTGTATCTGGGTCAGCAGGCTCCCGCTGCCCAAAACCCAACTAGGGGCTGGCAACATGGAGCCATGATTCCTTTTGGCAGGGTGTCTGCTCCACGAACACGCTGGGGACTGGCTGAGCCAAGCCTGGCTTCCCAGAAAAGAGAAACATCTTAAATGTCAACATTTTGGCCCTTGTTTACAAACAGGCTCAGCACGCAGCGACTGGCTGCTTCCTTATTTTGCACACTGCCAGGGTTTCTGTTCCCCAAGGCTGCCCCAGCATCCCCTTTGCACGTATGGAGAGGGCCTGTTGACTCTCCAGTCCCATGACCCCAGCCCTCTTGATACATGTTAAATCAAGGTCTTGTTTCATCCCTGGTGGAGATGATGGAGAATGGATTTTGCCACTGGTAGTCAGGAGCTCTCCTGGGCACAGTCTCAGCGTGCCATGACCCCACTCCCTCTCGAGGGGTTTACCTCCTTGATGTGCAGGATGGTGCCATTGGGTGGGCGGACGAAGACGGGCCGATTGTCATTGATGTCGATGACATCCACGTGAAGCATAGTGGTCCCCCAGAGAGGGGGGCGTCCCTTGTCCGTGGCCACCACAGTCAGGTTGAACCTCTCATAGGACTTCAAGCGCCGCCGGGACGTGACGAGCCCAGAGTCTTTATTGATCTTGAAAGCCTCTGGGAGTAGAAAAAACACATCTCTGGCTCCCGACATTTGGCACCAGACAAATTACAACTAGAAACCAGTATACTAACTGCAGCACACCCCTCACTGGTGGGAAATCCCTGTCGAGGGATGATGCAGCAGAGCTAGCTGCCTGACGCCAGAGCTGTGGATGGTCTCAGCATTTTTAGAGCATCCCTGCCTACTGCTGCATCCCTGCCACTGGGAAGTGCCACGGGTCCTGCTCCCACGCCTGCCCTGGATGTGTTTCACCCCTGCCCAGGCCAGCTACACTTGTCAGGCCAGGGCAGTAGTCAGAGGAAGGTCAGAGGGGCCCATGGGTCTCAGGAAAATGAAGTTTCTGCCATTCGTCTCTATGTTTATGGTGGATTTTGTTTGGTTCCCATTACTCCTCAGCATGCAGAGATATAGTGGACTTCAGGCACTATCACTACTACCCACAACCTCCTAGCCCTACTTAGCTTTCCTCTAAAGTTTGCTCCAAGACACACAGAAAATCCTGCTGGGGTGGGGGATACAAGAGGATAAGCCAAGGCTGGGCTGCAGGACAAAGGCAGGCAAAGCCGTAACATGCCACGCCACAAGGAACTGGGAACAGTGGAGCAATAACGAAAGCTCCACACTTTCAGTACTGCTCCTGTGAGTGCATGCACAATCCTGCTCCAGATCAACCACAGGACATGGGATGTAGGCTTGGCCCCTACATCTCCTCCAATTGTTCCTCTTTATAACCCTCCTCGTTCGGGAGGAACCCCTCCACCGCCGGCACCTACCTGCTCCAGGGCCCTCAATGCTGTAGGTCACCACGCCGTTATCTCCTTCGTCCAGGTCAGTGGCAGTCATGGTGATCACCGACGTTCCTGCTGGCTCATTCTCATAGACGCTGGTGCTGAACTGGCTCTTGCTGAACTGGGGCCTGAAGTCGTTGATGTCCAGGACTGTGATCAGCACCTTGAACGAACCACAGCCGGCTGGGTGACAGGAGGCTGGAGACAGCCAGGCAGCCCCTGGGGGCTGTACCTCTGCCGTGACCCGCAGCTTCACTGCAGGAGCGCGGTGCCCTTCCTGCTATTCGTTCAGCTCCGCTAGCTGAATTCCTGCCTTCAACAATGGGGCCTGCCACAGCCGGGGCACCCATTCACACCAGAGCACTTGCAGACAATAGTGTCACCCTCCCCTGCCCCTCCTGTTCCGTCCCCTCCTACTGACGCACTGTCCCCATGGCACAAAGTCCCCTGCACCATCCACCCCACAGCCCCTGGGGTCATCTGCTCTTCCTTCTGCCTAATTCCTCCCTGAGCCACCAGCAAGCCCCACAGGGATGAAAGCCTGGGGGTTAACACCTTCTTGCTGGTGACCACCACAGGAGGGGTGTTGGGAGGAGGAGAGCCCTACCTGCACAGAGTTCTCCCGACGGTTACTGGAGATGTCCCCAGGGTTGTCCCTGGCCACAGCAGTGAGTGTGTAGTGATCTTTCTTCTCTCGGTCCAGGGCTGACAGAATGTAGATGTCACCCTGTAGCACACAGAGACCTTCAGGTGGGCCTTGTCTGGCAGAGCTGGTACTCAAGAAGGGGCAGAAGCTGAGGTGTGGGAGCAAGGCACAAGGTGGGACCATCTCAGCCTCTCTTCCCTTTCTGCCCTCTGTTCCAGCCAAGATTGGCTCCTTACCGTGTTGGGATTTATCCCAAACTTGCCCTCTCCATCCTGCAGGCTGTACTGGATTAGAGCAAAACGCCCAGAATCTGCATCTGTGGCCTGGACACTCAGGATGACTGTACCCAACGGCACGTCTTCAAAGACAGCTTTCTGCAAGCAAAGGGAGCAGGCAGGACCCATTGTTTCATCACCTGCTGGTTTAGCAGGCAGTAACCATGGGTGTAGGGTGGCACCCAGGGGTGGGCAGAGCTGAACCCAGAACAAGATTTTCACACAGAGTACGTTGGTGGGCTGACCATCTTCATACGGTTCAAGCACAGACAGAGGGAAGAGAAGGCATCCCTGGAGAACCCCCAGCTCTGTGCCCATCCTCACCAGGCAGGCACTGTCCAGCCCCACATGGACTTGAACCGGGGAGCCCAGCTCACCTGGTAGGATGGTTGGCTGAAAACAGGATTGTTGTCATTGATGTCCACTATCTGGAGGTATACAGGGATCTCAGCGGATCTGCGGGGAGAGCCATTGTCCGAAGCTCGGACAGTGAAGTTCAGCCACTGCACCTCCTCATAGTCCACGGTCCTGTTGGCCACGACCTTCCCTAGAGGATGGAAGATCCTGAAATGAGAAACCTGCCCCGGGCCACCGACCTGCCCCAGACTCCCATCTCCCCAGGCCACCGACCAGCTGACTGGTCTTCAAGGCAGGCGTAGCCTTCCGGGGAGAGGTTCAGCAGCTCGTAGGTGATCTGCCCATTAGCCCCTTTGTCTGGATCCACCGCTGAGATGGAGATGAGTGTGGTGCCCTGTGTAGCTCCCTCCAGAATCCTCTCGGTGAAATAGGTGACCCCGAAGGGGCGGAAGCGGGGCGTGTTGTCATTGACATCCAGGACATTGATGGTCAGCTTGGCTGTGGCCGTGATGGAGACCACAGGGGATGAGACGAGGAAGATGACAAGTGAGAAAGAGAAGAGAAGGAAGGATGGGAGAAAAGAGGGTTGTAAAGATACAAGCATGAAACCCCAAGAAAGCCAACTAAATGGAGCTGGTTCATCAAGAGAAACAGCAATATTCAGCAAAGCTGCTATGTCCTGTGAACTGGCTGTGGGACAGCCTCACCCACTCCTCATCTGTGTGTGCTTTCTCACACATGGGCCTGTGTTTACCAGGAGCAGGGTGGCAAGACATGATGGGGATGGTAATGAAGAAATGGGTGTCTCCCGTGGTACAGTTATGGGTACACGGTCCTCTCCATCCCCACTGCAGCCCTGGGGTGTTCGGGCCATTCGCTAAAGGAGGGCTCAGAGGAGAACCTGAACCTGATGAGATCTGGTCCAGGACTGCGGGAGAGCTGCTGGCTACCCAGAAGCTGCACTGGTGCTTGGGAAAGGCTGTGCCAGCCCCTGGCAGCTGCCAGCCCTGGGCCCATGCTCCCCGAGTAGAGCCCACGCTTACCGTTGGGCACGCTGACTGAGCGGTCGATGACTTCGCTGGCGTTGTCGTGGACAGAGATGGTGACCTCGTAGGTGGCCACCAGTTCCCGATTGAGGGGAGTTTTGATCTTCACAGCTCCTGGGAAGCCCAAAAAGATGGGGGTCACAGGCTGTGCCTGCGCCCCTGCCCCAAGGATCCTTGGCAGACCAGTCCATACCAGCCGACTGCCTCACCCTCTGCTGCACTTGCTCTCCTGCCTCTCTCCAAAGGCTAAATGGGGAAAACACTTGATAGCTACAGGAGGAAACAACTTCTCTCACCCTGCTCTCCATCTCCTGCCTTCCTGCCTGCTCTGCCCTGCCCAGCTAACAGGTTCTCACACTGCCCCAGCCAGAGTAAGGGCTTGGGCTGTGCAGATGAGAAGGGTTTGGGAGCAACTGCTGCTGCTCCCCTGCATGACCCCATGCACCTTCGCTCAGCATCTGGGTGTCTTTAAGAGTCTTGTGCTGTATCCTTTCCAAGAAGGAAGTTTTTCTTTCCTGGATCAGCTCCGGGCTTCCAAAACAGATGCAGGCAGCTCCTGGCCCTCCTTCCCTGAGGACAGAGCCCACCATCTACCATGGAGTCCCCGCCTTCTCCCCCACGTGAGGGTGCCCAAGTCCAGTCTGCCAAGGCTGAGCAGCCCCCGGCCCACAGTGGGACTGGCTGTGATGGAGATGGGTGACATGGAGGGAGGCAACGGATGGCACAGAAAGAGAAACGAGCACACACACAGAGACAAACCTGGTGGGCTAAGAGCCAGAAAGGAAAGAAAAGGGTTAGTTAAGTCAGTTGGCCGGGGTAGAGAGGACAGGGCAGGGTAAGACAGGGCAGCTGGAGGAGGACTGCGGGGAGGCAGGAGGGGTGCATCATCTACCCATGCCTTAGACACCTACCTCCAGGCAGAGAAGAAGAAGAAGCAGAAGCGAAGAGAGGGGTCCGCGCTGCCCGCGCCGCCCATCCCGCTCTCCTACCTGTCCTAAAATCCACCGCAAATGCTCCCTGCTGTTCCGGCACTAGTGCATCCGTGTCGTCGCGAGCCACGATCTCCAGCAGGTAGTACTCCAGGCGAGGGTTGAGGTCCCGGTCGATGGCAGTCACCTCGGCTACCACGGTGCCAGGGGCGGCTGACTCGGGGACGCTGACTGTCTGGATGGGGTTGATGAACTCGGGCCGGCAGTCGTTGACGTCGTCGATGAAGAGGCTGACAGTGGCAGTGCCTGAGAGCGCTGGAGTGCCCTGGTCCACAGCCACCACCGTCAGGCGGTAGGCAGCCCGCTCCTCCCGGTCGATGGTGATGTTGGCCACGCGGATCACCCCAGTAGCAGCGTCAATCAGGAACCTGTCCTGGCCACCACCCTCGATCCGGTAATCCAGCTGCTGGTTGAGGCCACTGTCGGCATCTGTGGCCATCACCTGGACAACAGAGAAGCCTGGAAAGGAGGGGACAGCTCTCTCAAGTCAGTGTTGGGGGGCAGCAGCAACAAGTCCCCAGTCCCAAGGTAAATACTGTCCAGGAACGTGGGTAGCCCCAATTCCAAAATTTTCCCTTCAACGTCACCCTGCCAACCCTGACACTCGGACCTGGATCTTCACAGTCCCAGGGGGACACCCAGATCTCCCCATTGCCCTCCCTCACATCCAGTCCTGTCCCTCTCCTGACCTGGGGGGCTGTTTTCCCGCAGCCACGCTGTGATGGATGCCGGCTGGAAGATGGGGCGGTTGTCATTGTCATCCAGGATGGTCACTGCCAGGCCGGCAGTGCTGTTCAGCCCCCCTATGTCACGAGCAACCAGGGTGAACTCCAGGCGAGGGTCCAGCAAAGCCTCTCGGTCTATCACGCTACCAGGCTTCACTGAAACAACACCTAGAGAAGGGGAAAAGCCCAGTCACATACCCCATGGCTGCCTGGTGGCCCCAGGCTGGGGCCGCGCTGAGACACCCCACCTGTCCTGTTGTCGATAACAAAGAAGTCCGGGGATGCCTCCAGGAGCTGGTAGGTCACCACAGCATTGCTGCCCTGGTCACTGTCCAGAGCTAGGATGGGTCCGTTGAGCACTGTGACCAGAGTCCCTGGATGGGATGATAAGGGTTAGGGAGGTTGGCATCCCTCTGCAGAGCCCCCCCCATCCCCTTCCCGCCCTGGGGACACATGAGGGACAACAATGAATGGATGGAGGAGGTGACAGAGTGGGGCCTCGCAGGGAACGAGGCAGTGGGGGGGCAGCTGCTGCAGCCTTGCAGACCGACTCACGAGGCCCAGGTGAGGCGGTGGGACGTCCGGCTAAAAACAAACAGACAGACACATCTGTCAGATGGGTGGCACCAGCACCCTTTCACTGAGGGCATCACCTGGAGGCACCCAAACCCTTTGCCTGGGATATCCCTCGATGGCAGGACAGGGAGGTACCTGAGGTCTTGAAGCACGGAGCGATTTAAATGTCAGGAAGACAAACCCCTCCCCCAAAATCTAGCTCTTTGGCTGGGGAATGTCTACCTGGACAGACTGTATTGTTTTATCTCTAACCCCTGGAGCAAAGTGGCTCCAGGTGCTGGTGATGGAGAGGTGGCACCCCCTCCCCTGCAGGGTCGTTGGGCAGGTTGGTGCCCTCAAGCTGCCCCCAGGGCTCAGCTCAGGCCATGGGCACCCCTTGCTGTCTGCAATTGAATAATTCCCAAATGGGGCCGATTTATCACAGGGTTGTGCCTGACCTGTGTCAGGAAGGGCTTCCATCAGCAGCATGGACCAAAGCTACAGTCTCCTCAAGACTGACCTCCCCAGGCAGTCGGCAGGAGCCCCTCATACTCAGCATCCTCGTCCCACTGACCTGCAGCCTTTCCCTGCTCAGCATCGTGTCTCCTCCATGACAGCCAGGACACACCTCCCCTTGCCTGCCCCCAAAGGGAGTCTCCAGGAGCCATGAAAGGAAGTGAAGGGAGACCTACCTGGGGGTGAATTCTCCATCACCTCAGCCTGATAGGAGCTCTGGGTGAAGAGGGGGCGGTTGTCATTCTCATCCGCTATGGAAATGACCAGCAGGTCAAAATCCTAAAGGAAAACAGGGACAAGAGGGTGATGACCGCAACGTCCTTTCCTTGAGCTCACCTCCTGCCTCTCCCACCTCCATCTTGGTGTTGGTCAAAGCTGGAGCCTTGTGCAACCATGATGCTGTGCTCCCTGGACCACTCTGGAGGGTCTGCAGGGACCCTCACCCTGGGACTGATCATCCCTTCCCAGCCTGTACCCTGAAGGGTGATGTGTGGGACATCTTGGCAGGGCCTAAAGATGCTCCGCTGTCACTGTGACTGTCCAACTCTCCAGCTCAAGTTTGTTCCACCTTCCTTGACATCTACTGCTGTTGCATGGAGTCAACGTACAGTGTTGGACTTGCCCTAAATCCTACTGGTCCTGTTCTCTGCTGGGGAAGGTGTTGCAGCCCCCTCCTTATGACCCCCAGATGCTTTTGAAGGACAAGGCTGCTACTGGAAATGCCGTGGGTAAAGGCACTGCCTGGTTTTGGCCACAGCTGGAACCCCTTCTCCCATTCGCCCTGCCTCCTTGTCGCTGGAGGCCCCAGCAGTGTCTGTAATTACCCGCCTGGCATTGCGTATGTTCTCGGGGTTGTCCTTCACCGTGATGGTCAGCCTGTATTCTGCCACCCGCTCCCTGTCCAGTGGGCGGTTTACGTAGACGATGCCGCTCTACCGAGAAAAAAGGGAAGAAATAGGTACAAGGGACATGAGTGAGTGACACTACACCTGGGGCATCTCCTTACAGGGCAAGGATGCCAGATGGCACCCATGAGTGCCCAGGGAAGGCAGGGCTCTGGGGCCAGGGGTGCCCACCCTCCGTGTCCCGGCATCCCACCCCCCCAGGGGCATACGGTGCTGTTGATGTAAAAGGCATTCTCCGTGTTGCCAGCCGTTATGTCGAAGGTCAGGAGGGCATTTGGCCCCTTGTCTGCGTCCCGAGCGAGGACACGGGTGACGAAGCTGGACACAGGGGCGTTCTCGCTGAGGGTGAGGTTCATCGGGAGGTTGAGGAGCACAGGGTCATTGTCATTGATGTCCAGCACGCGGATGCCCACTAGGATCTGCCAGGGAGAGAAGTGGTGCAGGCATGTGGCACCTATTTCCAGCCCTCCCATCTTTTTTTTGCCCCTCCAGGCAAGAGATGGGCTTCCCCAGTCAGCCCACTACAGTCTGGGGGAGGAAAGCATCAAGGATGAGGGGAAGGAGGAGTAAGAGAGGAGAGTGAAGGCAGAACCAGGAGGAAGGAGCTGGGGATGGAGAATGGCAGCCCACAGCGCCCCATGCCACCCCAGGGGACTCACTGTAGAGCTGAGGGGGGGCACCCCCCGGTCACGGGCAGCGATGGTGAGGTTATAGAAGGGGATGTTCTCACGGTCCAGCTCAGCATCCTTCCGCACCCGCAGCTCCCCTTCCACTGGAGAGATCACAAACTCCCCTGCCAGAGACAGCGGGGCCCTGGCTCGCACCGTGCTGCTGTGAATGGCCCAGCTCCCCAGGGGAACGGCTTGGTTTGGAGCCAGGCACAGGCACCACGGCAGGTCTGAGGTCAAAACCATCCCCATTACTGCAGATACGGGAGGACTGGCTGCCAGGGACTATCCTGGGATGTACCCCCAGGTACCAGCAGGAGCAGGGGATGGGTTGAGTGGTCAAAGAGGTGCTTATGCCCTTGCTGGGCCTTTCTGAAGATGCCAACAGCCCGCCAAGCACTTGCCCATGCCCCACGATGGCCAGAGCAGGGTGGGCTACATGGCATGGACTCCCTCCGAGCTGAGGTCTGTAGCCTGGAAAAGCTTTGCAGCAAGGTCAGCTGGGAGATGGGGCTGGGCTCTGCCTTCCAGACACCCTAAAGTCACAGAGGGACAGCCCTATGTGCTCATGGTTAGGGATGCCCATGGCTCCTCTGCCACCTGCTCCGGGATGCTGGTGGGGCTGGAGCTTTAGCTTCACCACAGGTTGCAGAGCAGCTCAGTCCCCAAATGCCCTGAAAACCCGATGGGGGCGAGGGGATGGGGCTGTGCGCTTGCAGCTCTCGGTTTCCTTCTGTGGTCTGTTTTTTGCCTTTTTAATTTTTTTGCCTTTGTGGTTTAGCAGATTTCTCCCCGCCCTTGCACAAGCTCCAGCTACCCCTTGGCGACGAAAAGGTTAAGTTTCCTGTTGCTCAAAACAGGATTTCCTGGTGTCGAAAGACTAAATTCGCAGAAGCGCTGGGAGGGAGGATGGCTTTGCTGAAACGCTCCTGCCCACACTCCCCGCAAGCCAGGTTCCTCCATGGGGCAGCCAGAAGGAGAGGTGATGCCCCCACGTCCCCGCTCACCCAGGGGGTCCCCGGCGATGATGCTGTACTCCACTTGCCCGCTGGGTCCTGAGTCGCCGTCGTGGGCCAGGAAGGTCCAGACACGCGGGCCAGGCTGCCCTTCCGTGACGTCGAAGGGACCCTCGTAGGGCCGTGGGAAGGTGGGACAGTTGTCATTGATGTCGTTGAGGTTCACCAGCACCTGTGGTCAGGGGAAGAGGGTGGAAGGCAGTGAGAGGAGAGGGATGGAAGGGGAGACCAACCTGCTGGCCATGAGTGGCGGGAAGTGATGGATGGGTGACATTGTGAAATACTTCCCATATTTCTGTCTTTGCTCTGTTCACCAAACATCCAGATCACAGTTCAGAGACTCAAACCGATCATGCCCATCCTACAGTAACTCCAGACACACACACATGGGGCCCTTTTCAACCTCTGAGCCACACACCATGACGGAGAAGTCAATGTAAAAGCCAAATGTTTTCCACATTCACATCCTGAATCCCAAGCTGCATAGACAAGAACCATATACATGGGTTTAGCCACCAAAGCCATGAGTTTGGAGAGACCTGATCTCTGCAGACAGCTGCACACTTGCTCACTCCTTTTCCTCCACTGAGGGCTTCGTTCCTAATGCTGAGTAAACTTTAAAAAACCTACAGCTTGTATCCTTATTCCAACACAAAACACCACCAATGCTGTTGGCACATTTCCCTTCTTATGACAGACTGGCTAGAGATCAATCCTACAGATCTCACAATGGGGAAGTATCAACAATTTTAGAACAGAGTCCACCATGGGGATCCAACGACCTTGAGTCTTACTTTTTAACTGAGTCACACTATGCAGAGGACATTTATACTATAATGCAAAGAGGGTTAGCCCTCAGAGAACTTGCACAGCAGAGAAACCCTGACTGAGAAAAGTCTCCAGTGGCTAATAAAAGGTTAATCTTTGGTCATACAGGTGGTTACAAGGAATCTACTGAAAATGAGGAGCCTTCTGACCTCCTGGGTTAAAGGATAGTAAATTCCATCAGATGGACATTTGTTACTGGCTAAATCTCATCTTCACAGAACGGTAGTATATCTGAGTCTCTGCTCCATTTCCTAGCAGTGGAGAAAACAAACACTGGCACACCTTATCAGGGTGAAGGATTTCCCATCACTCGGGATCTTAAGTAATCACTAAAACTCCTCCTAAAAGCTACATTTTCAGACGGTGCTGGCACAAACTCCCTGGGCTGAGTAGGGAGAGTGTTTTCTATCCCTTCAAGCTTTGGTACTTATTGCTGAAGGGGTTTCCAAATTCATGTCTCTGCTTGGGCCAAGAGCAGGGAACGCTCTGCCTTTGCCTGCAGCACGCCAGCAGCCGCCGCCTTCCCTGCTGGCAGTTAAACCCCAGGTCTCGAGGTTTCCGCTGCACTTTTCCTGGGCCAGAAGGCATCTCTAGCAATATCAGATGTACACATCTGAAGTCTTCCCATCTGCCCAAGTGTGCAGCACAGTGCTGCCAGGCTTGCAGGGACAGATTTTTTATCCATGGAAATCTCCCACACTGGTATCTCCCTTTCAGTTTCTCTTTTTTCCTTTCCCTAAGACAAGAACTTATCTCCTTTTGGGGGACTACAGAATCCTTGGCTGGATCCACAACAGGGAACGACGGCAGAAGATCTAACTGATCTCTTTCACTTACAGACCCCAAAATCAGCCTGGGCATGGACAACATCCACCATACAACCTGTCAAATTTTGGTTTCGGTCACAAAAATAATCTGTGTTATTCTACTTCTGCAAAGCATTTGCTTTGGAGTTGATAGTCTGCCCTCCCCCCACTTTGAGCAGTGCACTGAGTTCCGGTCACCACGGTCCAGGAGAAATCGAAGAGGTATAGAGAGAAGCAACAAAAATGACTAGAGGCTTTAAATAACATCTGTACAAAGAAAGAAAAAGGAATTTTAAAAGCAGATAAATAATCTGAAAAGATAAAGATGAAGCAGAAATTAATGCTTTTAGCAGTGCTTTACTATCTACTGTGCCTTCAAGCAAGAAGAACCAAGAGGACATCTAAAGCTAATACAATTCAACTTAAAAGCAATTGCAGGAATTTCTTGTTTGTGTCTTTGCAGCACCAAATAATTGGGCTAATTAACCCACAATGTCCCTGGTTTGGCCTCCCTGCGAGGGAGCTGGGGGGGACAGCAACTGGGCGAAGTGGCTGCTGGTGGAAAAAGCAACTGGTGACCACTGCAAAGATGTGAAACTGCTCTCATGAGGGGGAACTCCTCAACCCTGAAGAGGCTGACAGTGTCACCACCCCGTCAGCAGCTCCCTACCGTGGCAGTCGATGTCAGCCGGCGCGAGATGATGGGGCACTGGTCAGTGGCGGTGACGACCAAGGTGTAACGCCCGTGGCTGATCTCATAGTCCAGCTCCTTCACAGTGCGGATCTGTCCCTGTAAGGTGAGGGGAGAGTGGTCAGGAGTGAAGGGAGTGGGACAGGGACATGTCCGGGATGGGGCCGGCATCCTTACTGACCGTGGCACTGTCGATGTGGAAGGTACCCAAAATATTGCCTTCGGTGATGGCATACGTAACCGTGCCGTTGGGTCCCTCATCCCGGTCCAGAGCCTGCACCGTGATGAGGGTGGCATTGAGCGTGTCAGGACCTTCGTCGAGGGTCACCTCATACAGCTGTTGCCGGAAAGTGGGAGCATTGTCGTTCTCGTCCAGGATGGTGACATACACTGTGGTGGTGGCCTGCAGGACATGGGGACGTTGTGTTAAGCACCACAGAGGGATTGGCTCTGCAATCGCTGGAGCTGGCTGGAGAAGGCTTGACCTGTCAAGGTCAATGACCAGCCTGGGCTCAACCTTGCCAAGAAATACAAGCGGGACACAGAGATCAAAATTAAATGAGCCGTGGCTGCAGACACATCTCCAGGTAACGGTTGGGTACAGAGATAAAAGTACAGAGATTAAATCACACGCTTGTTCCCAAGCAAAGCATGTCTCTGTGGGATCTCTCTCATTTTCATCCAGTTTTTACCACTGTTGGTAGTACCAGAGAGCAGCCCTTGGCAGAGGGAAAGCCAGAGGCTGAACCCCATCGTGCCTTGCTGCCTTTGGACAAAGCACGTGTGAGTCTTCACCTTGACATTGGGGTCACCTTGGTTGCTATTACAGGGGGGTGGCAATGTGGTAGGATGGAAAATACCTGGAGATGATGCTGCCATGGCTCAGGGGAGGAACAAAAATAAGCATTTTGGACAACTGGCCTGACCTCCTGTGGGTCCCACCACCTCTATGCTGACCACAGTTTCACTCCGGGCCGGACTCAGCCTGTCCTGACCCTCTTCCAGCTGTATCTGACCCTGCACAGGCCCTTGGGTGTCTTTACTGGAGGCTGTTTTCTGGGTGTGTCACCATGGGGGCACACCTGGGGACAGGGAGGCAACAAGAACATGCCACCCTGCCTAAGGGCTCAACTCAGAGGGGGGCGTGTCGGGATGATAAACCATTTTCTTGGAGTCTCTGGACTTTGTGCCTACACCTTCACCCAGCAACGAGTTTATTCCAGCCAGACAAGGGTTACATCTTTGACGTGATGATCACAAACGTGTTGTTTGCTGTAAAAACCACAAAGCCACAGTGTAATTATCTACTTTTCTGTTCCACTGCATGCTCCAGGTTCAGAGCAGGTTAGCAGCAAAGTTTTGTGCAGTTTGCAAACCTCCAGGCTCCACTTCCCAGGGAACACCGTTTTGAATCGAGGTGGCCCTCAGCCGCAGCTGGAGATTTTGTTGATGCCTTTTGAATTCGAAGCGAAGCTCCAGGAGGAGTTAATGTGAGTCAGCCCACAGTGCTGCTTTGCTATTCGAGGGCAGAGTAAAGGTCTCCCCCTGTGTAAACGGGCTGCGGGAGGGGGATCTTTTTCTCCCCTTTTTTGGGGAGAAAGCTCCATTCCCTTCCCTGAGCCGGCGCTGCTTCGAGTTACGCTTCCCTGTACCTGTCCCCTGTTCATCCCAGGAGGATTGCTGCTTGCCTGATCCTCACAAACATGGAAAAAACAGTAATTACAAGCAAAGTGCACTTTAATCAAGCAAGCTGGACTTTGGCCCCAAGGGATTCTTCGCTCCTGCCCGGGAAGGAATGGTGACCAGCACCCAGCCCCTCGTGGCTGAGCACCCGTATGTCCCCCAGAACGGTGAGCATCCTCCTTAACTACCTCTTGTGCACCCCAAACCCCCACGCAGGGGATCCGGCTTGCTCTAAGCTAACCCTGCAGTGCTTTGAGGAAAAAACCCAGCAGCTGCACCCGCTGCCCCACCGGGTGGGGACGGAGGCATCGCCCGCCGGCGGGGTGCCCGGTTGGGGTGCAGCCCGCAGCTCCCTGCCGCATCTCACCTCCTGGGGGTGCTCGCAGTTCTCTCCATTGCTGCGTGTAATATCTCAATGAAATTTCCTGTGTGTGCGAGTCCGGCTGCCGCTGCGGGGCTGCTCAGAGCTT
>NW_020799106.1:7032048-7118076 GCF_003259725.1 Athene cunicularia
GGGGGGGATCAAGCCAGTGTTTCACACGATGCTGGTTGCGTCGGGGGAAAGGGGCTGCAGGGGAGCAGCTGTTTTCAAACTCTTGGGTTGGGTTTTCCTCCTTCCTCCTCCGCCTTGATCTAACGTGTGTGGAAGGAAAGCAGCACCCCCTGTCCCTGCCAGCCCCCCGACAGGGATCCCAGGGTGGAAAAGCTGCCCCGTTCCCGCGTGGCACTTTGCCCTGGCATTGTGGAGGTCCTCAGCCACGCCGTGGGGAAGAGCCTTCCCTCAGCCCTGGGGGAGCAGAGAGAGGTGGTTTGTGTGAGCAGGGCTGGGATGCCCTCCCTGAGGATGCTCTGCTCTACCATAATTGCGGGGATGTGCCAGGCAGCTTCTCCGGGTGGGCAGCCAGGACAGGATCGTTGTGTGCGGTCACCGAGTTTCTCTTCCCCTGCGTGAGCACTTCTCGGTGCTGGAAGCTCACCTGCTGCTTGCCAGCACGGCAGGGGGATTCTCTGGGAGGGGGGGGCTGCTTCATGCCTGACTCTGCAGGCAGCATTTCTGTAACAGGGCTCCAGGGACAGTCAGTGAACCAAGGGCAGTGGCAATTAAACCAGCAGTTTGTCTGTTGCCAAAGGGTCAGAGAACGAAGCTGGGAAGGACCGTGGTTCCTCCTTGCCCTGCACTGGCAGAGGACGAACATCGTATCGGGCTTGGCTTCTCCCTCTGTCCTGGGCTGGCAAAGTGACTGTCTCTAGGACATCCCCAGGAAGAACTGATGCTCCCCTGTAATGAGGGCATCCTCTCTTCTCTGGGACAGCAAGGCTGGTGAGGATTGAAGTGTGCTTTGCTTGTCATCCGAGTCTCTTGACATCAGGGAGCGATTCCCAGCATCTCCATGTGGTTTTGGATTATTTCATTGACACATCTGGAGTGCTGGGACTGAACATCAGGCTTTCTGAAATGCCACAAGCTTGGACACTGATGTTCAATGTGTGCCTGGTGCCAGAGGAACTGAGCTTTGTGCAACTGCGAGCCTGCCAAAACTTTCTGAACCCCTGGCTAATTTTAGCAGGGCTTGATGGAGAAGTAGAGCCTCTGGAGACATCCAGCTCCCATGCCGTTTGGGGACCCTGGCAGCTAGGTGGATGGGGAGGCAGCTCCTCTCCATCCAAGGGATGGCAGCTGAGCTGGGCGTTCCAAAATCGCATCCCAAGTGCAAACTCAGCATTGGGACCCTGCCCTCGGGCCAGGGCTGTGCTGGAAGAGGAGCAAGGCAGGACCCTCTGGCGGGTGCTGTAGCTCCAGGCTGCTCTCCCCACAGCCTGGATGATCTGTACCCAGGGAACAGACCTGATGCTGAAAAGCCACTTGCTTCCTCACGGTGCAGGAGATGAGGACTGTTAACTGGCATCTTCCTTTTATTTTCCTGCTGTAAGTACTTGTGCTGAGGTATGGATGCCCCAGCACATCTCACCTGGCTGATAACTCTGAAGCATAATGACTGCACAGTGGCCTTGGGGATTGCAGCACTTTCATGTGAGTCCATTACAAAAGCTCCCAGAAGAGGAATTAAAGCCGGGTTCCTTGCTTCAGCACTGAGCAGTTGGTCTCTCTCCGGCAGCCCCTCCTCTGCTGTGGGGGAGCCCCTCCAGAGGCTGCAGCCTTGCCACTCAGATTTCCCTGGAGTGGCAAGAGGTGGCATGGTGTGCAAATCACTTCTGTAAACCACAGGAGTGTAAATCAAACACCTACTTGCCAGAGCAGGGGACCAAAATTAGGAGAAGCAGCCAGGAGAGGCTTTTGGTCACCGACACAGAATTTGGCATGAGATCCTGTTTTAAGCTGTTGGTTGGCAAGACAGGTTCCTTGGCATTAGCACTTTTTTGCATTTCATTTTCTCTGAGAGGAGAGCTCCCAGGTTTCAAGCTAGGCAGTGGTGCCGGCACCAGGGATGTACCAGGGTTGCACAGGGCTCTGTGCCGCACTGATGCAACGCCACGGGTCAGAGCTGAAGATACGGAGATGCCAAAGACAAAGAGGGGCACTTCTGGCACCTGCTTGAGACCTCTTCTGTCTTTACCAGATGGTGACAAGACAACAGCTCTTGGCTCGGACCTCAACAGGTCCAGGCTCTCTCAGCTGGAGATGCACAGAGATGGGCATCTGGCTTTATTTTGACATTTGCCAGCAGCGTTGACTTCAAAGGGAATGGTCTGACTGGGATGGGATGGAGCCAAACCTGGGGTCTGGGCATGGAAAAAGCCCACAGCACCTGGGGGAGATTAAGATCCAGGAGCTTTAGTGTAAAGACGCCGACAGAAGACATTTCCTTCAGGCACCATCTGGCATCTAGCATGGCTTTAAAGCCTTGTTACATCTTGGGGAGGGAACAACAATTTCCCTGGTGCTGCTGTGGGGCATGTTGTGCCTTGCCAACTCTCCTTCCCAGCTGTTTTCTCCTCTGCTTGATGGCTTTTGGAAGCTGTCCCCTGCTTGGGAGAAAGAAGGGAAGTTGATCATGCCGAAGGCTTTGCACACGTGGTAACCTCTGTCCCTCCCCATGGCTGGGCGCTGCTGCCGAAAGCGTGGGCTGTGTTGACTTTCCATCCAGACGGTTCCCATCAAGTTCCGGAGGTGGAGGCTGGATGGTTTAGTAAGGCAGAGCTTTGCAAACTGTGCGGGGATGAGCGGGATGTCCCCGTTTTATTTGAGGGTGTGTGTGTGTGTGGAAAACAAAGACTCCCGCAGATACTTTTGCAAGGTGTTGGAAGTACGGCTTCCTCCAATAGAGCCCTGGCTTCCCTTCCCCTGGCTCCCAGGGGCCCCTCAATGTGAATGGGGCACTTCCCGTTGAGGCAGGTATCGAGAAACACATCTGAGGTGCCTTTTGTGCTCGGAGCACTGGCAAGGAGGTGGGTCACCCGCTCCGCTGTGTGCCAAAAACCCAGCCAGCCCAGCCAAGCATCCCAGCCTCAGCAGCATCCGAGGATGAGGAGAAGCCAGGGCTTGAAAACAAGCCCAAATGAGGCAGCTTTGAGCTCGGACCACGCAAACCCCTGCCCTAGAGCAGCCCTGGGGATGTGCTGCTGCTTCTTGTGCAGTGAGGAGCAGGCTGAGGGCCTGCAGGAAGCTGGAGCAATTAGCTGGAGTGGTTTAGCAAAGGTCACGCCATCCCCGGCTCTGCGGGGGACCCCTCAGCACTGCATGCTGCGGATCCCCTCCCCAAACCGCCCTTCTCCCTCCAAAGCACCCTCAGGGAGGCTGCTGGGACTCCGGGGCTTCATGGCTCGTCTTACACTGTCATCCTAACAGCCGTAAACAGCCATGAGGGGTGGAAGGCCCAGGGGATATTTTCAGTTTCGCTCTCAGGCAGAGCCTTGTGCCGGGGCAGTGACACGGTGACCCTGCACAGAGGAGGATGCTCTCCGGGCAGCCTGGCGATGAGGAGCCTCTTGCCCAGCTGGACGGCTTGCGGGCAGGCACAGCACACCCCGCCTGTGATTGACGCCTGCTCGATATAGCAAGTGAAAAACCTCAAAGCGAAACGGCGGCGGAGCTAATGGCACAACAGGATGTTACCAAAATAAAAGCACACCTTTTCCTCGTACCATCTTCTCTGTTGCAAACCAGCCCCAGGAACCTCCTTTGCTCAATAATTGTAAGAATGTGAACCCAGAATTTGCTTTTTCTTCAGCTTTCAAAGGTGACGTATGTACTTCTGCAAACACAAAGCGGCGGCGGGGCCAGGACACCAAAGACTGACCTGTCTTTGCTCTTTTCTCTCCCCTCATGCACAGCTTCCCTCACCCGCCAGTCCCCTCCACTGGTGTGCTGCGACGGGACCAGTAACTCCGCGGTACGCCCCTCGCTCCTGTGGCTCTGCCAGGCCTCCCGCCCCTGTTTCACAGCTGACAGCGCTCAGGGATTTCTTTCTGAAAATTGTTTTCATTTTCAAGCAGCTCCTCACAGTTGGTGTTGGCCGGTTCCCCCTTTTCCTCCCCAGGGGCTGAAAAACAAGCAGGGTGGGACCCACTCCCCGCCTGATCTCGGGGGGTACAGACTCCTCCTAGCTATTTTCTTTTTATTTTTTTTCTCCTTGTTTTTTTTTTTTTTTTTTTTTTTCAGCTGGCTCAGCAGCACTTGTATTTCCTCATTCACAAGCCATACCCCACTGCCCCGCTTCTCTTCTCATCCTCTGCGTGCTCTGCAGAGTTCTGGTGCTCCGCAGAAGCCCCCCTGTCTCCCTGCCCCACACCTCTGCCAGCCCCGGGCAAACTCCTGCTGCTATTAAAAGCTGACGCCCAGCTATATTTAAAGCATGCCTCTCCTCCACGACTTGTTTTAGGGTGAAGTTGTGCCTCCAGCCCTGCCGGAGTGCTGCTACAGAGCAAGCAAAGGGCTTAGGCTGTGCTTCCCCTCTCCCTTGTCTTGGAATATGGGGAGCTCATGAGTTTTTCTTGCCCTAAGGGCATGGGTGAAGTCTTTTTTCCCTCTGCCTGCAGGCTGATATTGATGATCTCTGATTTCTCTCCTAGCCGTCCCTCTGCCAACAGCAGCGGTGGGGTTTCCAGTGCTTGTTTGGGGAGGGATCCCCATTTTGCTTAAGCCCAGGGCTGTAGGGTCTGACTCAGCTGCTGTGCCTTCTCTCTGGCAGGAGGGCCAACAGCTTTTCTGATCACCACCCCCTACTCGCTCTGCATCTGCCCCGAGGGCCAGAACGTCACCCTGACCTGCCGGATCAGTGGTCCCCTTGCCGACCGCCACGACCTGTTCTACAAAACCTGGTACTTCAGCAGCAACGGCGACCAGAGCTGCTCCGAGAAGAAGCACATCCGCAACGTTACCGAGAAGGAGCTGCACCACGACCTGGGCAGGCACCACGAGCCGCTGGGCAACGGCACCCAAAAATCCTCCCTCTTGGGGCAAGCCAGCCATCACGGGGTGGAGTTTGTCCCTGACCACCACGGTGCCTTTCACATCATGGTGATGAACCTGACGCTGCAGGACAGTGGGAATTACTGCTGCTATGCAGTGGAGGCAAGGCGGGAGCACGGCAAGCCCCACACCCTGCAGGTTGCTCATGGCTTTGTGGAGCTGCAAATCCAGCAAGGTGAGGGGGGGCAAGGGGAGTTCTGCCAGACCCCCCATTCATGCCAGGGGGTGTTGGAGCAAGGTGGGGGATGCTGGGGTGCAGTGTCGGGGCTGGGGAGAGAGGGTGTGGTGATGCTGAAAGCCCAAACCATGTTGCAAGAGTCAAAGAGCAGCAGATGTTGAAGGGGTTTGAATTACAGCCAGAGAGCGTTGGAACATTAAAAAAAAAAAAAAAAAAAAAAAAAAAAGGAAAGAAAAAATAAATCAGGAGGCTGGAACACAATAAAATCCATGCTACATAGTTTCACTGATCTTCTTCAACCTCTTCCTGGAAGAGAGGAAAACAAACCTCAGCATAAAATAAGCTGGCTAGTGGTCCAGGCCCCAGTGAGGGCTACAGGCATTGCTCAGGATGCTGGGCTGGCAGATGACCTCAGGGCAGCAGCCCAGGGGCAGAGCGGCCCAGGGAAGCGCAAGATGGAGGGGAAGGCATCTCCCACCCCTGATTTGCAGCGTTAGGGTAGAGAATTTTAATTTTAGACAAAAAAAAAAAAAAACCAAAAAAACCAACCCAGAGCCTGCATGGCCAGGGATGGGCCCTGCCGCTGTGATGGAAAATGGGTCTTACAGTGGGAATCTCAGTGGGATGCTCTGGGCTGGTTTTCTCAATACTGGTGAGCAAAGGCAAGCAAACCTAATGGGTGTGGGAGCTCTGTCGTGCCTGAGCAAATGGCCTGAGATCTGCTAACACGCCTCTTTTCTCCTCTGCAGGCAGAGAAGGGCTTCAGAACTGCACATTTCACACCACCAGCAGCAAAGGTAAAGGGAAAAATCCCCTCTCGCCAATGCGCTGCTCATCATCCTGCCCCATCTATTTTGCTAGGGATGGCTGCTTGCTACAAACACACCAGTGTCCAGATGCAGCCTCCCCCACCCTCAGGTGTGGGGAGGGTGATTTCTGAAGCTGCCCCCATGGGCTGCATCTGACAGGCACATCCTCAGGCTGAGGAGAGCCTCCTTTGGCCTGTCACCTGGACATGAATGTCCTGAAGCCTGTGGAGAGCACTCACCCTGTAGTTATAAAGCACCTAAGCCCACCCAAAACATGATCGGGGATTTACCAGCTGCTGCCATGAACAGATGGGAAGGGACTGAAAAGTAAAGAGTTGCAGGAACCTGTTGCAACAACCTGCTGCCATCCCAAGCCCATGCCACCTCACCCTGAGCAGAGATGCTCTAGCAGGGGAAACCCAAATCTTGCTTGAGCGCTCAGACAACATGAGGCTCCCCCAGCGATGTGTCTAGACGCTGGAGGTACCCACACTTTGCTATGCAGGTGGTTTCTTGTGGGTTGCGCTGTCTACCCCTGTTTGCTGGCTCCTAAATGGGCAGATTTTGCTAAAACTGGTTTGCAGCATGGTTAGGGCCAGCCCAGCCATGGGAAACTGTCCCATGCTCCCCACAAGTGCTTTCTTGTTTCATACCCTCAGTCTTAAGTGCTGGGACACCCTGTCCTGCCAGGCAAAAAAGAAAAGGAGAAAAAAAAAAAATCCTGTCCCCCGCAAAACACACACACACACACACACACTTGGAGCAAAAACCTGCCTCCCCAGATGGATGTGCAGGAAAGGAGGGCTTGTGCTGAACCTGCCCTTGATTTAGGCAGCCCTTGGCCCTGCCACAAGCTGTCCCACATGGACCTTGATGGCCACAGATGTGCCTGCAGGTTGCCAGCCTCTCTGGGGAGCCTCCATGGGCAGCGTTCTGCAGGGGCATGTTCAATAGCAGAGACCTTGGGTAATGAGTCCTTTGATGACCGAGTACTTTAGGCAGCCTAATTTTGACGAGCTAGCCATGGGTCCGTCAGCACGCTTTGAAATCACTGGGAGCCTTTCTGCTGACTTCAGAGTGTTTTATCAGGGCCCCTGCTTCTCTCCTCATATCTAGAATACCAAAGAAAGACCTTGGGATGTCCTCCAGCAATGAGGGACTTTGGTCAAGGTCCTATACCAATGCCTCAGGGCTTATCTCCGCAACCAGCAATGTATCCCATCACGAATCCTGCTAGGAGCGGGCTGCCAGTGTGTGTGTGATCTGCTTTTCATCAGGCATGGGGCAACGGCGGTGTTGCCTCGTGCCTCTGCTACATGACACCCCCCTTGCCTCCCACTCCAGCTCTGCCCTCTTCCGTTGCAGATATCACAGCTGCTGCGCTGGCAACGGGCGCCTGCATCGTGGGCATCCTCTGCCTGCCCCTCATCTTGCTCCTGATTTACAAGCAGAGACAAGCCGTCAGCAGCAGACGTACGTACCCTTCCCTCGCCAGCCACCGGCGGGGACAGCCATCTCCTGGGCTGTGCCAGCGTGGCCTTTATGGAATGGGATGGGTCCTGCTGGGGTCGGCTGGTTCAGCTACCCTAAGTCCCACGGACACTGTGTAACGCGGCCCAAAGACAGGTCCCTGCCAGGTGCCTCCTCCAAAACTGCCCTGGGAAGGACCGTGTGTGCCTGCAGGCTACTGGAGAGGAGTGTGGGTTGGGAGGGGGGCCTGCAGTGCCTGCCAGGCACGCTGGGACTGTGCTGGGGACACTGAGACTGCAAAGATGCTGTCAGACCCCCTTCCCACTGAGCCCTTCCTCTCCACTCCAACAATCAGCTCATTTACTCATCCCTCCCTCCTCCACTGCACAGCTGAAATAGAAGCTTTGCCTTCTAAGTGCTACAAAAAAGCATTATTTGTGCTTTTTCTCCCCCCCTCTTTAAAGAGACCCCTTATGTGTCTGTGACAATAGGACTGCAGCAAGCCAGGTCTCCCCACAGTGCCAGTGATTTCAGTAATTAAGCAGAAAGGGCACCACCTTAAGTGGCACAGCCATTTCATCAGGTCTTGGGCAAGCTGGGGGCCCTGTGGTTTCTCTCACTGAGCTTGGTGGGCGGCTGTGTGGCTCTGAGCAAACCCTTTGGAGAAGTGGTGTTTGCAGCAGCGGTGGGCACGATGCCGGCCACAAGAACGGGAACTGTGCTTTTGACATCCATCCCTGGCCAAAAAGACTGGCCACGTGCCTTCATTCATCTGTTTTGCCATGGCTGGGGGGCAGCTCCCCACCTAAGCAAAGCTTCACCTAGATGCTATGTAACCCAAGAGGGAAGGCAAAACCCAGGGGGATTTGTGTTAAGGGTGTCTCATACGAGGTTAGCTACAGGTTATTTCCACTGGGCACTTTGCATCGACACAGTCTGGGACAAAACTTGTGCATCTTGCCTTGGGGTATTTGCCCCAGGTAACAGGCTGCCGGATCTGCTGCGGCTGTGGCAATGGGGATGAGGAAATAAATAACAGGGTGTGCCCAGACAAACACAGGGGCAACCAAATGCCAGGGTGGTATTTTGCAGAGCTCTGGGAGGGTGTCACAGGCTGGTGGTGGGCGCATACAGGCACAAGCAGGACCAGGCTGCAGCCTGGGCACCGCAGCTGCGCCTCACCTTGCCCTGTGCTGGCAAAAGCTTCCCTTTCTCCATTCTTCAGAGCTTGTGGTTTCAATTTGGGAGGAGGCTGGGCTGCAGAGGAGGTTTGGGAGCAAAGAAGAGGCTGATGCTAAAGAAGGGAGAGAGGAATGCAGAGGATGAGGAGTAGTTGGACATGGATGAGACACCAGAAAACAGTGTATGCAGTGGGTCTGGGTTCGATGCTGGGCTTCATGCTGCCAGCACTGAAGCCAACTTTTTTGTCTTTGGCAGGTGCCCATGAGCTCGTCAGGATGGAAAGGTGAGGAAACCCACATGCTTCCAGCTTCCCCCAACCTCTTCGCACCCCCTCTGCCCACATCCCTGACCCTGCAAGGGTCTTGTCCTCTCTTCCCCTCCCCTTGAAGCTGGAGTGTATCCTCGCCGGGCAGAGTGAGGGGGATGCTGGCAGCACTCATGCCTGGGATCCTGTTTCTTTCCAGGCAGCCACTGTTTCTCTTCCCTCCCTGCAAGTGGGAAATGCCTTGTTTCTTTTTGCCTGTGCCAGGGGCATGCATCTCACCACGCTCCAGGAGAGTTTGAAACCACGGAGCCTTTTGGCTATGCTTTCCTCCCTGTGCCGGGCTCCCTGCTCACTCTCAGCAGAGGTGCCACCATCTGAACCTGCTCCCTACCCTTTCTTCTTGGTCGTTCCCAGCGCTCAGCCAAAAATCCTGGGGATAAAAAAGGCTCCCGAATTAAAAATGCAAATCCCCACCCCTCTCACCCTCTCCTTTTCCTGCAGCAGCACCCAGGGCATCGAAAACCCCGTGTTTGAGGCGGTCCCCTCGGCAAGCACGGAGTCGCGGCCCCGACCCCAGCTCTCCTACATGGCCAGCCGGCAGCCCTCCGAGTCCGGCCGGCACCTGCTCTCTGAGCCTGGCACCCCCCTCTCCCCCTCCGGCCCCGGGGAGTGCTTCTTCCCAACACTGGGTGAGTGACCCTAACGGCTGAGCCCCCATGGGGACCACTGCGGGAGGGGCGGGAAGGAAAGGGGCAGCGAGGAGGGGTGAGCGGGAAAGGGAGGGTTAAATATCAGCTGCAGACTTTGCGTTATTTGGGACGTCATGTCCCAGGGCTCTGAAGATGGGAAGGACCCAAAGCCTCTGTTTTATGTGCAAAAGCAGAGTTTGGCTGCTTCCCGAAGCTTTTCCCTGCAGCTGCAAGCTAGACTACTAATACCCTCCGTCTGCCCTTTTCCAGATCCTGTTCCTGACTCACCAAATTCCTTGAAAGCCTAAAGGCCCTGGAGGAAACCACATCCCCCAGTCACAGCCGGGAGAGGCCAGGCAGCCCCGCGCCATGCTCGTCCAGCCGAGACCCCGGGAGGGCACCATGGCCATGGGCAGCAAAGCATTAAAAAATGAAGCTGCGTGCAGGAGCCCTGTGCCTGCCTCCTGTCCTGACTCTGCCCTGGGGCTGGAAGCGAACCTCTCATGCCCAGACTCTGGTTTTTAACTACTTATTTCTGTGGAGAAGAGCATGGCTCTGTATCGCTCATGTTTTACAGACTAGCTGAAAATTGGGGATGCAGGGAAGGAAGGATGACCCACACCTGCAAACCTCCCCGAGGTTTTAACTTATTGCCAGGGGTTTAAGCTGTGCAGCATCAACCTGTTTCTGCATCTCTGACTGAACATCCTCTCCGGATAAAGTACTTTATCCACCGTGAGACAAAACAGGGTCACCGGCCAATGTTATACTATCTTTTTCTTTGCAAAACAGGAAGGGGAGAGGCTCCCTGCAGCTGATGGAGCCCTCCTTCCCCACCAGCCTTTTGAGACAGCCACTTGTGAGGCTGCCACGTTTTTTGCTGGACACATGTCGGCAAGAGCCTTATTTCTGCTGCAATTTTATCCTCGGCTTGGGATCAGGGGAATTTGTCTTTCTGTTTCATTATCAGTGCTGATTAAAAGAAAAAAAAAAAGGATGTTTATGGGTTTTGTTTGTTTGGGTTTTTTTAAATGCCTGTAATTTAGAATGTTTATCTGGAAGGTATTGGAGGATGTTCCTGTGATGTATCTGAGAGCCCCCGTGGAGAGGTGGAGGCACAGGAGCACACAGGGGGTGGTGGGAAACATTCTGGCTGGCTTCCCCCCATCCTCCTGGGGCACCACACCAGAGCAACCATCCCTGGGGCCACTGCCCTCATCCATGCCCAAGGACCTTGCTATGCCCCAGGGGATGTGGGTGCCCTCACAGCATCCTCCATCCAAATGCAGCACCCTGGCATCTCTTATCCAAAAGAAGCCATGGGTCAGGCTCTAGCATGACTCAGCCCCTGGCGAGGAGATAAAACCTTGTGGTAGACTCTGTTACTCAAAGGATTTGTTTGGTTTTTTTCTCTTGCTTCTGTTTTGGTAAAGCGGGGAAAAAAATTGCCACTAGACAAACATAAACATTACTCATACCAAAACAGTGTCAAACCTGAGCAATAGCCGTACCAGGCTGCGTGCCCGCGCAGAGTATCCCTGGCACCACGCCAAATTTTCACACTACGTGACTGGAGGAAACAGTGTTTGCCTCTGCAACGAGCTGGGGACACCCTGGATTTGACTAACCTGGTTTGGCTTCAACAAGAGCAACTTCAAGATGGTCTGGCTGCAGGACCGGATAAAGGAGAAGCCAGCACCAACGCCCACGTCGTGGACGTAACTTCCTGAACACGGGACATTGTGCTTTATTGCGAGCCATGGCTCAGCCCCTTTCCCGGCTGCGCTGGGGAAGTCGCCCAGTGCCTCGGGTGCTTCCCTCTCCCCGTCCCAATGGCTGCAGCTGGAAAGACACACGGAGGATTTGTCTGCCTGCAGGTCCTGCTTTGAAACCCTCCGTTTGCTAATGAATGCAGTGTTTGATGACAGAATAAAGCTTTGTTGGAAACAGGTTTCTCTCTGTGCTGCAGGAATCCCATCTTTTGGGATGCCCCGTGCCGCAGGCAGGCGCAGTGGGCAGGCAGAGGTGAGCTGAGCAGTCATGTCCTCTGCCAGAGGCACTGATGTGGCACGTTGGGGCACTGTGCAGCATCAGGGACCGTTTCCCAACGGGAAAGCTCACCAAACTAAAGACTTTTAAGGGAAAAGAGTGATGGCTATCCAGTCTTCTACACGTACTGGAGCAGGATCCCTGGCACGCTGGGTGCTGGCACCCCACCTTGGTCCCCATCACTGATGAAGAAGATGGTGAAGGTGACCCAGCAAGGTGCTCATGGACCTTGCCGGGTCTCACCAGCTCTTGCAAGCACCTGGCTTGGGAACGCACATCGAGCTGGTGCCCTGCTGCCGGCTGTTTTCCGCTGCATCAGCACTCAGAGCGTGGCTCATGAGGAGGGTGAGGAGCTGCGGTGTTCACCTGAGCTCTTGTTTCAGAGCGGGCGGACGGGAACAGAAACTGCAGAGGCTGAAGCAGCCGCGGCTGGGGGCGGCTGCATGACAAGCGTCTGGGAGGTGAGGAGTGACTTTGCCCATCCACCCTGCCTCTCTGCAGGCACCAGTGCCTGGGTCTGCGGGTGCCAGGAGGAGCCCCGCTCGGGCACATGCGGGTGCCGCAGCTCTCTTGGGCAAACATCCTCCCTTCTGCTGCAGAAGTGCCCCATGACTGCAGAGCAGGGCCAGCCCTTGGGGAGCTGCAGCTGCAGGCTTGCGCCAGGTCAGACAGAGCCTGGGTCACTCCTGACATTCCCAAGCAAGGACAAGACCTTCTAGTTGCAGCTCACCAGCTTGTGAGGGTTTTCTTCCCTGCAGTGCTTTTTGGGGTAAATGTTTTCCTTTTATCATCAGCAGTTTATTCTTTTGCCCCTGCATTTCCAGCTCCCGAGAGGACGGCCAGACTTCCATGTACCCCTGCTGTCCTGGGTATCACCACAGGACTTCCAAGTCCTCTCCCAGCTCTGCCTCCTCTGCTTCTCCCACACTCAGAAAGCCAAATCTTGAAGCACATGAAGGGACGCATGAATTACAAATAATAATTCCCTTTTGTGCATCATTGCATCAGCCTAGATTTGTGAAACCAAAGTTTGTGGTGGGTGACAAACTCCTGACAGACTTCATTTCATCACCCAGGCTTGAGACCAGCAGTCCCTGAGTGACACGCAGGATAGCCTTTCACAAGATCTAAGTGTCCTCAAGCTCCAAAAAGGGCCAAAACTCTTCTCTCCACTCAGGAATCAGGTCACTGGATGCTTTGTTTCACTTCAGCATGGCGGGATTTTGATTGTTGTTGCTGGCATAACTTGCGCTGGTGACGTGGTGCAGAAACCCTGAGGACAAGTGAGGCTGCTGGGACGCTGCTTTGGCAGTGTGAAGCGATAAACTGTGTCACTTGTCCTCTGCAGCACCGGGAATGGAAGAGGGCATTGCCATGGCAATGGGATTTGCTGGTTTGTCACATGGCATTCCTCACCACAGCAGCATCAGCGATGCTCCCAGAGTGCCGGGGCAATGGGGACAAGTCAGAGCTGGTGATAGCGGGTGCTGCAGTTACATGAAGCTGCCTTCTCTCATTTTTGGAGAAGAGACTTACCTAGATTTAAGCTCCAGTGGCAGCACAACTTAAGAAATAGATGGTGATGCACAAGCAGGTGTGTGAACTACCCGGGAGGGAGGAGTTGAGAGTGCAAAGCCCAAAGCGAGAGTTGCAAGCCACAGTTTGCATTTGCTGGCTGCAACTTGTTTCCTCAAAATGTAGAGCAGGGCTTTGAAGCGAGAGCTCTGCTGGGAGATCAGAGAGATGGCAAGAGATAGCAGGTGGAGGTGGGGAAGAGGAAGGATGGCAGGGTGTTGCACAGGGTGTCATTCCTCCCCATCTCACAGTTTGGGCTTGCTTTGTGCACACAGGCGCTCGCTCAACTCCCCGCAGAGTTGTATGGTTAGGAGGGACTCAGGGCTGGAAAATGCCCCACGTGTTATTTGCTCTTTTGACTCTCCCACGCCAGAATCCTTCTTAAAGCCACAAATAATGAGACTTGTTATTCGCAGAGCAGGGAAGGTGTGAGGGAGAGAAGCCAGGCTGCAATTGCAGTTACCCACCAGGCACTCCTGCACACAGGTAGCTAAAAAGCAAGGTGGCTGCCTCCCAAGACTGAAGGATGATGGACAGGGTCTTGTATTGGCCCCCAAATGTATGGCCAGACCCTGCTCACCACGGGCAGGGTGCTCTCAGCAACAGCAACGCAACTGAAAGGCTGCTCAAATCTTGCACGGCAGGGACTGCAATGGCTATAGTGGTACTCACTGGAGCTCTTCTCATTCTCAAGCACCGAAAGAGACACACGAGTCCATGGTGAGCTGAACCATGTTTCCAGCACGCCCCTGCCCTGAGATGCGTGAACAACACCCCAAGATTTTCAGACTCGGAGCATGAGGAGCCGGTGGGCAGGACAACTCCTGCAGCCACCAGCACACTTGCCTGTTGGGGTGCTATTGATATTTTTGGCATTTACGGATGGGAGATGGCAGCTTCCCCAATGACTGCAAGAGAGAGTCCCACAGAACCAGGCACTGAAGGAGGCTCTGAATCAAACCTGTACTCAGCAGATTTGGACTCTAAGTCATAACCCAAACGGCTGGGTCACCAAAACATCCCACCCTGTGCCTGTTCCCCCCTTCCATGCTTGACTTCTCAGTGCTAAGTTCGCTTCCGCAGTGCTGCCCAGCTCCATCCTCCCCCCTTGATAAGCACATTTTGGTGGCTCACCGACAAGGAGGGGTTGCCCTCATCCTCGACGGTGACCACCAGGCTGTAGAAGCTCTGCCGCTCGCGGTCTGGTGGCGAGGGCCGGGTGGCGATCTCGCCGGTGACGCGGTCCATGCGGAAGGTCAGGTCCTCGTTCCCGTGGGTGATGTAGTAGGAGAGGACGCTGTTGAGGCCGATGTCCCGGTCGGTGGCACGGACCTGGGCTACTGCTGTGCCACCACCGACGTTCTGCAGGGTGAGTGGCAGAGATACACGGCGTGAAAAAGCATTCACCTCATAAACATATAAAATGCATAATAACATTAATAACATAATTTTAATATAGAGTGGGGCTTTTCCAGGTGCTTGAGGCTCCAAACTCTCCCCCAACCCCCAGCAGCCAAGCAGAAGGCCTGCTCTCAGTCACCAGTTCCCAGATGTTGTTTTTGCAGTGCTTATTGCAAATGATGTTTTAGCAATAGATGCATCTTCGTGCAAAAAATTAACCAAGGTTACTTGCACTGCCACAGATAGCTCAGCTGGGAATCAGCCCGAGGCTTAGCAATGGAAAGCTCTGCCCTTTGCTTGAGTGCTCAGATCTTTCTGGTTTGAAACTCTGAAATTAAATGTATTTTCTCCATTAGCTTTCAAAAAGAAACAGAATAGAACTGGCATGTGACATTTGCTGGTAGGTCACCAAAGACAGCTGCCACCGCATGCTGGAACTGCACCTTTTTCCTTATGTTACAGCATCTCCCATTTTTTGTGATGAACCAGTCTGATTCCCTGCCGCAGAAAGCTGCACATTAGGTCCTATCTAGACTGGCACAGCCTGGAAGAGCGTAAAAACCAGTGTGTGTGCAAAGGTGAAGGCTGTGTAATGGACTCAGAGATCAGCTAATTATTTTTGGATAGTCCCATTACAGGGGAAATCAAAACAGAAATTCTGTTCTTCAACCAGCTCTGAACATGTATTAAATAGATAAGAAAACCCTAACAGGGCAATAACTTTAATGCAAAGCTATTAATCATGAGCAGCACTTCCTCACAGCTAAGTGTCACTGGCTATTACTTGTATTTCATTTTTCATCATCAAATTGAGAACCCCCCCTGGTCCAGGAATTAAACTGTCAGGAAATAAGTTGTCTTTTCTCACGCCTGATTGTGTTTTATTGCTTAATTATCTAGCTCTTGCCGAGCTGCTTCCTGAAAGCAATTTCTATTCTGCACCGTGCTGCCTCTTATGTCACTTCGGTGGCATTTCCATGGGTGTGTAGCCACTTCTCCTTCCTGCTGGTTCCTGCAGCCTCATGGACTTAAGTTGCCTGCAGCGCTCTCTCCTAGCCCCAAACTGGGAGGCCATCACAGGTGAGGGCTTGCAAGGGATCAGCAACCCTTAAATCACCAAGGGTGAGGTCTGACCACAAGGTCTGTCTTGTGGTCAGACCTTACCTTGGGAGGAAGGAAGGAGAGGAGCCGGGCTGGGCGCTCACCTCGCTCACGCTCACGTTGTAGCCGAAGGGGCTCTCAATGACAGGGGGGTTGTCATTGACGTCGAGTATGTTCACTCGCAGGGTGTGCTCCTTCCTCCGAGGAGGCACGCCACCATCCGAGGCTTGGATCTGCAGGGGGGGACATATTTTAAAAAAACAATGATATTTTTAAGCTCACAGTCTCAAGAAAACAGCCTTGATGCTCAAACCAGAAGAAGCCCAAGAAGGTAAGTGGGGTGGTTTGGTGCTTACCCGTAAGGTGTAGTGATCCAGCAGCTCCCGGTCCAGTGGCCGTGCCACAAACACCTCACCATAGGTGTTGTTGGTGGTACGGATCTCGAAAACCCGGCCGATGTTCCCTGATGCCAACGAGAAAGTCACCTGGAAACATCACAGGGAAAGAAAAACAGGGCAGGCAATGTGATGCTGTGAGGAGGAGGGAGAGAAAGGAGACCCTACAATAATAAACCCAGAATCGGCTTGGGAAGTCTCTGAGCATTTTGAAAGGTCTGATGTGTTGGGGTCCATGGGTGTGCTGGCTTATTGCAGCCACCCCAAAGCAAACACCCACGGGCCAACCCTGGGCTCATCCACAGCGCTCCCATGATGCTAGCAAGTTTTGGTGACAGGACTTCATTAATGTCTGTCTGTTTGGTAACGAGAATAACAAATGTCAGAAAGCTTCCTGCTCTGCCTGCCAAGGCCTTCGCTGCCATTCCTCATAGCGGGAGAGGCCACAGCTGGTTTTCAGATTGCCAGGCTCCTTTTGACACGTGTCCCACAGTGTTCTTTGGTCCAGACAGCCCAACGACAATGTTTTTTCCTCTCCTGTTGTACGCCTCGACTGGGGAGTGCTGGTACCCACTGCACAAACCCTCCCAAAATTGCTGGCATCGGTGACTGGTTTGCTCTCGCAGGGGCGCAGAGGAGGGGAAGGCGTTGGGAAGGTGCCGATGGGAATATTTCTGTATCAGTGAAACACTACCCCAGCTTTATGGACAGCCCCAGCCCTGCTGTGCTGGCCTCCCTACCTGCCCATTGCTGCCTGCGTCTGGGTCACGGGCCAGGACCACAGCCACCCGCTTGCCGACGGCACTGTCCTCTGCCACGCTGACGGAGGAGTCGGAGGTGATGTCGAACTGGGGGCTGTTGTCGTTCTCGTCCAGGACCGTGATGGTCACCTGTGGGCACGGCACAGGGCACAGGCAGGGTGCAGGCAGGAGCTGGCCTCCTGCCCACCTGGCATCAACAGCCACACCGACACCCCCCAGCAAACTCTCGATGCGTTGCACCCCTCCGAGGTGCCAACAGTGTGAGTACTGTCCATCCCATGTGGGAATGGGTGCAGGTATTTGAGCCCAAGAGCTGAAGCTACATCCCTGTCTGCAGATGAGGAGGAGAAGGAAGGATGCTTAGAGGCCAGAGAAAGAGCACAAGGGTGCTGCAGTTCTCAAGTGGTGGATTTTTCTATGGAGCATCCTCCAGTTTTTTATCCTCCAAATAGCTGGGCACAGCACAACTCCTGCTGCTGCAGGGTGACCCTTTCCTGCTGAGTTTTTTCCAAGCAGTGATTTCATCCGTGCTCACAGCACCAGAGGTTGGGCAGGGCTTGCTTTAAAGCTAGATGGGGACAAAGAACACAGAGCTGTGTGCGTGGGTGAGCTGGGCATAGAGAAGACCTGATCTCCCTCCTGGGAAAAGGCACATGGGTGAGTGAGAGATGGGGCAGGACACGCTCAGAGGGGCACTCCACTGCAGGCGACTGGGGACTGGGCTACCTCGGCCACAATTAGCCAGAGGAAATGCTCTCATCGTGTTTGTAATTAAAGAGCTGCAACTCGACACAGAAATGAGAGAGGAAGAGCCTTTCTGTTCCCGGGGCTCTATTTATGGGTGCCCCGAGCCCTCAGGTGCAGCCAGGCTGAATGCGACAACATCCCGGAGGAAGCCGGGGAGTGAGCTGTGCGCCTCGGGGTGATTCGTTTATTGTTGCTGCAGAATTCGAAACAGAGAGCCAGGAGTGGGGAGAGCCCACTCAGCTGCTGTGAGGGATCCGGCAGCTGCTGTCCCAAGTGCCAGATCGGGGCGCTGGGATTTCTGCTCGCCAGCAGCAGGGTGTCTCATGGGCACTGGAACCCCATTCCAGAGGGTGTCACAGAGGCTGGTGCTGGTGGGATGGGGCTGGAGACCTTCACCCCAGTCCCTCCCCGCAGCTCAATGCAGAGTTCAGGATGGATCCTGGTCCCCAAGATGATGCCAGCATGATGGACACGCTTACCTTCTGCGGGAGGAGAGCAGAGGGGGAAGCAGAGAAAACAAAGGAGAGTTAGTGGGGCTGAAGAGGTGTGGGCACACGTGAGGGGCAGTGGGCTAGCCCTGCGTCCCACTGTAGCACTGCTGGGGGCTGAGGGTACCCCCCTGCAGTGATTCAGAGGCTTGTCTGATGGTGCATCTGTTTTTTCCTAGATAAGCTTGGTGGATTTGCCCCTCGCCTTGGGAGAGGCTCAGACAAGAACATGGCAGTGTGTGGAGAGCACAGCCACCGCACCCATGGCTGGGGACGGGCAGCGCTTGCAGCCTCACTGCCTTTGCCATCCAGCATCCTTTTTAGAGGCAACAGATGCACCAAGACACGAGACCACTTGAAACACTGAGCACTGCCCCTCACTACTGGAGGCCAACCTCCAGTTCCAAACCCCTCCCTGAGGCCCCACTCCTCCATCTGGCCCAAACCAGCAGAATTGGGTTGTGCGAGCCAAGCTGCCCCTGCCCACAGCATGGGGACCAGGCTTGCCCTGCACCCAGTGTGCCTCCTGCCCCAGCACAGAAATGCAAATCACCCCCTGCTCAGCTGCCTTTGAAAGTGCCAAATATAACCCTCTTAAACATAAACCACAGCGAAGTATTTCAAGGCCCCAAAATTTACCTCCCTCAAAACTGTTTTAGCTTGGCAAGTGACCTGCAAACTCTACAGTTTGGAGTGGTTGTTGTTTTTTTTTTTTTCCCCGAGAAATCCCACCCTACGACATGCAAAAGCTAAAAGGCACTAGTCCATGCTTCTGCAAATGCAGGGTTTCCCCCAGATCAGGGTTTCCAGATACCAGTGGTGGGAGCAGAGAGGAGAACTAGGACATGCTGTCCCGTGCCAGAGGAAGAAGGAGCTCTGAAGTCAGCTCTGCCTGCACAGAGGTTGGTGGGGAAGTGGGTAGATCTACTCACCACTGTGGAGTCAATCTTCGGTCCTCCATCATCGGCCACCACTGTCAGGGTGTAGAAATCTCCTTTCTCTCGATCCACCTGGCCTTTGACAGTGATCACACCCTGCCAAGGATGAACAACAGCCATGCTGGCCACCAACACTTTGGTGGACAAGCAAGCCAGGAGGGGTCACACTGTGCCTACTTACAGTGATCCCGTTGATTTTGAAAAGGGAGAGTGCCTGGGCATTGGTGTTGGGGTCAAATTTGTAGGTGATCTGATTGAGGTTGTCGATGGAGCGGGCCTGGACCCTGAGCACCTCGGAGCCCAGGGCGATGTTCTCCATGATCACGGCTTCATAGCTGCTGTTGGAGAACTGCACAGCCTCATCCAGCTCATTCAGCAGGCTGACGTATACATTGCAGAAGCCCTGGTTGTTGGGGGGTGCCTGGTCTGTGGCAGAGACGTTCATCAGGTAGCTGGTTTTAGTCTCATAGTCCAGGTAGTCGATCGTCGTGATGAGGCCCGTGCTCTCATCGATCTCAAACTTCCCTTCAGCGCCCGACAGGATTTTGTAGTTCACCAGACCGCCGTTCCCTGGGACAGGAGCAGGAACCATGGTGCTGGTTGGACCAGGTATCCCAGAGAGACAGGCACCACCAATGCTGACACCCACCACGGAGCAGAGCCCACCCCATGTGAGGGTTTCAGCCCAGCCACACTAGGATCCACACAGTGGCTGATTTCACCACTTCTCCCTCAAGCTGGGCATTTCTCACCCCCAGCTTCCTACCTGTGTCTCGATCAGTAGCCCGGACCACCGCCACTGAAGTCCCTATCCCCGCCGTCTCCCGCAGCCCCAGGCGGTTGTACTGCCTCTGGGTGAACACCGGCACCTCATCGTTGACATCTTCCACGTAGACAATCACCTGAGAAACCCCCCAGAGAAACCATGGGTGAGCCAGGCAGGCTTGTGAACCCTTGCCAGCTGCTTACACTTGTGATGGGAAATATATCCTTCACAGCACTCATCTGCTGCACAGGAGAACTGTTACCTCTACTACGAACACCACGTGACGGAGAGTGAACACACACTGTTTAACATCACAGATTTAAACAAGCCCTGTGGTCAGAGTGACTCAGTCCTTCCCTGGCCGGAGGGAAGTACAGTCTGTATATTAATTCCTCTGTACTTTGGGATCCCCTGCTTGAAACCTCACAGTTAAGAGACGTAGAAAGGCTGACGACTTGGTGGGAAATTCTGCTCAAAGTTCAGCGGGTTGAGCTGCTGTTTCCCCAGGGAACATCCTTTCTCCTCCTGCTTTGCTGCTCGCTGCTGGTGCTGCAGGCATGTTGCGCTCGGCCAGAGCCCACCCCACCAGTGAGTTTAAAAATAGATGCAACCAGAGGGCTGGGTTTGTGGGAACCGTGGGAAGATGGTGTGTCACTGCTAAAGATTATTGCCACTGGGTCCTGGCTTATTTACATAGATGCCTGGCCAGGAGACATAGTTTTCAACTCCCGGCAGCTGAGCCAGGTCTCACCGGCTGAGTGGGACTCCCTCTGACAGCAACTGCCACACCACTTAGCACTGAAATGTCACAGGAAAAATGAAAAAAAAACAACCAAAAAAATCCCCCAACAAGCTCTTCTCCACCCACAGGCAGCCCCCGGAGACTTTCTGTCAGCATTTCCATGCCTGATCTCTCAAACTTCCTGCACGCCTGCACGGGTTGGAAATGACTGCCCTCTGATGAAGCATCCTGAATATTTTGCATGAACTACTCTGCCACCCAGCCCTGCTGCCCACCCCTGGTCCTTACCCGCACGGAGCTCCTCATGGGTCCCTGCTCCGTGTTGTAGGCCTCCACCTCCAGGACGTGAGAGGAGTTTTGCTCCCTGTCGAGGTGCCTCACACCTCGCATCACCAATCCGGTGCTGGGATTGATGCGGAAGTGGTTCTGCTCGTTTCCTGGCAAGGGGGAAAAGTGAGATGGATGCTTCCCACTGCCACTGCATCAGTCCTGGTGGCATACTGAGACCTCCCCAGGGGGCTATCTTGGAGGAAGATTATTGAGCAAAACTCCAGCCCCATCACCTCCATCTACATCAGGCTCAGCTACATCAGGGTTTTGGCCCTGGTTGAGCCAGGATCTACAACATCTAGGTGTCTATCCATCACAGATCATCCCCCAGCAATTAACCTTAATGCTGAAGTTTTGCTCAGGGCTGGGGGAAACGTTTCTGTGGGTTGCAAAGTGCAAAAGGATGGAGAGTGCAACCTCCTGAGGCTGTACGTGCAGCTGACCAGAGTCTGGTACAAACCCATCGATGCACAAAGGGGTACCTGGACTTACCCTTGACAATCCTGTACCACACTCTCCCGTTAATGCCTTCATCTGCATCTGTGGCTTTCACCTTCATGAGAAAAGGAAAGCAGTGAAGGTGAAGGGCAGAGATTTCCAGACTGTGACAAGTCCTCCCACCCTGCCAAGTCTGGACATCCTGCTCCTCCACCTGAGCCAGTTTGGTTACCAACTGCAAAGCAAAATAAGTTACCCTCCCCTCGCCACCGGACAGCAGGGATAGCAAACTCGGGAGCCCTTGGCTACCAGGTGAGCTGCAGGATGGGCTCAGGATGAGAGCTGAGCCTGAGGACCATGCCATAGAACCTGCGGGTCAGCGCGCTGGTGGAGGGGCTGCCACTGGTCCTGCCCTGCACGCCGATGCTTGCCCAAAGGAGATGCTGTCAGGGACGGAGCCTCCCTGCCTGCAGAGCTGGCTTGAGCTGGGCAGGGAGAGCTGCTCCCACGCCTGGTGGGCACGCAGCCCATGGGCAAGTCACTCAAGCAGCATCATACGTAAAAATTATGGAAAGAAAGATGAATGCAACCAGCTTAGAGCATGTCGGTGTCTGGACGCTGGTTTGAGTCCTCACAAGACCCCGAGCAGAGGGTGGGAGCACACCTTATCTGTGATGCACTGCACAGTCCATGCACGTACTGAATGAGCCGTCCACCCTGGGAAACCCAAGACACGGGTCCCCTCTGGTGTCTCTGAACAACACTGCAGTGCTTTCCCTGCAAACCCTAGCCAGCAAGCAGTCCGCTGGCCCCAGCAGCTGGGAAGCAGGACCCAGCGAGGGGCAGCAGGGCCCTGGCTTCATCCCCGGCTGGCACCGAGCCGCTGCATCTCCCCTCCGCAGAAACCGCTTCCCACAAAGCATCCAAACCACAACCGCAGCGGAGGCCGCTTGCGAATCACCGAGGCGAGAACATGGGGAATGCCTTAGCCTTTAATTCTCCACCTGCTTCCCCCAGCAAGGCATCTTCTGCTGTGTCTTCTCCCTACAAATATTACTCAGCAGTATCCTTTTCCCGGGCAGGTGTGGGTTTGCACCCAGACTTGCACTGAAAAGAGAAGGGGTTGCTGCAAAAGATGCACGTGCAGCTGGAACAGTGAGGCCATTTATGGGGGCTCAGCTTTAAAGCGCTGGGCTGGCTTTCACCCACAGCCCCATACAATGCTTAGAGGAGTCAGATAGGCTCTTCCGAAATGTAGTTTTGAGATGCCTTGAACTGCTCCTGTTCCCTTCCACCAAATCTGCCTGCATTAGCAGAAACCTTAGAAAAAGCTGACCCCTGCACTTGTAAACTAGCTGGATTTCCCATCCCTGTGCCACGCACGCTCTTTTCCTCTCTCTCAGAACAGTTCACATCTTGCTTATGGCTGAACGCAACCCTGTGCCTTGCTCTGGGTTTCACCATGGACCCAGCACCTTCCTTTCACAGAAGAGAGCTCTACATCTCAAACCACCTCTCCTACCCTCGGGGCTCCCCAAGGCCATTTCTGGGCTAGAGCTGGGCTCTCCCCCTTGTGATGGATGAGCCCCACACCAGCAGGCAAGCGATGCCCAGGCAGACCAGCTGCCTTGGCATGGCACTGGCTCCCTCCTGGGAAAAGCTATCGCGTCAGCTGAAACGCTGTGCTGGGGCAGCAGCAGTAGGAGGGAAACCTAAGGGACTGGAGACAAATCTTTGCAGCTTTTTGTGCCGTTCCCTGTCCCTCTGTACCCAGGAAAATGGATTTCAAGGCGAGCAAACAGACAGATCTTCACCACAATGAGCAAACCATCCTACAAACACTCCCTTAGCCATCCTTTTCCCAGCTCACCCCAAGCATTTGCTGCAGGCAGCTCCGGCAGATAAACCAGGTGAAAGGCATCAGCCCAGGTATTTGGTTTTTATTAAAAGAAAAGTAGCTTGCAGGAATTAAACCAACACATGCTCCTGCCAGCCTGCAGCCTAGAAAAAGCTTGGCTGCTGCTGGTTTGACCCACTAAGGTCCCAGAGGAGATGTGGTACTTTGACAGACTGTCCCAGACTTGGGAAAACAATTGCACTCGAGTGCAAGTGGTGGGAGAAAAGCTCTTTCTGCTGCAGGGATAAGGCATCTTGTGCAGCTGAGCGCTGGGTGCCTCCAGCTGGCTTTAAACCCTTGTTAGAGAGAGCCGGCTGCAGGCAGAGCCAGCCTTTTGCAGGCCACCTTTCAAACACCCCCAGCTACTGGAAAGGGGTCAGAAAAGGAGGAGGCAGGGGGGCGGGGGAATAAGAGGATGGGAAAAAAAGCAGAAAGCTTGGCGTAGAGTTGCCGGGACAAAGAGGAGCAGGCGTGTGGAGGGCAGCCCGCTGCCCCCTCCCCTGTGCGGGGGGCTCAGCCCACGACTGTACCATTCAGCCTTCCCGTGGGGGCAAAGCCCGGGGAAACACGGCCGGGGGGGCTCGACCCCGCACCCCAGTGGGGCACAGCCCCAGGGCACCGCCGCACTGGCAAAGCCCGGGAGAGGGCTCGGGGGGCCCGTTGGCTTTGCATGCTCAGGCTGTCGCCAGCCCCGCTGCCACCACTCTCCCACCCTCCCTTGCCCTCCAAAAGGCAGGAGGGGGCTGGCGGCTGCCAGAGCCAGTGCGAGAAGCAGCACGGCAGGCGTGCGGGAGGCAAAGCCCGGGCTCAGCCGGCCAGGGAGAGGTAGGGAGCCCAAGCCCCCGCGGCGAGCCCACCACCACTGGCCACTCATGCTAACCCCGAGGGGCGAGCGGGGCAGACCAGGGATGTGCTGCCATCCCCGGCTGCAGAGCTGCTGCCCTCGGCCCTGCAGCCACCCAGGGAAAGGGCTGCAAACGGGATGGGAACATGAGGTGTTTGGGGTGGGTTTGAAGTCAGGCAGCCCTCCTCCCTTCCCTGGCGCTTCGGTTTGTCTGTCTCAGTGGTGGGAGAGGGAAAATGTCCTGCGGATGCAGCACTGCCGGTTAACAGTGAGGGTGATGGGGCACAGCATCGCTCAGAGCCCTTTTCTTTTGGTACCCAGCTATCCGGGTTGGTAAGGTGGGTGTTTGGTACCCTCCAGCATTACCTCCTCCAGCAAGCAGGTGGAAAGACTTAGTGCTCTGGAAAAAAAGCTGAGGAGCTCCAGAAAATTGTCGCTAAGCAAGACAGGGAGGGGAAAGAGCTGCTTTTCATCTGAGCTGTATTACAGGCACAGCACTGCCTGAAGACAGCCTTTTCTTTGCAGGAGTTTGAGAAAAGTGAGGGAGAGCATATGGAAAAACTCCTGCCAAACTCGGCAGCTGTGCCAGGCCAGGCAGGCAGCGCCTGCTGCAGGGCAGAATAACGCTCGCTGTCTTCTGCTCATGCACAAGAGTAATTTCTTTTCCCTCTCCACTGTCCTTGGGAGCATTTTGCTTTTTGCAATTTCTCTTCTATCCCTTTGATCCTCGGCTGCCTCATGTCCAGTGCCGGGTCCCACGTGCTCGTGGGAATGTCTCTTGTTAGAGCTGATCAGCCAGGGATGACTTTGCTAGGCTGGGTGCTCCACAGCAAGCCTGTGTCGTGGTTTGAGCCCAGAGATGCCATGAAAGTGCTCACTCACCCCTTTACCCTCAGGAATGGGAAGCAGAAAATACAGCAGGCTCGGGGATTGAGATAAGGACGGGGAGGGATGACTCACCCATTGCAGTTATGGGCAAAAGACAAAGTAGAACAGTGAGAAGCATTACCCCGTCTTAAAAACACCTTCCCCCCACCCTTCCCTTCTTTTTGGGTTCAGCTTTCCTTCTGATTTCTCTACTTCCTCCTCCCAGGCAGCACAGGGGCAGGGGATGGGGGGGTGCAGTCAGTCCCACCGCTCCTTCCTCAGGGGAGGGCTCCTCGCACTCCTCCCCTGCTCCAGCTTGGGGTCCCTCTCACAGGAGACAGTCCTCCACCAGCTTTCTCTGATGTGAGTCCTTCCTGCAGGCTGCAGCACTTTGTGAGCTGCTCCAGTGTGGGTCCCCCCCACGTGTTGCAGTCTTCCCAGTGCTGAAATACAACAGCGGGGGCTTCTTCCCTCAGAGTCTTGGCCTGTTCCGAGCACAGCCTCCTGCTCCGGCACGGGGTCCTCCACAGGCTGCAGGTGGGTCTCTGCTCCACCAGTGACCTCCCAGGGGGCAGGGGCACAGCCTGACCTCTCACCATGGGCTGCAGGGGGGTCTCTGCCTTGGCACCTCCTTCCTTCCACTGGCCTCAGTGTTTGCATAGGTGTTCTCCTTGCAGCTCCTCACAACTCCAACTCCTCCGCTCAGGTTCCCCTTCTCAAATACATTAGTGCAGAGGCGCAGCCACCATCACTAACTGGTTCGGCCTTGGCACAGAGGCAGGTCTGACTTGGAGCAGGGGGACCTTCGAGAAGCTTCTCACAGAGCCACCACTGTAGCTCCCTGCCCTGATACCAAAATCCCCACCCTAATACAAACCCAGCACAGCCTGTTATTAACCCAGCTGCACGATGTGGGGCTGCGGTGGGACAGCAATGCTGGGAAGGGGTGATGCTATGAACAAGGATGCAGGCAGCAGCTTGCCTGGTGGCTACAAAATACTGTGGGCAAGTGGCCCATTGCCACGCTTCAGGAAAGGCACTGAGCTCCCACCCCGTGGGAGGGAAGCCCTCATCCCTGTGCATGCTGTGGCCACAGGGAGTGCTGCTCTTACCATGCTCTCACCTTTCTGCTGATAGGACCCCAATTTTCGAGGCTTTTTGCTGAAATTCTGCTGAAACGGCTTTAGCTCTGTCTCAAGCAGGATGTGAGGGGGAAACCCCTTTTGTCCATGTTAATATTTTGAAAACCTATTGGCCCTAAAAAAAAAAAGGCACCACTCACATGTACTCTACAAAGATTTCCCAGATTTTTAGCAGCACTTTTTCTGGAGGGACTTAAGAAATCAGATGAGAAGCAGCCTGGACCTTCCCTGAACTGCAGCTCTGCCAGCCAAGCTGGGTGTGAGGAGAGGATGGATGGGAAGCAAGAGGAGAAAAGAGCAGGGCTGGTAAAGCCTGGGAAAACATCAGTGTGTTGCCTCCTTGACAGGTTTCTAAAGGACAGTCTCAGCTGGATTTAAAATAAAAACCCTACAGCCACCACCAACGGAACAAAAAACAACCTGAAGAAATTGCCCACGCCTCCCGGCTCACTCTTAATGAACAATATAAGGTCACCAAGCCAACCTACGTGTGGTTAGTAAATGCCAGAATTAAGGTAGCCGTGGTAACCTTGATGTGCACAGCCAGCAGCAGCCTTGCCTGCTGGTTTTCATGCCCTGGCCCAGGGCAGTGCTCAGGAGCAGCCTGCCCACGGAGCAGGGGTGTCCTTGGGACGGCTGCGGCTGCCAGGGGCTGCTCTGCTCCCAAAACGGGAGGGGAAGGGGCTGAGCCAGGCAAGGCGAGGCTGCATGATAAAGAAATGCTTTTGGGTTGAAGAGAGGTGAAAACACCACTTTGGAGGGGGGGATAAGAGTCCTGACCCCTGAACCTGCTTGCAATACGCATGGGGATTCACCTAACGTGCTCTCAGATGCCAACCCATTTATTTTTTTGCATTTCCCATTTTCTTAGTGCAGACCTGTCTCTGACCCAGGGAAACAGCCGCATCTCCCAAGAGCCTCTGAGCTCTGACCAGGCTGACCTCGCCTTGAGGCCGCCAGCGTCACAGCTTTGAATGCTCAAGCCCAGGCGATGCAAAGCATTCCAGAAATAAATCACATCTCCCAAGTGCTTCAAACCAGGCACCCAGCTCTAGTGGAAACCTCTGACCTTATTCCCTCTGTATTATTCCCTCAGCTCATTGCCTGCACGGGGAGAAGCACAGATCCTCCAGGAGTGATCTGCCCCCTTCGGGACGAGGCAGGGTTCCGGCAAACCAGAGCTGGGAGCTCACCTACCTAAGCGTGCACATGCACACGGAGGGTACGGCTGGGGCACAGACAGCTCAGGTTCGAGGGCGGCTCAAGCTCTGGGTGCTCGGCCTTGCAGCTCTCACTGTGTTTGCTTAAGGTTGTTTCCTCCTGCGTAATTTGGATGGTGAGCATTGCTTGTCTCTTCTGACACAGCATCTTTCCACTGGCCTCGTCTCTGCCAGGGCATTTCATAGTTTCCAGTTAATGATTAAAGACATTTCATTGATATCTCCTCTCCCCTTTTGACTGCTTGACTAGTGAATGGCTGGCAGCTGCCTACACAAACCTGTGTGGCTTTGGGATGGTGGCTGCAAGAACAGACTCAGAGACCTTGGCAGTCCCTGCAGCCCTGCCTTTCCCCCCACCTAAACTCTTAATTTTAAATTGGCTCAATCCAAATCCATACCTGCCAGAAGACTGCCCAGCCATGGACCAGTCTAACAGCTCTCCATCACTCTTCTAAATCCCACATCTCTGTAGGAAAGTCAGCATAATAAAGCTTTACCTCCAACATACAGACTAGAGCATCAAGGGCCAAGCCAAGCTGTCGCATTGCAGAGGGCTGGCACAGCAATTTTTATTTCCCCAGCCCTCATCGATGAGCTGGGGAGATGCCTGCCTCAGGCACAGCCCATCCAGGGCCAAGAATGGGCGCAGGAGGGTGTGCTGAAGCAAAACAATGGGTGCAAACTGCTCTGGGGATGCGGGCTGGGGCCAATCCAACCTGGTGGGGAGAGAAGACAGTTGCCATCAGGTGTTTGGTAAGAGCTCTTCCTGATGAGACTTTGGGAAGCTGCTTTGCATCACCGTTTGCAGAACTGGCTGAGAAACCCATGACATGTCTGAACCTGAAACCAGGTCAGCAAAACACCTAACACAAGAAGATTCTCGGCACAAGCAGGGCGAGGGCGTTACATTTCACCCAGGAAAAAAAAAAAAAAGGGCAATGCTAGCGCGATACTACAGCTTGATGGGGACTTATCTGGGTGGAGGCTCAACCAACTATTTTCTTTGGTGGAGAGGGAATAATCAAAAAACCCCAAATGATAGTCAGCTCAACAAGCCCACATTTCTGGGGAATAGAGAAAACCAAACTCCAGCAGCCTGGGGGGGATATTTTGGACCTTCTCTAGCATGCAGTTATTTATCACTTCCAGAAAAGCTTCACGTAATGTGCATTCATGTTCCCTACAGGTGTCATCACCAGGGCTGTGGTACTACGTGTACGTAGTGCTACCTGTGCTAGATTTCCCTGCCAGGTGGTTTTCCACTTCAGTTCAGGACAGTATTTTGCATGTAGAAATCCCACCTCTGTGCTTTGCCTGCTGGCAAAGCAGACAGACTCCTCCTGTCCCTCTGTGTCAGAGAAAACATGGCCAGGAGGACCTTGCACATAAAGGCAAGACAAAAATCCATCCGTCTGTCTGTCCAGCTTCTAGGTAGTAATCACCTTGCTTCTCTATGTCACCTTATGCACTGCAGGGAAGATGAGCACAGAGGACGCTGGCAATGGGACCTCTCCCACCCCACCTCTCCTTGGGCTTCTGGTTTCAACCACTGAGCTCGTCCTGCCCAGCCCTGCATCCCCTGAGAAGGCAGACCCACTGCCCATCATCGTTGCACTCGTCTGCATCTTCATCCTCCTGGCAACCTTCCTCATTTTTGTCACCCTGTGCAAGCCAGCAGCGCTGGAACAGTCGGGCTCCAGGCCCCAGGAGTTCATGCCCCATCACCCAGTGGATGCCAGCGAGCCCCAGCTGAGGCTCTGGAAGCGGCTGGGCTCCCTGCGATGCTCCATCAACACCTTCAGGAGGAGTCGGCCGGTGTCCCAAAGCCAGCTCACCTGCCCCAGGAGCTCCCCCACTAGCCAGGACTGGGACATCATGGAGTCCACCAAAATGTGACCCTGCTCTGCAGGAATCAACTCACTCCACACCCCTATTCTTCCCCAAGCTTTTGGTTCAGGCTCCGTTCCCTCCTCAGGCATCCCCTGGGATCCTGGGCATCCCGGCAGAGCCCCTCTGAGCAGCTCATTTCCATTGATGACAGGAGATTTTGCTATTTCAGGTTCCCAAATGCTTTCCAGGTTACTGTTTCCTGGCAGGAAAGGTGGAGGCATCCGAACTACACCCACACACAGCTATCACCAGGCAGTCCAAAAAAATATTGCTGCTTAATTTCTTTTGGAAAACATTGTGCAAGTTGAGCGGCACCTGAACAAACAGCCTGGGTGAGAGCAGGGCAACCTGGCTGCCTAACAAATACCGCCTTGAAGAGAGGCATCCTGGGGCAAACACGCTCCACAAAAAGCAAGCCTCAGCTGAAACTGCCCCCCAAGATGTGCTCCTGAGCAGATGGAGGAAGGCTCATGCCCCCCACATGCTGCCCAGTCCCTGTCGCCCCCCTCCCCGTGCAGCGAGTCGTGAGTTGCTGCGGTTGATGCTTGGAAGGATGCATGCTACAGCTGTCTGCTGGAAACCTGCTTCAATAAATGAGCAGCAGGAGCAGGTAAACATGCCTGTAAATATATTAAAGAGGCCTTTTGAAGCTCGCAGCCGCTGCCAGCTTGGAAAGCCACCATGCAAAGTTGAGCTGCGCGTTTCTGCTGGGAAAGGGCACAACAGCCAGCAGGTAACCCGATGTGCTTGAAGGAATCAATAAGAAAAAGAAAAAGTGGCTTAAGTCTTCCAGGTCTGCAGCTCACACTACGTTCAGCCATCAAGTTCACCCCTTTGGACAAAGTCTCTGTGTCTGGTGAGGCCCTGCGGTGAGCACCAAGCCCCACGTCTTTGGATTTCACGTGGTTTCTGACCCTTGTGGGGAGCAGCTCTGCATCAGGACCTCCCTGGGCTGCCTGGGACATCCCATCTCTCCTCCAGCTTTAGGCTGCTTGGCTTTCAGAGAAGGGGATGGGGAAACTTTCAAAAACCCTCTTGTTGCCATGGGAATGTGGGGATGTATTTGAAGAGGGAGACCTTTGGTAGGAATGGTTCACACTTAAAGTGTAAATTAAACTAAACCCAGGTGATTGCCCATTTCCGTTTCCCTCTGATTTTTTTCTGTGGAAAACTGACTTCCCCCAAATACTGCCTCTCCTTTGCCACAGACTTCAGGGGCACACCCCTCTTTTGGGAAGCGTGCTCTGAGAAAAGGGGACTTTGATGTCAGACTTGGCTTTCCTCCATTTGATTTACAAAAATGGCTCAGTTTTAGGAGTCCCCCAGCATGGCCTCTCTCCATGGGCATCACGTACACCGTGCCATAGCACAACAGGTGACAAGGAGCCGCAGGGCTCATGCCTGGGGACTGGCCACCCCGAGCATGATGCACGGCTCCCAGCAAACCTTTGTTGCAAGAGGCAAAAGGCTCTTTTCTTCTCCCCTGGTGACTCACTCTGCCCGGGAGAGCCAGGGACAAAGCTACCCCTTTCCCTGTGACGGGAGAGGTATTCAAGGCAGGAGGAGCCTTCCCAGGGCCCTCTGCAAAGAGCCTTTGGTGCCCGCTCCAGAAGAGCCCTGGGTTTGAAGGGATGCTGGAAGCCCTCGGAGGTTGAGTGAATGCCCGCATTCATTCAGCACTCACTGAGCCATTCAGCTCTGCCCACCGCTCCCTCAAAGAGGAATAAAAATGAAAGCAAAGCCCAAATGCTTTTTTTCCTCCATTTTCCCCCCCTCTCAGAGTATCTCTTTGCATGCACTCTTCTCCCTCCCCCTTGAGATCTCTGCTCTTGGCCTCTTCTCTGCTGGGAGGAGGGAGAAAGTGGGGATGCAGACAGGCAAAGGGGCCTCGCCAACACAGTGCTTGGGTTTGCTCTTCTCACTCTCTGCAGTAATGGGATGAATTTCTTATTTTTCCACTGCGCTTTGCTGTCATCTCCCCAGTACTCACAGCCTGGGTTAACAAAGGACCAGAGGAGCACAAAAGCAAGAGCACACCTTGCCCTGACGTGGGGGACCAGACCACCGATGGGGAGAGAAAATCTGCCCTGGGCTTCCTGCAGCTCACAGCCATGGTGCCAGGGCAAGGAGAGCAGCTGACCTCGTTCACCCACCCAAAGGTCCCAGTGGAAGAGAGCCACGTGCCTGCACTATACTGCTGGCGGCCGGGATGTCCTCAGGGACACTGACTTCATAGCTGCTCTGAAGGAAGATGGGTCGGTTGTCGTTGACATCCAGGACAGTCACGTACACGGTCGCAGTCCCCGTGCGCCGGTTCCCTGTGGGGCCGTTGTCTGTATGGGAGAGAAAGGCAAGGGGAGGTTTGGTCACCTTCATCCCCTCCTTGCACAGGTGATGCTCAGCCTTTGGCTGCTGAAAATAATGGGACTAAAATTTCTAAAATAAAATCCTGTCCTTTCTGCAGCTTCCCAATCTCACACTGAACAACAAGGGGGTTTGTTTTCATGCCTATCCTGAAAGAAAATGGAAGAGCCAAACCACACCCAAGATCTGCCATGGAGCCACTGCCCAGCAAGGCTGGAAATGCAACTGGTCGTTATGAGGGTTTGCAACTCCATAGACACATAGGGTGATGTATGCTGGAAGGGACTGCTGGAGGTCAGAGATTTGGGAGATGAAGATGGGCAGAGGTCTGATGAGTTTTCTGCAGACCTGGCTCGGCTCGCAGCCAAACAGCACCAGGACCGGTTGGTGTTCAGTAGATAAGGACATGGCAGTCCTGCTCTTGGTTTTGCCATGAAGGATGAGGCAATGGGGGGCACAGGTTGAGTTTGTTTTATCCAACATGCTCAGAGAGCACTGAATCCACCCGGCTGGGATCTGGTGACTGGGGAAACACAGGCAGCCTGATACCCACTGGAGAGTCAGAACGGTCCCTTTCCCACCTGGGATCCGGTCCTGTGTGCCTGGCTGGCGCAGCATCCCTGCTGCAGACCCTGTGGCACCTGCAATGCCATGCCCTGAGATTTCTGACCAGGCCACTTATTTCTCCATTCAAAAGGATCATCGAAGTCTTCTGCAAACAGGCACATCATTATAAAGCTCTGGGGATGACGGCCAAGATGCGTTTGGCACGCAGGCCCTCTGCCCGTGCCAGGTGGCTCCGCATTAATCGGCAGCCCCTGAGCCAAGGGCTGGCATGGTGTTGGGGGAACGGTGCTGTGGCACTGGCATTTCTGGGTGGAGATCTGACCCAGGCAGCACGGAGCCTCCAGGGGAACAGGGCAGGCCTTGCCTTCCCTGGGGGAAAGGGAAAGCCCCGGGGCTGGGCGAGCCTGAGGGGTGAATTTACTGTGGGTAGAACCAGGCCTTATTAAAGCACATGGGTTATGGAAATGCTAACACCAAACGCAGGCTCTGGTTTATCGAGCACCCCAAAAGCTACTGTCTCCCTGCTGCATTGCCAAGGCAGCTCAGCACATGCATGGCCACCCTACGTGACTATGGTCCCATGGGAATGGTGGGAATTCCTTACCGATGGCCTCAAGGATCAGTGTGTACGATGCCATGGTCTCCCTGTCCAGACTCACGACTGTCCTGACCACCCCATCCCTGAAGCCGACGCTGAATTTACCATCCTGGTTCCCACCTGCAGCAAAGGACAAGGACCAGGTTACCCCTGTCTGGATGCAGGGAGCTGAGCCCACGCTGCGGGGGATGCTGCAGCCTGGGCGCAGAGTCAGCCCAGCCATGGAAATCTCAAGCACTCAGCCTGCCCTCCTGAAGGGCTGAATTTTACAGGGTTTTGAGCAAGGCAAGTGTAGGGCACGCTTGTATCTTGTCATTGGCAAAGGTTTTCTGCAGCAAAAGCGGTCAGAGACCACCTCGCCACCACATCAAATGCTGTGTCTACTTCACAGCGCAGGCAAGGGGAGATGGTTGTAGGAAAAGATGAATCATATAAATGTCAGATTGTTTCCTGAATACTTCAGAAGAAAACTGGGGTCACTTTGCATGTGGCCTGCGGTACCTGTGGGACAGCACACACCTTTTCTCTTGTGGGGGAGGCCGGAGGGGCTGTGAGATGAAACATGAGGCTGCTGCTGTAAGAAAAATGACTGGTGACGCTTCTGGTTTTGCCCTCTTCCTGAGGGCTAAATGCCACACGTGCAGTTTGCAAGTCAAAGTGTGGCCAGGGACTTCCCCGGCCTGCTGCTGCAGGTGCTGCAGCTGCGGTGTGAGCCAGGCACTGCCCAGGCTGCATCGCTGCCCGCCCGCTCCCTGCCCACCCAAAACCACCTGCACGCCGAGCTACGAGACGCTCTAAAACTCCAGGAAGGCTTCCAACCATAAATACGCATTACGTGAATGTGGCCCCATTGGTGTTAAGCCCATCCTCGTGCTTTCTCCTGGCTCCATCCCTGTGGTGTGAGAGGACGGGGGATGCTCGGGGGCGAGGGTTCATCCCGAGCAGGACAAGGAGTAGCAGGGGAGCGGGCAGCAAGGCGGGGAGCCGAGCGGGGGCTGTTCAGCAGAGGGCGATACCGCATAAGGTTTGGAGGGGCTGGAAAAGGCAGCGCTGATGTGCAGAACACCCTGGCCAAAGTCTAGGGCAGCCGGGTCCTTTCCACAACCGAAGGTCCCCCGTGCAGCTCTTTGCAAGGGGTTCATACCGGTGATGAAGTAGCTGAGCTCAGCATTCAGCCCAATGTCAGCATCTGTGCAGTTGAGCCGGACCACTTTGAAATCCCGGGCCACGTCTTCAGGCAGTGAAACGTTGTAGATGGCTGGGAAGAAGGTGGGGTTCTCGTCGTTCACGTCCAGAACTGAAAGGGGGAGCAGAGCTGAGTGTCCCTCCAGGGCTGCCCCTCCTGCAGATGCCAGGCTGATGTCCACCAGTCTCCCAACCCCCCCTGCCTCCTGCTCCGAGCACCCCAGGGAATGCTCTGTCTGCTACTCCCGGCTCTCCGTGTGGTGGGGGTGCCTGCAGACCGGCTGTAAGGACTGATCCCCATAGCTGCAGGCTGTATTTTGTTTCCTCTGATACATACCGATCACACCCCATGTGCAAAGAAACCCTGCGTAACTGGTGCAGACACTAACTTTAATCACAGACTTGCTTCCATCCCCATTCAGAGGAAAATCTGGGGCTTAAATATAAGCTCAGTATTTCCTGGTATATGGCAGAGGGCTCTGGAGTTACAGGACCAGAAACTTCTTTTTCCATACCCAGGCCTGAGGGGAATCCCGGGTAATTTTTTTCCCCAGATGATGTTTATCCTCAGCACTAGACCTGTGTGAAGCCGGTAAATAGAAATGCATCAAATCAAAGACAGGCCACACAATAAGAATCTCGGTGTGTCTCCTGTATAAATCAAATCTCCTGTATAAACCATATCTCTCCCTGGGTGACGTGTCCTTGTCACCCATCTTTTTGGGACCAGAGAGGGCTCGCAGCTAGGAAAGATTTGGAAGGGGTGCACCCACCTTTGACAGTCAGGGTGCTGGTGGAGCTCTTGGAGGGCACACCAGCATCGCTGGCCACCACTCGCAGATAGTACTCGGCAATCCTCTCCCTGTCCAGCACGGTGGTGGAGGTGACAAGCCCGCTGGTGCTGTTGATGAGGAAATCCATGCGGGGCATCCCCACCTGCATGCGGTACGTCACCTGCCCGTTCGGACCCTCGTCCAGGTCGATGGCCACTACCTGGTGGGGAGAGCGGAGGGAAGGGATGAGCATGGGGCAGCCCCATCATCTCCTGATGATGAAAAACACAGTACATAAACCCTGAGTGTTTCTTTGCCCCCCGGGATGCTGAGATGAAACAAAGGGGCCTTGGAGCATCCCCCCTGCCAGAAGCAAGCACACGGGGTGGGATGCCACAGCCCCTTCTGCATCCCCCCGGTTGCATTGGATGGAGAGGATGCAGGGGATGTATTTCCAGCCTGCTTTGCAGAAGTGATGGCAGCGACAGCAGCAGCAGCAGCAGCTCCCAGTGCGGGGCATGGTGGCGATGGGGCACACTCACCTGGAAGACAGAGGAGCCTGCTGGAAGGCCCTCAGCGATCTCAGCGACGAAGGGCAGGTTTTGGAAAGTGGGGTCATTGTCGTTCAGGTCCAACAGGTTGACGAAAACCGTGGCACTGCTGGTAGCTCTCAGGGGTGGCCTCCCGCCTGCAGAGGGCAGGAATGGGGGCTCAAGGTTAATGCCTCGAGCTGTTTCCACCCCTCTCCCCTAAAAAGGAGCCCTCCCTCCCTATGCAGGTTGGGGCTGGGCCCTCAAGGCATTGAGCTGTCCATGTTACCCCTTGCACTGCAGCCCATCAGGCCAACAGACAGCCTCCTGGCAGGGGAAATCTCTCCCTGGCAGCAGGCATGCAAGGCAGACCAACGGCTACCTGTGCGTGCAGCTGAAAAACAAGAGCAAGACCAGTCTGTGGTTATTTTCTTTCTGGCAGGATGGATGGGATGATGGCTTTAGCAAAGTGCAGAGGTGATGCAAAAATAGAAGGGGGCAGAGGTAAGTGTGACCCCTGGCTCTTGGAAACAGGCTGGATAATAGAAAATTGTCTTCATAGCTCTACCTTTTCTCCTAAAAATGTTTAAGATTCTCTTTCCAGAGAAAAATAGATTTCACCACTTGATCAGCTCTTTACCCCCCACCTGCCCAGTTGATTTTCCTAGATACTGGTGGAGCCAGACTGAGAAGAGGGGGAGTTAACTGCTTCCCAGGCTTCTTGTCAGGGCTGCTACAGAAATAACTGCACTTGCATTATGAAGGTTTCTGGTTTGTTTTAGCAGCAGGTTTTAACCTACTCTCATTTTGCAACCTCAAAAACAATTTTGCAACATGCTCAAAACAGGGAAAAAAAAGAAACTTCCTCATAAAGAAAAAATTAGGCTGAGAAAAGTTCAACTCAACAAGTGAAAACCATCAGGGAGGGAAAGTGGAGGGTGGGGAGGACGATGCTTGTGCAACCTGAGCCCCAGCGATTTCTAGCTACAGCAGAGCAAGACAAACCACTGTGGCAAAGAGGGACCAGAGCTGGGCTTACAGTCGGTGACTGACACCACGATCCTCCTCATGAGCTGGGCCTCCTGGGCATTGGGGTTCTCACGGTCCAGCAGGACGCCGCTGGTGCGGATCTTGCCCGTGGTGCTGTTGAGGCTGTAGAACTTGTTGGGGGGTCGGATGCTGTACACCACCGTGCCATTCTCCCCAAGGTCCGGGTCGATGGCCACCACCTGCCACGGAGAAGCAGCAAAAATTAAAGCGGAGTGATGGGAATTAACTCCCACGGTGCATCCCTATGTAGATTGACCAGTGTCTCAAAATGATGCTGAGCCCCCATGACAGGCTTCTGCATACCAGCAGCAGCAAGAAATTCTCCTTTCTCCACACAGCTGTATATTTTCATGATACTTGCAGTGATTTTGTACCCTCCAGACCTCCACTGTGGTGTTAAATCTCACCAAAATTGGCCTGCAAGCCAGGGAGGTAATGGCATGGCAAGAGAGACACGAGCACACAGCAATCAAATGGACTTTCCTCCTTTTAAATAAAACCAGCTAGAAAACAAGCACCCTTCAGAAAAATAAAATAAACGGGACAAAAAGGCATGCTGAGAAACTTGTGCTGCCACATCGGAAATGCTGGAAATAATTCACTGGTGGAGTTCTCCTCCACACCAGACATTTTGTGCTTTATTGTTCTCCCTGTGACATTTTTAATTACAGGGGACATTTACATTAAAAAAAAACCCAACTTCATTACACTCGTAACTTCCCCGGCCCCCGCTGCTTGTCCCGCAGCTGAATTTACATCGTATCAGTGACACAATAATTATTTTCCCAGCAACTAATTGGGATGTCAAAGGCAAGACGACTTCAAGCAGGCGCCAAGCAGCAGGGTTGATGCTGCACAGAAGAGAGAAAACTGCCATGCTCTAGCTCAGGCTGTGCTGCCAGACCTTTCTTCCCCCTCCCAAGTCCTTTTCTTTCTCAGCCTTCCTCCTTATATGATTTTGTGGATTCTCTTCACTTTTCCCTCATTTATTTTCCGTTTCGTGCCCGTCATTTTTCTCCTGGCATGATGGAGTACAAGCTTCCCTCTCTCCTTCTCTTTTATTTCACCAGAGGGACTTGAAAGGCTGTAAATCAATGTCTTTCAGAGAGGTCCTTGAAGGAGGTCACAGGCAAGGCTAAGAAAAGGAGAATTTGGCCAAAACCCACACAATCTGGGGAGAGAAAACCATATCCCATCAGAGAGGAGAAACACACGATGGGCAGCAGCAAGGAGGCTCAGGAATAACCTTTTAAATGGACTTCTGCAAGATGATGCTTGACTGGAGATGACACCAGTTCGGAGGTGACACCGGTTCGGAGGTGACTCCCTGCTCCAGCCAAGCAGGTAACAACCTCACCAGGTGAAAGGAAGAGGCTTTCAGTGCAACAGCCGCCTTCCCTTGCACGTACCGTGGTGACATCGGAGTTGGGAGGGGTCATTTCTACCAGATTAATGAAGTATGGCTCATCCTTCCACATAGGATAGTTGTCATTGATGTCCAGCAGCGTGATGTTCACCTGCAAGAGGGCAAGCAAGCAAGGTGGCATTGGTACACAATGCGTGTTCACCCTTTGGAGGGAAAATCCACAGAAAAGCAACCTCCTACATCTTTACAGCCAAGGTTCCTTGACATATCTGACCTCGGTTTGGCTCACTTATTACCTTGCAGTTAAAACAACCACAGGGGCACAAGGTGTGTTTTCAAGCAGCTACTTCACTGCAGGGGAGATGCAAATCTGTCACAGTGCTGGGGGAGAAGGTGCAGCAGAAGCATGGCAGGAAAGGAAGGAAAAAACTGAGTGACTGGTAAGAAGAAAAAAAAAAACAACGAATAAATTAGAAATCAGGAGACAGTATGGTAACAGGGGATGAAAGGTGCAAAGACAAGAGAGCACAGGAGAGGATGGTGCCCTGAAGTGTTACCTATCTTCATTTTCAGTGTGAGAAAAGGCATCCAAGTGACAGTAGCAAGCCTGTTGGATGCATCCTATTGTCTGTGAGTCTCTCACCTCCCCAGATCACCCGTTTCAGCCTGTGAATCTGTAAAGGTGCCTGAGGGAAGAGCTGCAGTTCAAGAGAAGGGGGGAAGAAGTGCAGGAGGGAGCCCTGGCGCTTGCCACCCCCACGAAGGTTGTCTTGGTGGGGCTTCTCCTGGCGTCTTCCCTGCTCCCAAGTAATCAGGTCCTGCCACTGGACCAGGCCGCGCTGCTAGGGCCACCCTGTGGTAGAAGAGGCAAACCTGGACACTACAGTCTTCGGGGACAAGCCAAGGCACCACCATGGTCCCTGGGAAAGGTTGGTGACCCACCTCTACTCCAAGCACCCCAGGCACTTGTCCATCACCTTGCAAAGCCCCTGAATGGACCCTTATTCCCAGATCAAAAGCGATTATAGGGAACAGTTCTGAGTCCCGGGTATACATCCTTGCTAATGACAGCAGACAAACATAATCAGCCACCCAACTTCTGACTGAGTTTTAATATTCTTAAAATTTTTAGGAAACATGATGCATTTCTTTTTCCTAATTGCAATCTGTGTTGCAAAATCCTTGTTTCGTTTTTCAATAAAGCTAGTGGGAGAACATAATCTTATCTGGAGCCTCAAAGGGGAACCCAGCATCTGACAGGCCATGTTGTTGCCCAGCCAAGGCGGTCATGTGCCTCTGGGAGGCTCCCTAGGGAGCTTCTAGTCTGCTACTCGGATCATACACCTCCTGATGGCCCTCAGCAGCAGTGACAACTATTTTAGGGATCTCCTCAGCAGAACCACAATATTTCTCTGCATTGCCCTCTGTCTCACAGAATCATGGAATCACAGAATCATCTAGGTTGGAAAAGACCTTGAGACGTTGTGTGGCACATCTCTTCCGCAACCCAGCTGAGCATCCCAGGAACAAGAGCACCCAAATGTTATGAAATGTTCAAACAGACATGGTGCCATGAGCAGTGAGATATGGATCCTTGGCTTCTGACCTCCTGTTATTTTCAAAGACTTTTACAAACTCTTTGCAAACAATGGGTCTCCCTGACATCTGTAAAGGCAAGGCAAAGCAGTAGGTTTCAATCTGCAGTACAGTGGTCACCAGAAACTTCTGAGGAGCCCAGGCATCACAAAGCAGTTGGAAACCCTTGATCCAGGCAGCATGTGAATAGTAGTCACCAACTAGGTGTGCCTGCAGGCTCTCCAACTAAACATTTTCTCAAGAGGCATGAGCAAAAGGAGCTGTGCTGCAGGTGATATAGCTACCTGTTACCACCTTTGCATGGACAACTGAGATGTAAAACTCTGGAAGGGGAAGTGGCTCCTGGGTGAATGGCTTGCCAGGAAAGGGAGCCTGATTTCAAGGTCTACACAGCCCAGACAGCAAGGGCTGTGAGCAGCAGTGGGGGCAGCTCAGAGGGCAGACACCACCACACGCTCTTCACCCATTCACACGGCTAAAATGAAACACTGCTAGCACGGGGAACTGGAGCATCGGTGCCTGGGGGAAGCCCTCCCCAACACCAGCCCCAGGTGGGCACCAGTGTCTCAAGGAGATGGGAACTGCTGCTTCACACACTCACCATAGCGATGCCTGTCTTCTGGTGGTGGCCCACACCTCCATCCACTGCCCGGACAATAAGGATGTATTCGGATTTGGCCTCCCGGTCCAGCAAAGACGTTGTCGTGATTTCTCCTGTAGCCACAGGAGATGAGGGGGATTAGAGATGTCGTATGGTGAATAGGGGTACCGGTGAAAAAAGGTACACTCAGAATGAGAGACAGGATCCTTCACAAGTGGGTCCTTTCTTCTAATTCAAACAGATGGACCCTGGAAGGGCCAGCTTGTCAGCAAGCCCCTGCAAACTTCATGTTGTGTCTTCCCACAGGAGCCTGGCTAATGACCGCCTGAGATCCCTTATGCTTGTTCTTGCTCATATGAACCGAAAAAGATGCCAGCAAGGGAAGGCAGGCAGCAGCTCCTTAGCTAGTGTAAGCCCCTGCAGCCAAAGCCTTTTCTCAGGTGCCAGTCCCACCAGGAGCTGAGCTTCCACTGATGCCTCTGCCAAAGTTCTCACGGTGACTGAACCAGTGTTGGTGGCTGAAATCTGGCAAATCCCTTAAATTTTGTGTTTCCTAAGCAGGCAGCTTGGGGGAGAGGAGGGAAGAATGAGGGAAGGAGTGAGGGTGAAAGCAAAAATGATTGGGAAGAAAACCAGGGGAAATTCAGGAGGGAACTGAAAGGAAGAGCGTGTATGGAGGCTCACCTGAGCGAGCATTTATCCGAAAATGTGAGGAGCCCTCCAGAGAGTAGATGATCGACTCCTGCCCATACTCTCTGGACCGGTCCATATCCGTGGCATTGAGAAACAGCACCGTAGCTCCTTGAGGGAAGCAGAACCGAGGGCGGTGATGAGGCATTCGCTGCCTGGAGCAACTCTCCCCACACTGCTTCTGCACCCACTTCACATGGGTCACTGGGCCAAGGGGTCCCCTCACTTGCATGCACAGTGGGGCCAAGCCCCCAGACCTCATGTCTATGAAACTCTGCCAAGGTCTCTGTCTTTTGCTCCCCAAAAGCCATCACCTACCCTGTTCTTGCTGCAAGCCCCCCCCCAGGGCCCTTCTGCTAGCCTGGAGAAGGAGCAGGAGCATGCCGCGTACCTGCCATGATGTCCTCCACGACGGTTATGACATAGGAGGGCTTGCTGAACGTGGGAGGGTTGTCGTTTTCATCCTGAAGCAAAGAGAATGCTGAGAGGCTGACTGGGAAAAAGGCAAAATGGTCAATGAGCTGCAAAAGTCTGGTACTGGGATGCTCCTGCCCAACTGCATCTCAAAATGTGAACAGCTCAAGGCACCAGCATGGGGAAGACGGCCTTAGGGGTAAGGCAGTGGAGGTCTGAGTACACAGCTTCGCTGCAGAGGCAGCTGAGGTTAAGGTAAGTCATTTGTCAGTGACTTTGCTGAGCCATAAGGTGGGGACAACACTGACTATCTCGTTATCCAGCATCCTGGGCAATACACAATAGGTCTGAGGAACCGCAGCTGTTTGCAGCCAAGCATCCTCTGAGCTGCTCCTGCCTCCACCGCAAGCCTTCCAAGACTCCAACACAGCACGAAGCACAGCAGCGTTGTGCACAGACCCGCTCCTCCCTCCCGGAGCAGCACACTAGCAGCTTAGTGCTCCAGGTCACCACGGCCATGAGGCCCCCAGGCAAACTGGACCCATCAGGGAAGCTGATAAATTTTTGCTGCATTTGTTTAAGTGGAGGAATGCTGTAGGTGTTTTTTTTTTTTTTTTTTTTTTTTGGGAGGGAAGCTGCTTTGCATAACAACACGCTTCCTCCAAACCTGTCTCTGCCAGTGACTACAGTCAGCCTGGAGAAACCAGGCAGGAGCAATTGCTTGAAACATCCCTCCAAACAGATTTTGGACCAGTTCAAAGCTCCCCCAGGGGAGCTTTAAATGCTGTTTAAACAATGTTAAGAATCTGCCTTAAATGAACCAAACCCAACTGCCTATGGAGGGAAGGATGTAGCCGCCAGGACATTAAAACACCGTTATGGACTTCACCGCTTCCCTGGGGTTGCTCTGGAGATGCTCTCTACCTGGAGGCTGCTGATGGACCTGCAGGCTCAGCTGCTCCTGCTGCCACTGAACTTGATATCTGAGGCAATTTCACATGCCAACGATGCCCATCGTACTGCAATTAAATTACCATCCTCCGCTCTTGTTACTGGAAGCAGGTGGTCTTTAATCAGCCTTTGGACCACTCAGCTTTCACCGCACCTCCTCTGAGGGTAATGAGGAAATTGCCAGCTGCCCGGGGTGCTGCCGTCACCATCCCTCCTCCTCCTCACAGGGCTGTGTTGGGGTCATCCCCCCAGGGCAAAGCCAGGAGGTCTGGGCAGGTTAAAGGCAAAGGAAACGGAGAGGCTGAGCATGCACCCGTATGCTGCAGCTGAATCCTGAATCAGCTGTGCCATGGTGCAGGCTGGACAGATGCAAGACCGAGCAGACACCACGCTGTTCATTTAGTGGTCCTGAGTTCATCAGGCCGTGCTCGGCACAGCCACAGCCCGGCAAGCTGGCAACCCGGGAGGCAGGGGCTTGCCCCTGGCCAGCTCTCCATCTTACTGAACCTGCCATGCACCTGCCCGCAGCGCAGCACGTGGCTTTTCTACTTGAGAAGGACACTTCCCACTGAGCAGCATGAACTCCAAACCTTCCCACGTGTCTCCTGCTGCACCCGCAGCGATGCCAGACAGGACCCGGCACGCTTCCTCCACTCCCACGGGAGAGGGCATCCAGGTAGCCAGCTAAAAACAGCTTCCCATGTCCCCCTGACCCTCAGCCTTGCTCCCTACATCCTTACCCTCAGACAGGCGCCATATCATCTTCAGGGATGCTGAGAATCACAGATGCTCACGCTAAGCACACAGCCCCCTTTCCTCCAGACATACGCATGCTATAAGTCGCTGGCTCATTGCCCCGAACAGGGCGTCAGCGGCAGGGAGCGAGGCAGAAACTTATTAGCGGTGATATTTCCCCGGATCCTGGCGTGGCGCGCACTATTAGTTCTGATTCGGCAGCTCCCTCTACAAAAGCGTATTGTCCCCTAATGGGAAATCTACAAGGCGAGTTTGACTTCTTTATTAAAAACCAACAACCAAAGGATGAAAAAAAATTACCTCCCTCCGCACTCGCTCTCCTTCTGCCTTTTCACAGCTCTTGTTCCTCAAGTGCTGTCGTGAAACCCTTCCTCCTCATTTTCTTCCTATTTTCTGCTTCCCCCCGCCACTTTTTCCAGTTAGGAGAAAAGCCCTTTGGTTGAGAGTGGGAGAAGTGACAGCTACTGAAAACCCAACAGTGTACAAACTCAGCCCAGAGGAGATGACCCACTGAAGTGTGGTCTTTAGAAAGAGGCGTTTACACTGTCATGGGAAAGATGTATTTAGCCATCACTAACTCCCCCAACACTGCTGTATTCCCCCTGTACTGAGCACAGTGAGGGAGCTGGAGGAGAGGCACGCTCACAGGATTTCTTTCCCATCCTACAGCACCATGGACTTCATCTTCTTCGCCTTCCCAGACTGATCCTGCCACCAGCTCGGCTTAGATCGCATCACCGCAAGACTGACGAGTTATCAAGCAAACTGTCTCCATTGCTGATACCTCCCTCCAGACATCCTCAAACCACAATGTGCCTCAAAGTGACAGTCTGATCTAATCTTCCTGAGGAATGCTGAGATGCTTTGCCTCTCCCAGCAGCAACCCTTCCTCAAGAGGGTCTGCAGCTACGCAGGTGTATGAGACACACGGCAAAGCTCGTAGCCCAGCTGGGACAGCTGGCTTTGAGGAGATAAACAAGCAGCTGTCCATGACTGATTCAGGGGCTGATAATTTCTGACACTACAAGTGCTAACGCACAGCCAAAGCTCTCTCCGCTGCATCCGAGCTGCAGCGAGTGCCTCTGGCTATGGACATGGAGAACATCCTAGCCAGGAGTTCCCTGTGAGATGAGAGGAGAGCTCAGCGGGCACTCAGTGAACCTCCTCAGTCGAAAACAAGGGCAGAGGTTAGGTCTCTAGCCCATCCCCAGCTCTGCTGCTGTCCCCATGTGGCTCCTACCACCTTACTTCCAGTGGCTTCCCCATGCATCGTGCATGGCTGAGAGGGAGGAGGTGCGTGAGGTCAGGACAGCCCTCAGATACCCTCTCACTCACCTTTTGTCACTCAGACCTTACCAAATGTCAGGCACAGTGTTTCTTTAACCAACACATATGACACATATGTACATGAGACATGTGGCACATATATTTATATGAGACACATGTAATTGCAATCCACATGTACACATCCATGGGTGGGACAGTCTTTCTGGGTTATTGATAAATTAATGGCACTGCTGTGGAGCAGGGAAACCACAACAGCGTCAGCGGGTGCCGTACTTACAAACACCTCGATGGTGACGGGGACGGTGCTGTTGAGTGGTGGGTTGCCAGCATCCTTGGCCATCACAGTCAGGTAAATAACCCCATTGGCCACCTGCTCGTAGTCGAGGGGGTGGTTCACGCTGATCACTGAAAGGTTGCAGAGCGGGGTGGTGAGGGGAACATTCACACAAGCAGGATGGCAGGCAGGCTCGGGAGGTGGCCCGTCCACACCGCCTCCCCAGGGCCAACAGGGCCTGCTCCAGGTGGCAGTGCCCTGAAAACACAAGCGTCGGGCATTATTGAGTTCCTCTGGCATAACCCGGAGTGAGCTGTACACCCACAGAAACAGGGCTCTGCTGCAGCTTGGCTCAAGCCCTGCTGCAAAGGACCATGCTGCAGGCGAGGTGAGGACATGCACAGAAGGTGCTGAAGCAGCTTCTTAAAGCTTGCTGACATGACTGCCTGCAGGACTGTGAGTGCAGCCTAAGCTGCTGCTGCTTGTCAGGGGCACCATGGTCCCAGGACAAGCGCTTACCTCCGTACCCTTCCGACACCGTGATGTCAAAGTAGTCACGGAAGGCAGACGCCTGCACAATGCTGTACGTGATCTGGTTGTTTGGAGGGGAGTCCTCGTCAGATGCCTAGGGTGTGAGCAGGGAGAGTCAGTGAGCACGGGAACTGCGCTAGTAGCGGGCAACAGGAGAGAGCTGAGGGAACGGAAGGTGCAGGCTGGGTGCAAAGAAAGTAGAAAAGTGATGGAGAAAGATAAACTCAAGGACCCCAAGGGGGTTTGTAAACCAGCCTCTTCTCCCATCCTGCCTCCCTGGAAGGACTCACTGGGTCACCCTCTCCTGCCTCCCTGTGGCACTCATTCAGCCTTGGCCCCACGAAAAGCTGTGCTTTTGCATCATAGCAAAGTTTATTCTTGTGCTGGAGGAGCAAACAGTCTTCCCTACCTGCCTTCCCTACGCAGCATAGGCTTACAACTTCACCAACAACAAACAGAGCACCTTCCCCTGGGTGCCTGCTGACTTCATTGAGAAGATCAAGGTGATACAGAGGCAGTGCCTGTGCCCTGGGAGAGGCCCCTGGTCCTGGGGATGCTCTATAGACACAGGACTTATAGGAGAGGAGGAGGAGGAGGGAGGCAGCCCATGGCTGCAGCACCACCCAGTTACACCTTGTAGTAAAGCACAAAGACATTCAGAAGGGATGGCAGCAGAGATGGGCAGGGACCTAACTTGCTCCTGTTTCCCCACCACACGTCCCGAGCGGAGGAGCCACTCTGGTCCCTCACCCGGAGCCGGACCACCTGGGTGACGGAGGGCTCGTTCTCCCGCAGGGCCCCCAGGTATGCCTCCTTCTGGAAAGTGGGGACATTGTCATTGACATCGAGGACATTGATCCTGACACGCCCCGTCGTCTCCTCCCCGCCGCCGTCCCGAGCGATGACCGTCAGGGTGTAGCGCTGCATGGTTTCGAAGTCCAGCCGGGCTGTCAGAAGGATTATGCCCGTGTCCTTGTCCAGCGAGAAACTGAGGGGACAAGAAAGGAGGGGGGAAGCCCTGGTGACCACACACTGGAGATGGAGAGATGGGGTGGCAGCAGCCTGACAGCTAGCACCATGGTACATGGACCTCATGCCTTTCTTCTGAGGGATATTATGTCCCACAGCATTTTCAAGAGTGCAGTGCAGGTGGTGCTCTACACTCAGAGAAAGGGTCTCGGAGGCCCCCAGATCCCTTCTGCTGGGCACCCCACACGCATCCCCCAATCACCCACCATGAGCAGGTTGCATGTGATGCTCCAGGCCAACAGCTTGCTGGCAAATGCATTTACTGATCCCAAGCAATGCTGGTATCTGTAGGTCCCAGTTTAGCAAACTGATTAAACGTGCTGAACATCAGGCATGTGCTGAAGTTAACTCGCCCCCTTGGGAGACAGCATCGTGGGATTTTCATAGGGTATCTTGCAGGTAGGACATAATAAATGACCTTAATTGTCATGTGATTTCTTAGCAAGGTTAGAAGGGGATTTTGAAGAATCAAAGTCATGCCTGTGGTTCAGTCACACTTACCGATCAGGGTCATCGCTGAAAAAATAACTGACTTTTCCATATGAGCCCACATCATTGTCAGTTGCCTGAAAAAGTAAAAGCTAATTAATAAAGGAACGTATTTATGGGAACATTGCATTACACACACTGGTGAATCCATTACATCCTGTTTACATTCTCCTACTCATATGCCAGTGGGCTAGCACCAGCGCAGACCTTGTGTGCTGCATTTTATCACCTGAGAGACGCAGGGCTGGGGCTGTCTGTGCTTGCCTGGGTTATCCAGCAGATCCCTGACTCGCAGCCTGCTCCAGATCACAGCCCTCCATCAACATCTCTCACCATCGCTTCCAAAATCTATGGCATGGAAAATTTTACGTATGCATACTTTCCCTGACATACCAAGCTAATCTAGGAAGCGTGCATAAAATAAAGGTCTTCGTGGATAATTCTTGCAGGCCACCCGTCCTGGCCCTGTGAAGCCCAAGAGGTGGGACCCTGCATCCACAGCTCCTACCGTTCCCTGCACGTTCAGCGCTGACAGGGGCTGCCTGAAGAGAAATAAAAACCTATCCCGCTTCAAAACGCCCCCACCCAGACCAAAAAACAAAGCAGGAAAAGCAAGGAAAGGAATTTAGAGTTTGCTTTCCACAAGCAGCTCCCGCCAGACAGCCCTTCTGGGGGTGCAATCTGCTGCAGCCCCACCGACGGCCCAACGCCTCTTGGGATGCTGCGGTGTGGGTGTGCAATGCCGGCTCTCCGTGGCAGGACGGGACGCACGTACAGCGCTGGCAGCTGCCGGGGCTGGAGCGGGCTGGTCACGGCTAAGCAACCAGCACCTTCTGGGGAAGGTGTGCGAAACGCAGCGTGTCAGCTCTGGATGAGCAAGGCAAGATTTATGCGTGTTTTAAAGTCTTTCCTCTAATGAATATATAAAATATGCATGAGCGGTGGCAGGAAAAAGGAACAGAAAATTTTATTTTTAGGTGAGGAAAGTGGAATGCAAGCCCCAAAATATCCTTTTTCTCCCCCAGTATATTTTCTAAATTGAGTCCTGTCTGGATTACTTAGACACCAACAGGTCTGTGAAAAAGCAGGGTCAAAGACACATTTTATGTCCAGATACCATCAAAAGGCTGTATTTTAAGACTGGCATGGAACACAACCGGTTCCTGAAACCTCCTTGATTTATCTATGGCCTTGATTACCCTTGACAGCAGAGTAGGAGCTTGAACACATCAAAGTGCTTTACCCCTTTGTGCCTCTTACCTGCCACACCACAGGGTGGCAGGGAGGAAAAGGCATGGAAACTAGCCGGGATTAATTATTTTTTTTCCTCCCCAAGCACTTCCCCAGCTTGAGTCGTAAATTCATGAATGACAGACTGGTTTGGGTTGGAAGGGACCTTGAAGCTCATCCAGTCCCAACCCCTGTCATGGTCAGGGCCACCTTCCACCAGCCCCGGTGGCCCAAAGCCCCGTCCAACCTGGCCTTGAGCCCTGCCAGGGAGGGGGCAGCTACAGCTGCTCTGGGCAGCCTGTGCCAGGGCCTCACCCCCCTCACAGGGAAGAATTTCTTCCTCATACCTAATCTAAATCTGCCCTCTTTCAGTTTAAACCCATTACCCCTCATCCTATCCCTACACCCCCTGATCCAGAGTCCCTCCCCCCTTTCCTGCAGCCCCTTTCAGCCCTGGAAGCCGCTCTAAGGTCTCCCCGCAGCCTTCTCTTCTCCAGCTGAACCCCCCAACTCTCTCAGCCTGCCCTCACAGTGGGGCTCCAGCCCCTCCAGCATCTCCGCGGCCTCCTCTGGCCCCGCTCCAGCAGGTCCGTGTCCTTCTGCTGTTGGTGCCCCAGAGCTGGACCCAGCACTGCAGGGGGGTCTCACAGAGTGGAGCAGAGGGGGAGAATCCCCACCCTCGCCCTGCTGCCCCCCCTGCTCTGGGTGCAGCCCAGCACACCGTTGGGTCTCTGGGCTGTGAGCACACATTGCTGGCTCACAGTCAGTTTTCCATCCACCAACACCCCCAAGTCCTTCTCCTTGGGGCTGCCCCCCACCCACTGCTCACCCAGCCTGGATTTGTGCTGGGGATTGCCCTGACCCATGGGCAGGACCTTGCCCTCGGCCTTGTTGAACTCCATGAGGTTTGCACAGACCCACCTCTCCAGCCTGTCCAGGTCCCTCTGGGTGGCCCATCCCTTCCCTCCAGTGTGTGACCCCACCACACAGCTGGGTGTCATCGGCAAATTTGCTGAGGGTGCACTCAGTCCCACTGCCTGTGTCATCAACAAAGATGTTAAACAATGCTGGTCCTAATACCAATTTCTGCTGCTTTACGCCAGCTGAAGCGTGTGCTGGTGGAGCCAGCCTTTCAGACCTACTGATTTTCCCAATTTTCCTTTCCACTGCTAAGATACAATTTACTTTTTGTGTGCACTGCAATTGCATTCAGCAAAATAGAACAGACTCGCCAAAATCTGCCCAGAGTGATGCCTGTTGAGTGAGCAGCACCTGCTTCTGGAGGGCCAAGCCCCCTCTGGGGTGCAACTTGCTCCTTGGAGGACACCAGGGAGGACATCTGTGAAGATGTCTCATCCCAGCCAGAGCTCGGCTGCTCTTCTGAATGGAAACATCTGGAGAGGAGATGGGTTAATCTACGTTCTGCACTCCCCAACTTCCCTCAGCAAATTAATAATGGCATTAGTCCCCCATCCTAAAACCTGTCACCAGCCCAGGTGGCTGCAAGTTGCAGTGTCAGACCCCCAAAGTGCAGCTGGGGCTGGCCAGCAAAAGCCCTGTGTCCTCTCTCCTCAAAGCCTTGAGCACTTTAAGCATCCTCAGCATTACCTGGTACAAGCTGGTCCTCAACCTCCCAGCCAGGATTTTTCCCAGCCATTACTTCTGTGCCCACAACCTCTGTGAACCCCTAGGTCCTATTAATCCCTAAGTGGCTGGTGTGAGTGCAGAGCCCAGAAAGGCATTTTCCATGCACCTGGATCAGCTGGTGATGAGATAATGATTTACAGGAGGTCTGACAGTGCCACAAAGCACAGGCAAAATTAATTCCTTTCATTTGGCCCCATACAATTGCACTTGTAAGTGCTTATTGAGGTGACAGACAACACCGGGGAAGTGTAATTTTCTTTTGCTGGGAAAAAAAAAATATAGGGAAGGACAAATGTTAGAAGAAGGTTAGCGCAGAGTCGCTCAGTGTGGGAGGTGGCGGGGCCCTGGGGAGCCGAGCCAGGAGGGAGGGCTGGACCCTGAGCTGTGGTGATGCTGGGCCAGCCAAAAGTGCCAGCAAGGCAAAGTGACCCACTCATGAGGAGCCAGGAGGCTGGGCAGCCGAAGTCTATCCTGTACACCACCTCTCCAGCCAGGCTAATTAATTACCCTGATTTACACCAGAGTAGGTGGAAGGTGATGCCTGCTTAATGGCTTTCCTGGCAACTGAACATCATGGACATAATGCAGGGCAACGGAGCAGGTTACTTGAGCGTGACAGGGAATATGCAAAAAGCAAAACCATGCACGCTCAGCATATTTAATTTTGGATCTATGCTTGTTTCTGCATTACCAAATGTTTTCCCTCTAAGGGTAAAAAAAATACTCAGATGCTGGGAGGCGACATGCACCCCCTTTGCAAAGGAATCCTGAGGGCTCCCAGGGAGGAGAATGCCTCAAATCCCACTGAGCTGGTGGCTTTGTGGGGCCTTTTGCACTCCCTAGGTTCTCCAGCAGCTGTTTTCCTGCGGCTCACCCCCACTGCTGACTGCTTTCCCCTCCCGGCATGCACACATCCATCCCCACAGCTGGGGGAGGAAAGGCATCTGGCTGGAAGTTTCCTGGGGTTCCACCTGGAGAAGCAATCAAATGGCTTTTACAGCTGCTCCTCTCCTGCCTGGAATATTAAAGTGGGATTTACCCACTAGACCCTGCAAAAGGGCAAGATGAAAACGCAGGTCCACATCTGTACTTTTATGAGCTGTCATCGGTGCAGCCCATTTCTAAAAAAAACACATTTGCACAGATAAACTCCGGGAGAGTGGCAGGAAAAGGAAGGCTGGATAACCCAAAGGATTAATTTACTGAGGTTCAGCACAGTGTGGGCACCCAGCATGTGAATCACAGGCGCACAAAAATACCCAGGGCCCAGCTCTCCATCCATCTCCATCCCCCAAGCACAAATATTTCAGACATCTCCCTTTTTTCCCACCGAGGGCCATCATGACCATCCTTGCCCACTTGCTGGCAGGCCAGCAAAGCCAGAGACAAAAGCGAGGAGCCAGTGAACGGTTCTGCTCTCATGGGCAAATCTGCAGGAAAGGGCATGTCGTCCAATTTGTTCGGGAAACAATAGCAATGTTTGACATGTCATCAGGATTGATGGAGCAGAAATTTACATGGGAGAATTCAGTTTTAAACAGCTCCACGGAGCTTCGCCGGTAATGGTTTCGACATTCATCATCCGCAGAGCACCACTCAATGACTCCTTAAACTGCCCAAGATTAACTCTACTCACAGCAGCTTCAGGGAGCATGGCAGGAGGAGCAGGGAAGAGCTTAAAGAGCCAAGAAGAGCCTTTTGGGGTAGCATGGATCCCTGCAGAGCCCCCGAGATGGGTCCCCCCTAACCTGCTGGGCAAGGATGAGCAGCTGGAGGTTGGTTGCAGGGGTGAACAAAGCATGTTGGAAGAATGACTTGTTGTTGTCTGATGGGATGGGCTGCCATGTCCTGCTTGCCTGAAGATTGCTCTGCCGGCAACAAGGGAGCCAAATTCTTCCCACCTTTCCATCTGCACTGAGCTGCTGGAGCAGGTCCCAGCTTGGTTTGTTCTCATTTGCCCTCTTTGTTTTCCTTCGCATGCAGAAACCAGGAAATAAAAATTGATGGGGAGCAAATTGCTTTGGCCAGAAGCTCTCTGCTTAAAAGAGTTGTAGTAGGAAAGCAATTACTGAACGTCAAAAAGCTGTCAGGATACCAGAGTGACCTGGTGAGTCTCGTCCCACTGCCGCCTGCCTGCCTGCCTGTTCCCCTGGCCATGCTGCATGGGCAGCAGGGAGACCAAAGCCACTCCAGCAACGCACCTGGGGCTTGGGCCATGGGAGAAAGCAAATGAAAGGAGGATTCCTATCTACTTCCTACTTTTTTTCTGTTTTTCTAGGAAAATGAGGCAGGTGCATTTGCTCCTTGGGGCAGATTGGCAGTCACGGGTCTCTTAGACCATGGTACAAGCAAACCCAGGGTGAGGAGCCATGCCCTCTCATTACCCCAATTTTCTGAGCCACCTAAACCTGCATGTATTAAACAGCAAGCATCCCCTCTTAAATGCAGCCTATTGCAATTTTCAGGTCCCAGGGCAGTAACAGCTAACCTCTGGTATCTGCCTGGGTTGGAATTTGATTTGGGATTTGGGGGAGAGAAATATGAAGAGCCAAGAGCTCCCATGAGAAGCGACCGCCGGGCTGTAAAACCGCATCAAGAAGACCAATGGAAAAACCTACTTAAAGTCATTATGCCCTTCCCAGACAGAAAACAGCTCTTTCGCCGGCATCACCTGTCCCGACCGTGCTCTTTCCCAGGCCTTTAAAGAGCAGCTGCCTGGTGGGAGGTGGCAATCAGGGGGAGCGGAGCCGGCAGCTGGCCGGCATCGCTGCGCTGGAGCCCAGTGGCTTGATTAGCCGGGAAGGAGGGAGGCGGGAGCGGGGAACTGGGGTGATGCTGGGGTACCGCTGCCACTGCCTTCCCCACGTGACGAGCCGGGAGCTCAATCGCTGCTAATGACCCCAGAGGAGTGTGCTGAACCTGGCTGGGGGGGAAAAATAGCCAATCAACCCCCCTGGGAATTGCAGAGCTTTTCCCCACCTCTTCTGCCAGTCACCAGGGAAAACAACAGCCTCCTTGATTGTGTTTTATAACAGCTGGCCCTGCAACATCAGCTCCTTGCGAGCAAGGTTAACACTTGCCTGGGCAGCCTTGATTTAGCAGGGAGTGATTTACTGTACCCAGGATGTCGCAATGGCTGGAGACCAAGGTTTAAAATGTGAGCCGACAGAAGACAACCCTTGAGTGAGAGAAGCAGGCGTCTTGAGCCTGCGTTTCCACTGCACAAGGTGACACAAAGACACCCACCTTGGTGGATTTTACTGGAGCTCCACGCTGGAGCTGGGCACAAGTACTCCACTAATGAACCGTATTGATTTCATATTCTCCTGTTGTCCACCTAAATGGCAAGCGGCACATCTGATAGATTAAATAACCACACAATTGCCTGGCTTGACATCTCAATCACTTTGCTGTTGGGTCTCTAATGAATTTTACAGCCCAGCAAAATGGAAGAAATTAAGGTCAAAGTCTGATGGAGGAAATATAAATCCCCAATGATCTCTGAAGTATTCGCAAGAGCTCCTGGAAGCCTGTCACACTTCCCACCATCTGCAACTCCATTGTGACGAGCATCATCTGGGGCACAGCAGGGAGAGGGGGGACAAAATCAGAGGAGGAGGAGGAGGAGGGAAGAGCTGAATCAATCCTTGCCTGGAGATGGACACAAATATATTGTATCCTGGCCTGGGGAAAGGGAACGGCAATGCCCAACCTTTCTCCAGCAGGAACGAAGATAATTCACCCTGAAACTGGATGCAACTTGTGGTTGCTCCTAATGTGAAGCAAACCCGGCTGGAGAGCAGGCTTTTTAATTTGTCAGCAAGGGGCAGCAAGCCCAAAACACATCCCTGCCAAGCAGAGGCATTCCCAGAGAGAGCAAGTGCTCCTTGATCAGCCCAAGGAAAACCATGGTCCAGAAACTGAGCTCGAGGAAGACTACATCCTTGCTCCCCAGGAGCTGGAAACTATACCTGAGTCCCAGTCAGACAGCAAGCAGGCACTTCTTAAGGGTGTTTTAGGGCATGGAGAGCCTTAGGCTTTACTTCTCTGAGTGGAGATAGCCGAAAGAGTTTGGGTTACAGGGCACAGCAGCCAGCCATGGAAGATGAAGCAGAGCCTCTGGCTTGAGGCAGAAGCGGCCTCTGGGTGGTGCAACGGATCTCAAGGAGGTTGATGTACACATCTCAGCTCCCCAAACGCCCAGTTTAGGTAAATTAGCCTGCCTTGAAACACCCCAACAGCAGCTTGTCAGCAGCGTGAGGGGCTGCACAAGGTCATCTAGCCACAGGGTGACCTTTCCTCTGTCACAGCACTGCTTCAGCTAAAGGCACCCGCTGGGTGCTGACTCACATGGGAGCTCTTTGTTTGATAAACAGAGCCCTGGCTGTTTTGGAAGAGACGTGGGTGCTAGGGGCACAGGGGAAGCCAGCTTGGAAACCAGATTAGAGTCCCAGGAGCTGTGGCTCTGATGGAGCTTGCCCTTGCTCAGAGGTGCTGAGCCTGGGAGAGGATGTGTTGAGGTGAAGACAGTGATTGCCCTAAAGGGACTGCTGAGAAGGATGTGTAAAACCAGGGTGTTCACACGGCAGCAAGCACCAGCTTGGGAAAAATTCTCCCTTGATCTCCCAGCTGTCTCCCAAATCACCAGCTAAAGCCAGCAGCAAGGGAAAACCACCCAAGCCTGACTCCTACTGGGAACACTGGGAAGGGTGAGGAGAATCCTGCTGCCCAGATGGTGCTTTGCAAGATGCAATTTGGACAGGAGCAGGTCTGCATTTACTCCATGTTTTTCTTTTTCATCTCAGAGGGTGGACTGACTTCCTTTTGGGGGGGGGTGATGTTGGTTTTTTGTTTGTGGTTTTTTTTTCCCACCTCTGCGCTTTAGCTGTGCATTTATCCTGACAGCTCCATCAGGACAGGGAGCGGCTGCAAAAGCTGCAATAAGTGTCTCTCTGCTCAGCGCTCCGGCTGTCATGATTCCTATTCCACCCCATTTCGGTCTTACGGATTGATATTTAGATTAAAGAGATAAACACAGCCAAAGAGCACTGGGCCCTGACAGAAAGACGAGGACTTCAGATCCGTCAATCACGCTGCTACCTGGTAACTCCCTCCTCCCCTTCCCTTTATTTACAGAGCTGGATTGATAAGAATATTTAACAGGGACAAGGAGTGCAAGTATATAAATATATATTTTTTTTTTTTAAAGAGAAGCATGCAGGAAGAAGACAAGCCATTCATGTTTAACTTTCCAGGCAATTTGGAATTGTCTGCTTTGATTATTTAACTATTTACTGTTTCATGTATTTTCAGTTTTCTTCTCCTCTTGCAGATAAAGGATTCAATTTTCTTTTAAGCGGTGGGGAAATTGAAAGAGATTTTGTTCTGTTTAAGCATAGCTGGAGTTGGAGCACCCGGGAGGATTGAGAACAACAAGATCAATTAAGATGCTAACGGGGAGGGTGAGCTGTGTGGGCCAGGGGAGGGGAGAAGGGCTGGAAGAAGTGATGAAGTCCAGGCTTGGAGGATATCAGAAATGTCCAGCTAGGAGTGTCTCTCTTTCTCCAGCCTCCATGAGCTGCTGCTGAGCTATGCTTTCATATTCCCACCAGTGTCCTGTGACCTCCCTCCTGCTTTCCTTAACGTCCTGTCCCCATGCCTGAGCTCATCCTCTGCAACACCCAGCTCACCCTGGATGTCTGGCTGGCAGTCCCCCATTACCACCTCCCTGGTGTTCACCCTCTCCAGCAAGGGCTTTCCGATACTTTTTCCATCCACTTCAAGTAGAAAGAAAGGATGGAGGCTGACCTGGGAGTCCTTTTCTCCCTGTGTTTGACCATCCTGTACTCCCCAAACCCATGTGGGAAGGCAGAGGAGGTGCAAGCTATTTCTAACGTAAGTGTGGTAGGTGACTCCCTGCAGAGCAGGACACAGACTCAACCTCCTGCTCAAAATTTAGAGAGCCAGTCAACTGGAAAAGATTGAGAAGCCCTGTGCTATCCTCATGGCAGCGTCAGGGAATGCTGTCCTACTGACCACCAACGCCCTGTGAGATATTGGACTGCATTATTCTCTGGTCCTAATGCTGGAAGAGCACAGGGGATGGTTTCTCTCCTACATGATTCCCCACAGAAGCTGAAAGTATGCTCCTCCCTGGAAGCCTTTTCATCCATGTATTGGTTTGCAAGGTATTTCCCCACTCCACTCCCTGTTCTGACTGGCTCTGTTCCTTACTCCATGCAACCTTCTCAAAATTAGGGGCAACAAAGGGTCTCCCTCAAAGCTGGTCCACACAGTCACCATCACCATGTGAGAGAGAAACGCAGCTTGTTTTGAGCCCCTCGGCACACCACCTCGCCCATCAGCTGTTCAAAGCTACAGCCAGCTCCCCCTCTCAGTCTCTACAACTACTGCCTTTTATCTCTGACTACTTCTGCCCCCTGCAATCACTTTTTCTCCAAGAAAAAGGAGGGAAAGAAAAGCTTTGAAGATAATAAGAAACAAAAGACAGTAGCAGCTACGCAGATGTTAGGGGATAGTGAGTTCCCTTGGCCAAAGGGATGGGGGATTCAGGGTAGGGTAAGACCTGAAAGCTACACAGACAACTGGAGGAAAGCCCCCAGGTTTGTTGCAAACATACACTTGAAGTGGGACAAACCAAGAGGAATGCAACCCTCCCGGGAACCCCAAAGCTGCCCCAGGATCGCTGCAAAGCTCCGGGCCAGGATGTGGGAGCCCATGGAGCACAGCATCCTCATGCCTCTGCCAAACTCGCACCAGCGGCAGGCTGACAACTGATTGAGAAAATGATTTGCATTTTAAATAGGTGCTTATTGATGTCTGCAACTCTCCTTCCCAGGGTGGGAAAACTACATTATTACTTTCTTGTTGACTGGCGTTTACAGCTGGCTGAAAGAACGGGAAAGAAAATCAAGGTGGGATCGATTTTCCCATCCCCGATGCAAGGCCAAAGAGAGATCGAAGAAGCAGAAGAAAACTGACAGCTGGGTGGTAAAGGAGAGAAACTTTGCCAACCAAATTAAAGGTTGCCTTAATGAGGAGAGTAATGGAAGGTTAATTAGTGCATTTACTTCATTAGGCTATTACTAACAAGGCTTCTCCCAAGGAAGTGCAGTGGCAGGGAGGGGAAAGATGAGAATCCAGGTGAATGGATGTGTTGGGGATGATGATCAGGGAGGGGACAACCCGTGGAGGGTAGCAGAAAGGGACTATTCAAGAATGTGAACCAGAATATATATATATATATATATATATATAAGAAACCTAATATATATACACATACATATATAAAAAATATATAGTCGAATGCATTTGCAAAAAAAGACAGAGGGACCTTCTCTTTTCCCCCTCCATAAAATAACCTGAAACTTGGAAAAAAACCCCAAAAAACGGTCTTTTTTAAAGTACAAGACTATGTTACAGATTCAGGTTATCAAGCCCCAAGGGAACACAGTGCTTATTTTACCTGCCTTGCTGCATACTACAAGCTACAAAAAAAATCATTCCCACGCTGAAATCGATTCCTGATGGTTGAATCGGGCACTGTAGTTTATAGTCTGAAGTCTGAGGACTGCTGGAGATGCTCAGACTATTCCTGAGGGTCTGCAAAAGATAACTCAGGAAAGCACACCAGTGGTGTGTGTGGGGAACATTTCAAAGCTCTGAAAAGTCTCAGCATCTCCTTCAGACTTCTTGAGGGTAGTTGTCACAGGGAGAAACTCAGCACCGTCCTCAACCAAAGGTATTTCTGAGTAAGTAGGACACCAGGCAAGGCAAAGAGCATAACCTTGCAAGGATGTGGCAGGATAAGGTCCCAGGGAGAAAGAAGTCACTAACTCGACAAGGATTTGGGACCAATCTCTACACAACCATCCAGGCGAGACATTGATGTTATTTTTCAAGTATGGCTGGACCGAGAGAGGTGCCTGAATGGGCAGCTGTCTCCTTGACTGGCCTGAGTGAGGAAGAGCTGGCAGGAGAGCACTGGGAACTGCAGGGGTTAAGGGGGTCGAAGGTGGGCAGCCCAGCTGAGTAATGCACTCCCTGCAAACCCCTCTTCATCCCCCCTCTTCATCCCCGCCGTGTGGCAGGGAGCACAGGCTGGGAGGGGGCCACGCAGCAGCAGCCTCTTGAGCTGGCTCCTGCTTGCCAGGCAGCTGATGAAGCCTGCAGCAACCGATCCCAGCCTGTGCAGCCAAGCCAGACCTAGGTAAATAAAGCGGAGAGGAGGGATCACAGAGCTAGGATTACTTTCCACACTTCCCTGGAGAACCATTTTTCTCCAGACCCTTCAAGGCAAATCAAATGCATTGTTGTGTTAAAAACAAGTTACTCTTGGTTTGTTTGGGCTTTAATGATTTTGGTTATCAGAGCTTTTCAGGAGGACTTCGCTGTGCAGATCTGTAGTGTACGAGGAGCTTAAGGAGACCTCCCACCCCTTAATTCTTACCTCCCACTGGGTCATCTTAGGCCCCTTCCCCATTCCTCCAGGTCTAGCAAATACACAGTAACAGAGAGAGAGAGGCACGTGTCTACACCACCGTGCAGGTCCCCGGCTTTTGGGAAGCTGGAACCATGCTGACGCCAGCTCATGGCAGCTGCTGTCAAAGCAGCAGTGTCCAAAGGCAGGTTTGGAGAGGCACTGTGCTCCCTGTTCCACCCACCATGGCACTCAGGCCCTACAGCCTTGCAAGGCAGCAGGACCTGGGCACGCCACAGGCTCAGTGTGACAGGCGTGAACACAGGCTCACACCTTCCCTGCTCTTCCCAGCCAAGCATCCTCCGCCACACGTGAGGGGCACGGCTGGTGCCAGAGCCCCAGCGCATCACCAAAAGGACAGGAGAGATGCTGAACTCCCCTGCTCCTCCTCCTGTTGGGGGGAGCTCGCTAAAAGCTGTCTTGAATCTTGGTGATCCCAGAAGCAAGTTCATGTTTTCATAGCTTCTTACACCCCAGAAAGTTTCCCAGTTGAAAGATCCATCTAGGGCAAATGCCTCTCCCCCTCTCAGATAACAGAAGAGCTCCTTATGGGAGCCCCACCACAACTAATGGGATACGAGCCCAGGGGACCGCTTTCAAACCTTCCATGACTGGGAAAGGAAGGAGCAGAGAACTGAGCCGCTAGGTCTGATGCCTGACCAACATCAGTCCTCTGCACAGGCACTGGGCATAGGACCCTCAGACTTTTCTTTCTGCTCCTGTCTCAGCTGATGTGCTACGCGAGGGCTTGTGAAGCAGCAATACTACTCCCTGCTGCCAGCGACGAGGCAGGATGCATGAGGACACATACTTGAGGGCTTCTTCTGCCTCTGGACTCAAACAGGACTAAAAACTGGATCCACCAGGTCCTCCCTAGTCCTGGACCTTACACCCTGCTCAGTGCTCCATCCCAAAGCAGAGGGCATTCCTCCTAGGTCTTCCCTCTCACTCCCTGCTCCCACACACCCGCTCTTCTGCAGAGGGGAGTTGCCCTGGGAACGTCACCATTGGTGACAGACCTCACTTTCTGCAAAGCTTGTACTGATGCTGTTAGATAGTGGTGTGGACGTCAGACCATGCCCTTTTGTCTGTCCCTCCTTCATCTGCCTATTGATTTGTTCCCCTCTGCAATGGATTTATCCTCCATCTGGTCTGAGATATCTGGATGTGTCTCTACTCTAGCAACTCATCCTCTCCTCCAGCTACTGGGCTTCTCAGTTGGAAGAGACAGGGCTGGAGATGTCCTCTCCTGCTCCTCTCACCCCAGGAGAAACCAGGTGTTGGGACCCACTTTGGAAGATGCTTGCTAAACCCATCACAGTCACTGATCTTGGCTACAGCTGAACAGGGCCATTCACCCAGTCCTGCCCCAGGGCTTCCTACCGCACACAGCCCTGACCCCCATGCCCCATGCCAGAACCCTCGCCCACCACACCCTCTCCAGGGCACAGCTTTCCAGCCCACTCCCTGCTATTAGGAAAGCCAGTGCCCATCGAAAGCCACCAACTGCCCAGGCAGCACTTGGTTGGGGGTGTCAGAGCCCCAGTTAATTTAGGGTGCAGTATATGTTCTTGCTGCCTCTCATTCCTGGAAGGCATGAAGTTATACTGGCTGCCTGCTTGCTCAAGAAGTGTGAAATTCTTTCTCTGACCTTTTCTGTTATGTTATTAAAAGGCTTCATGGCCAGTTGTTTCAGAAAAAAAAAAAATATTTCACTATCTGTTGGTAGCTGGGGCAGAACTTGCCCATATCTTCAGGCTGAGCTCTGGTCACCTCCCTGCTACACCCTAGCTTCAGAGAGGGAGCGTGCTACTATGTGGGACCTCTGAGCCTCCCCAGCCTGGTTCTCCCCTGCACAGCAGGGCCTGGGGCAGAGGAAAAGAGAAGTTTGTATGGGGAGAAGTCACCAACAGCTGCAGAGCTCGGGCCAGGCTCCTCACCCCTCTGCTCAGCCGCTGGGTTGTAACACACACATAACTCCAGACTGCAATGATTTATGTTATGGATCAACCTGGGAGCTTTGACTGGAGTAAGGACCCCTTCACACTGGTCTCTGCAAAAACAAGCACACAAGCAATCTCTGGCCTAAGGGGTTCTTCACACAGGTAAAGAGCATGGAGGCAGGAGAGAAGGCTGCCTTTGGGCACATTGCAGCCTCCCTGCACAAGGCAGGAGCCGTTCCTGTGAAGCCTGGACTCTCCAGATGTTCTTGTGCAAGCAAATGACTACCTGAGTCTATATGATAAACGCCTTAAATGGACAGAATTAAAAAGATGGATGGATGGATGGATGGATGGATGGATGGATGGATGGATGGATGGTTGGATGGATGGACGGATGGACAGGGAGATGGAGGGAATGCAAAACAGAAAACAAAGAGCAGACAAACAAAATCTTAGAGGGTGGACAAGGCCGTGCCATGCCAGGGAAGTAACAGATTTGCCCGGGAAGCTGTAGGGGTGTGTATCCAAGCCCACGCATCTCTGGGCAAAGGCAAAGAAGCAGAAAGCGGAAAGCGGGCAGCGGCTCTGGGTCCCTGCTGGCTGCCTGCACTTCGGGGTGTTTTACAGTTGATTTATATGTGTAACAGGCAATGTTTCTCTGCTGTCACTGACATTAGAAGCTGAAATGCTGCAGAGACGAATGGCCATTTGTCACCACAAATGAAGTCTACTTGCTCTTTTTTTTTGCCTTTCCATTTTCAACTGGCCAGGCAGAGGGCAGTGGGGAAAGGGCGGCAGTGAGGAGGGTGCTTGCCTGGCAGGAAGGAAACCTCTTCCCCTCACCTACGCCCACCTGACTATGCACAGCCAAGGGGGATAGCAGGGAAGTGCTTGCTGGAAGATGAGTGACCAGCCTAGAGTCTTCTGGGCTGCTGGGAGTGACTTCTCCTCCTTCCCAGGATGTCAGGCTAGGCAGAAGATCAGTGTTCTCCCATTGCCTCGGCCTCTGTGGTTTTAGCTGCTCCCCTCCTTGCTGGGAAGGAGCTGCAGGCACTGCGCTGCCCTGCCACCTGGGCTCAGCCATCTCTGGCCACGGCTGGTGGGAAGCCACCCATTGTCCTTCAGTGACTGCTCACGGGGCCCACGCACTCCCCTGTTCATTTCAATTTCATAAACCTCCTGATTTATCCTTAGCACCCTGGAAAGCCACTGCCCCTCCAAATGCATGTCACAGAACCTGCACTTATTTGCACAAAGGGGCATTTTGCAACACTGAGCAAGGAGGGAGCCAACAAAAGTCTCCGTTCATGAGGACATCATTCAACGGCCACCAAAGATGTGGGCACTCCACGTATCTGGCCAGATTCTCTTTAAAAATCAGCTCCTAATCCCTGTGGGGTAATACCCATAAAGAGCTCCCAGGCTAGTGAAGAAGAAGGAAAAAAAGAAAAGGAGGAATTTATTAGCAAGGAAAGCAGACTTTTGTCTGTGGCACATGGGATGGCTGGAGAGGCACAGTGCAGACAGGCAGTGCTGTGGAAGCGAGCAGAGGGCAGCATCTCAAAGGCGAGAGGCAACAGCAGGAGGAGGTGGTACTTTATGAGTGTTGTTAAAAGTTTGGGATCAGCTGGGAGGGCAATCTGGATTTCAGCGCTAATTACATCCATTCTGATTTATCATAGAAGATTCAACTCCTGGCATTTTGCGTTCCCTATGAAATGCTGGCATAGCTGGAAGTTGGGGAAAGAGGAGACGCAGTAACAATCTCATTGTTTAGTGTCTGACGGCCTGACTAGCTAAACATCTGCTTGAAATATTAATAACTGTCAGATGGGAACAGCTCAGGGGCTCTATACAGTTTCACACCATCTGTTTGTAGAGTAAACACACTTACGCACAGGCCATACACCCAAGCCTTTTGTCAGGGATTTTATTCTCTGGATCATCGTGCCTGTGCTGTGTCCCGGGAAAGTGGAGGCAAGATGGGGGCCGGGAGGACAGCAAATTCATCTACAACTAACTATAGCAACACACCCAAAGCCTAGCATGGGTTTTGATGCTTTCCCCTTCAACATTTCCCATCCCAGAGGAGTTTTGCTTCCTATTTTGATCATTTTTCAACTCAAGGTTTTGTTCTTGCTGTGCCCCACACTGCCACTGACATTGACTGATATTGCTCTCGTGCTCTGGGAAACATATCTTCTCACCAGGGATTTTGGGTGCTCCCACCAAACCAGGTGGGAGGGATGAGCCCTGCGGAAATGCCCCACTATCATCACCGCTTCTGCTGCACCACAGTTCTGCTGCCAGCCGTTTATACCACACTCTGCTAAACACAGTCATTCCCCTCTTTTTCCATCCTTCACCCTTTTATCGGCTCAGCTGACCTCAGTTTGGTTGAGGAAGATGATGCTTCCAAATAGGGCAGTGAGAAAACCCGCACTGAAAGATAAATGTCAGGTGCTTACTCTCACTGATGAAGTGACCAGGTTCAGTAGGTACCAGAGCATCTTTTCCCACAAGAAGTAAGGCAAGAGAGAGGCAGTGAATATGCGATGGGACGCAAGCCATATACACAACTGAAATAGTGTACCCCATGCAGTAAGGAGGAAGGAGAAGCAAGGTCATGACCACTGCATCTCTGCAGGAGAAGCTGCTGTCTGCAGGCGAGACCTTTCAGTGCAGGACCCTCCTTGAGTTCTTGCTGTGGTGGGAACCACACACACATCTCCTAAAGACCAGAAGAGGTCAAGACATCTACACCAAAAGCCCATGGGAGGGCTACACCCCACTCCACCGCCAGCATGTCCCACTGCTCCATTCCCAGGTGCCCCAGCCCATCCCTTGGTGACGGGCACCGCAGAACCACATGCGTGCCAAGGACTTGGCAAAGAGAGCCAGGGTGCTCCTACTCACATGGACCTGGAGGACAGTGGTGCCCACGGTGGTGTTCTCAAAGAGGCTGACGTTGTACAGGGCCTTGCTGAAAATGGGGCGGTTGTCGTTCTCGTTGATGAGGTTAATCTTCACGCGCGCGAAGCCAACGTGGTCCGGGATGCTCTCGTTTGCAAAGAGCTGGGCAGAGACGGGAAATGAAGGGGAGGGTTGGAGACACTGTAAAGCTTGGGAGTTATCTATTCTTCTTTAATGGAGAAAACAGTGTTCTCCTGAGAGCTCCCTCAACAGATGAGGCAGCTCAGTGCTAATCACCAAAGCACAGATGGTCAAAAAAAAAAAAAAAAAAAAAAAACTCTCACCCTGCTCAGCTCTGGGTGACCTGAGCCCCTGAGCAAGCCAAATACCCTGCCACCTGCCCCGAACAGCCCCAGTCTCTGGCAAACTGGGGAACCAGGACCTGCCATCCCACTGCAGCTTGGAGCAAGAGTAGGAAGGCTTTTGTTCATCATTCTCCACCATGCACGAAAGCACCTCTGCCAGGACTAACACCGCTAGCGTGGTCTGAACCTGCTTTGCCTCCCTTGAGGTTTTACAGCTCAGGCAGAGAGTGGGACAAAGCTGGAGCAGAAGGCTGGGGAGAGCTTTGGTGCCTGATAGGTGCACTTAAAACAAAGTTTTATGCTCTATAAAGCTTTTACAGCCCTGTGACAGAGCAAGGGGGAACATGTTCTGCTTAAGCTTTTGCAGCTGAGCCTTTGGATGTTGGAAAGAGAGAGAAGGCGCAGAGCAAATCTCTTCCCCACTTCTTCCTTTTCCTGTATTATTATTTCAATTTTTTGTCCATTTTGTAATGCTGTGGAGTATGGATGAGAGAAAGGAAGAGAGAAATCTGGTTAAAGGTCACTCTTAGGTCACTCTTAAAAATATGGATGTCCCATAGAGCACAGGAGTGCAGCCTTACCGAAAATTCGTAGCGAGGAATGGTCTCAAAGTCCAGCGGCACTGCCACACGGACACGGATGTCCGCCTTCCCCTGGATGGAGGTCGGCGAGATGATGAAGTGGTTGGAGTTGTTGCCCACCAGGTAAACCTCAAAAACGCTGTTGGGTCCCTGGGAGGGAAGAAAGGAAGGTTGACAGTGACAAAGGAGGAAGGACCCAGCACAGCCACTGTGTAAGGCTGTGGGCACCCGGGGCCAGCCTGGCCGGGAACGCGGGACAAAAGCACCAACCGACTGCAAAGCCTGCGCATTGGGTGCAAACGTGCCAGCGCCAGCATCTTGGGCACAGCACTTTGCCTTCAGACATGTAAAAATGCAATTACTGGAGACACAGGGGAGTGTTTCTCTGCTTGGGTTTGGTTAACTGAATCATAGGGTTTGGCACCGATTATAAGCATCCTTTGTCGCATTTTATTATACTTACTGGGTGTACAATGTGGTTTCTGTAAATCTTCTTTTCATGTGCACCCATTTTATACAAAATCCACGTGCATATGAAAGGAATGCATCCCTGGGATGAACCTGCACAGCACACAGCTGGAGGGAAAATCCCTTTTACTGTTTCAAGATCCACTCACTGCGCAGGCTATCACACACTGGGATTTCATTGCCTTGTGCTGTGGGGCACAGCATGGGTGCCTATCCCATGCAGAGGGCTCTTTCCAGTAAGACAGCTCAAACTGGGAAGGGGGAAAACTCCTCCTTTCCCAAGACCTAGCTAGCAAAGCAGCAGGACCACTGACATACCAGCGGCAACCCTATAGGACCCTTGATCCAGGCACAGCACCCTTTCCCAAAGCATGGCTCAGCAGAGCACGTGAAAATCAAGTTCAGATGCTGCCAAAGCCGAATTTCCAATTTTCCCCGAATGACCTCCCTCCTATCAGAAAAAGGGACCAATTAAATGCACGAAGGGACACTAATAGCAAAAGCTGGCTAAGCGTGACCGCAGGGAGCTGGCGACACGAGCAGAATCTCTGCTTGCCCTTCTCCTCGCACCCCCCAGCAGCCCGTGATCTCCAGCGGAGTCACGCAGCAGAAGCAAGCCCAGAGGGCACCTCAGGAGCCACATGAGCAAGCCCTGAGGGCACCCACCACCTCAGGAGCCCAGCAGTGCTCAGTTGGTGGAGAGTGGACAGAGGGAACAAAAGGGACCCATCTCGGGGCAGATGTAGCTCCTTCCAAAAGCCGTTTTGCTGGCAAACTGGGACGTGCCAATGCCAGCACGAGTGAGGGATGTTCTCTGATGCTGGTACAGAGCCTAGGAGGGAGGGAGCAGAGGATACAGAGAACGACAGGAGGAAGCATTGCTCCCTAAGCTGTTATTTTGTACCCTGTACTTAAGATGCCAATTTATAACAAACAACCATTTTCCACCAGCACCAAAAAGCCATTTCATTGAGGAATTTCTGCTCAGCTATGCTGCTGAGCCCTTGGTGTCTCTCCCAGGGCCCGGTGCCCTCCCTGCAGTACACGAAAGCACCTTTCGTGGTGGCAAGATGCGAGGGATTTTCTTGGAAACCGGAGAGGAGTGAGTTTGTTGAAGGCATGAGATAAAAGTTGAAACATCAAAAGAAACCCAAGTATTTGTCAGAAGAGAGCCGGGTGGATTAATTCCCCTCCAGCTGGGGAAGGAGATCAGCCTCCAGATACCCACCATCCCTAATTAGCAGCCCCTCGAGTGCCTTAGTCTCCCCATTTGAGGTCTGGAGAAGGGGAATACATCTGCCTCTCGGGAGGGCTGCTGTGAGTTGCCATTTATATATTTATTCAGCTATTTATTTTTTTGTTTCTGCCCCCATGCTGCTTTCCTTGCTCCTAGTTCCCGGAGCCTGCGAGCCCCCTGTGGATGGCTGAAAGCAAATCTGAATATTCAAATTGTTATCAGCTGCCCAGCAGAAGGGGCTGGCTCAGCCCCGCTCACAGCTAGTACCCCCGCTCGGAAGCCACGGGAAGCTGCTTACATTTTTCCTCACCCCTTCCCTACCTGCTCCTGCCACCCAGAGCAAACAACAGCTCTGAAACGTGTTCACGAAGAAGAAAAACAAGCACTGTCTTCCCGGGCTCTCAAAGGTCCTGGTGTGCAGTGGTGGGCCCATGGCCAAGCATCATCTCTTTGCAGTGCCGGGGACGAGCATGGGATGCACAGCTGTGTGATCAGTGCATGACCTGCTTTACCTCCTCCTTTCCCCCCTTCAACCTCTTACCCACTAGCTCCTGTACTGCTCGAGTTTTTTTTCCCCTTCACTGAAAACGAATTGGCTCCTTTGCCTTCCTTTAGAGGCATAAATTAATGAGCAGCCTGCCAAAGCTTAGCAACCCTACAATAATAAACCCGTCTGCATGCACCCTCCATCCAAAACAAATTGAGCCATAAACAGGCTTCGGAGGGACGTTCACTACTGCACAAAGCCGGGACACGGCTGCATGTTTCCCAGCTCATCTCATCCTGTGCCAGTGCGTGGGGCCAGCGCTCGCTGTGGCTCGAGGCTGCTGCCCGCTGCCTCCTTCCCGGCAATCAAAACTCCTCCCAGCCGTAGCCGGCGCCGCAACTGATGGAAATTTCATGTCAGTTCAGCTAAAAGATGATCGTAGCTGCAGTTGGGCATAATTATTACTTTGTTCTTTGCATGTGTATTACTCAGAGCGTGTAAAAGTGCAGCATCAACCTCGTGCCGATACCTGACTTCCAAAAAAGCGACGTCTGACTGGTCTACCCCAAATGCTTCATATTTGAACAATTTGTGATGGACCTGTTTGCCAGCCCCACATGCCCAATACCCTTCTTAAATTCCAGGGGGCTGGAGCAGTGGGGAAACTGTCCCTGGGCACAGATAGCACAGCACGGACCTGCAGGCAAGGGCAGAAGCTCAGGCGTGAGGCTGTGAGATGCCAGGAGGTGGGTATGTGTGTCCCCTCCAGAGGTCCCAAGCACCACGTGGGACCTGCTTATGCACCTGCTATGAATCGCAGCCAAAAGTTTGCTCTCCCAACCCACAAGACGTGCTCACGGGGCATGGTTCAGCACAGATCAGGGAACACCTTCTCGCATCAGGAGGACAGGAGCAGCCACATCAGCTGTTCCAGCTTTGATTGAGGATGGATCATAAGCTTTATCCCTCTTTTTTCACCCAACATCTCCCACTGGCTTCATCCATCACTCCTGCTCCCACCCAGCCCCTTCCTCATGGGAGTGCACATGGAAATGCTCCAGAAATTATTCAACCTTCCACCAGTCTAAACAAGTATTAAGCATCACTTACCAATGGCTACAGAAAAACTCAAAGGAAAAAAAAACACCAAACCAAAACCCAAACCCCTAGACAAGCAAACAACCCTTCCTCAACCACATCACGCCCTGAAAACACTGAGGTGCACAGGTAGGTTGGTGGTCTACCATTGTTTTCAACAGAAAGTGAGCTAGATTTTGGAAAAGCAGCCTGGGATCCTCAGTTTTCTTCTCTTCATGCTGACCAGGTACAGGACTGCCTTCGCTTCCCTCTACCCTAGCTCAGCTGCAGCTTGTTTTTACAAAATGGAGAGCCCTACCTTTCTGAAGCACAAAATCCAGCGTAACTCCAGCTTTCCTCCCAGCCCCTTTCTAGGCACAGGCTATTATCTACAAAAAGCTGAGGTGTCTTTAATATTCCACATTCTGGCAAGTTTGCAAAGAAAGGAAAGTGCTAAGAGTTTGGGAGTGGTGGAGAAGGAAGAGGAAAAAAAAAAAAAGAGTTGTTGGGTTTTTTTTAAAAAAAAAAAGCAATTAGTGCCTCTTTGTACGGCTTGGATACCTTATGCCTGGTTCTAGCTAGCCAGAGACAAATAATGCGTAATCCTTCCTTTGAAAATACAAGGTATAAAGAGGGTTATTGTCTCCACCTACTTCAAGGCATTTAGCTCAAGTGTTCTGAATAGCCTCTCAGGAGTTGCCTGCCTCTCTCCCACTGCCCAGCCAGCCAGCTCAGGCTCCCAGCACCCATTGCTCACCTGGCACCCACTGTCCACCCTGCACCTGAGCATCAATAACCCTTCTGAGGGCTCACTGGACACGGGTGCTTTGTCCCTGCTTCCCTAAGGACCTCACTGGAGTCATGGGTGATGCAGGAGACCTGGAGAAAAATGCTCCCCAGCCTTTCTGATCCTCCCCCACCGCTGGCAGCCCTTTTCTCCCATCTTTCCGTCCGTCCTAGGTGTCAGTCCTTGCCCACATCCCCTTTCCTAAAGGAGTTTTCTCCTTCCCTGCTCTCCCCAGGTTATCTGCTGAATTCCACACACGCCTGCACAGACGGGATCAATCCGAGGCTGCCTTGCCTTCAGCTTATCTCTGCTCCAAATGATTGATTTTCCCTCTTTAAGGGTAATTTGCTGGTGAATTCCATGTATTGCAAAAACCCCTGTGAAATCTAATTCAGCCCGACTGGCAGCTGGCACTTTTGGGAGAGAATACTCGAGCGCCGTCAATTCCCCTCACAGTTCCTTGCCGTGTAGATCATATTTATAGTGTGCGTGTCTGTCATATGCATATATATGCTATGGATGATTCATATATTGCACCTGCACACGCATGGGCACATACGATATCCCTATGCGAGTCTCTAATGTAGCTTTATGCAACAAATACTGTGTATTCCCATGGCCTAGATTTTCTTTTTTTAAATTCCCCATTTATCTTCCTCAATATGCTTATTTGGGAGAATTGTTTTGAAATTATTTTAAAATGTCAGACCATCATACTTGTGCTTTATACAGCCTCTGCCTTTTTCTTCCTCTTCAGTCAACCGCATCAAGGAAAATCAAGTGAGAACCACGGTAGAAGAGCTGGTTTCTCTGGTGTGCCCTGGGAAAATACACTGGCGTTTCTCTGTGGATACCTCTGTGGATCTTGCAGCAATAGGAAAGCTCAAATGGGGGCTGCCCTGAAGGATGTCCCGCTCTTTTTCCTGCATGGCCAAACCCTTGCCTTCTCCCTAAAATACCACATCAAGCCACCAGGCTGTAAAATGCCAGCATATCCAGAAAGGATATCCATGTCCTCCCCGTCAGCCAGCCTTGGATCAGATGACCCTGAGCTCACCGGGACCCTGAATTAAAGCAAACTTATTCCACAACTGGGGGATCTTGCTCTCAACCTGGAAACAAACCTTGCTACAAAAGTAGATAATTCAAGGCTTTAATATTCTGTCTCAAACACAGGATTTATTCGTCCCTGCTGATCTATTGCAACATGAATGAGAGGAGAATCTAACACTAGCCTGGGAGTGTATATGCACACCAGCATGCCACGGTGTCCAGTTGAGTATAAGATCAGTCTAAATACTGGGAAACCTTCACAGAATTTCATAAACAGTTCTCAAACGGCTTTGGAAAGGTATTCAAATGGTTTGCTGTCTACCTAGCAGAGAGAGAAACTCAGCTGCACAGAGGTTATACATTTTTTCTTGGTTCATAGAAAGCCTGGTCCCAAACTCTGTGCACTGATTTCTCCCGTGTTCAAGTGTTTTTGATAAGCCGCAGAGACTGCAAACAGAAAAACCAGCACACTCAGTTGAACACCTCTTGGCTGCACCCTGAATACACATCTGGGGTCATCGCAGCTCAACGCAGGTGCATCTTCTTGAGATGCTCCTTGTCCCACCTCACACCCAAGCCAGCTCCTTTTGGAGCAAGACCATGTTTGAGGGACGGCTGCTGGGAGTTTGCAAGGGATGGACTCAGAGAAACAGGTTTCTCCTTGGAGGCACCCTGCTTAGGTACCTTGTCTGAGATATTAATGCCAGACCAGCTCCAGAAAGGCACTTAAACACAGTGGTAAATTCAAGCACATGCTTTCAGGCGCAGTCTTGTGTGCAACGTAAATACAGTTTTAAGTGCTTTGCTGAATCGTTTAATCTAACTCCTTCAAAAAGCAATCATTTAAGTTTGTGCAAAACACACCAGAAGAAAGACCAAAACCCCCACCATTTAAAAAGGCCACGTGGGCCTGGTTACAAAACACCTTCTTGTTTAACAGCCGTGGCAGCCCACGCAGTGTGTTTTAAGGGCCAGACCCATGCAACACCCCTTTCCCCAGCTCTACAAAGACACAACTGGGGTGCGACAGCAGGCAGGTTCCACAAAGCCACCCAATCCCTGCTGGGGGCGAGGTTCAGGCGTGAGCTGTTCCATCCAAGTAGGATCTCAACAAGTGTGAAGGCTGAAGGAACAGCATCAAAACTGGCTGGAGGGGCCAGAACAAGGCTGGAGGGCTTGGCCTAAGAAAGGAACCAACCTACCAAGGGGCTCTCCCAGGATGTAACAACATAGGCTGGGAGACAAGAGACAAAACTTGAGCAAAATGATCTTCCCAAAGAGGCTACCTTTTATTTTATGTGTCTCTATCCATCCACTCTCATTTATTTATTTATCTGCTTTCCCCAGAGACGTGTATAATTCTCTTTTTGTTTTTCTTTGCCCCTTACATAAGTGAATCGTGTTGTGTCCAGCATGAAGGCCGTGTTGCCAAAATAGCTTGTCAGCCACGTCTTCAGTCACATCCCTGTCTGAAGACCTCGATCCTAGCTGTCCCATCCTCCACCCCTGCACCCACAGAGAGCCAAGAGAGCCTGGCACCATCTCAGCTACCTCAAATCCAGGTGGTCTGTAAGAGCCTTGCAACTCTCATGAGGTACTTGAGCATCCAAAATATCCCTGCCAGGCAACTGTCTTCCCTTTCTGTAAGTTTTTTGCTAAAAGTTTGGGGGTCTTGGGACTTCTATAAATACACTGCTTGGGAAGCAGTGCTAGAACAAGCCTGGCTGCAGATGCAGTTCCACTTCTATCTCATAGACATCTTTTTCATGACCTCAGTAGCCCTATTTTTTTCCCCCAAAGTGCTACCTTGATGGTTAATCCAGTTGCAAGCACCCATGAAAGGAAATAAGAAAGATCCACTGCAAGATAAGGCAGGAAAAAAACCCCTCAAGTGCTTATAACTTTCCTCCCTCCAGATATACCAAGACATCAGTTCTCCCGTGCTTCTTATCAGTGAAAATAATGCTACAGTCAAAGCAATCCGTGCTAATATGACGGTCTCCAAAGACATGTACAGTAAAACTCCTTCAGACTCCCTTAGCGCAAGAGGTCCTCTCTCAGCAGTTTTAAAAATCTCAGCCAATTCTTTTGGGGAAATCTCAGGAAGTTAAAAAAATACATCAATAGAATGAGTCTATTTTTTGCTGGTGTGATCGGGAAGGCAAGGCTATTTTTTATTCTCCCATTTTAAAATTAGCAAGGCTGAAAAGTGAATTCTTGAATGGGAGTCACTCCAGTAAAATGAGCTTTTAACCAGAAATAATGACAGATCCTTCATCCTTCTGGCACAAACAGAAGTGTTACAATGCCCTTCAAGAATGGATCTGCTGACATCTCTCAGAAAGCACGACAGTGAGTCTATTCAGAAACTATCCTAAGCATCTGTCATACCCATATCTTCTTTATTGGCAATTGACATTTTCAAGAAAAAACAGTCTCTTTATCTGCTTAATAGCTCATCTGCACCTCTTCAGGCTGAACTCATAACTCTTGGATGGTGACATCATGTCACAAGGAGATTGTTAGTTCTGTGTCATAATCACTTCACATGAAAAAAAAAAAAGGATTTCTGGGTGGCTTTACGAGACGTGGTGAACTCCACCCAGGGCTGGAGAAAATCAAATTCATCATTTCAGCCAGCAAAAGCATCTTAGAAAATGCACGTTTTAATTGATCCACTGGGATTTTGGGGGGCATGGGGAGATGTTCTGTTCCGTACTCCTCAGTGCTATCACATCATTTACCTGAAGCATCAGGAAAACATCCTGACAATGCCATTAATTCTGACAAATCCTCTCCCCTCATCTCTTGCTCAGCCTGAAGAGGAATAGGGATGGCAGAACCCTGCAGCCAGAGCCTTTCTGAAGGATTTCAGAAAGTTCACCATGAGGTGTCAGCACTTGTTTGAAGCAGACACCATGCAGCGTGTGGGGTTGGGGGTACCGGCACACAGAAGCAGCCAGACGTGAACTGCACAAGTCAAATAATCAGAGTAATTGAAGGCTGCAAGCCTGAGGCTGGAAAACATGCTGCAATCCCTACGTGGCATGGATCGGTGCGTAACAAATAGGCGTTCCATTAACACGAGGGAGGAACAAGCCTCCAACGCGCCCAGCTTGTTTGCTGTGATGAACTGGTATCCCAGTCCCCCCCATGCTTCCTTCAGCACCATGCTGGCAGGTATCTCTTACCTCCACCCTGACAGTGGCACTACCCATCCCCACTGGGGCAGAGAGCCCAGAGGTCCTTTCTTTCCCCTCCCTGGCAGGTCCCCTGGGAGCCCAGCAGAAAACCTCCTCCCTTTCTAAAGCAGACTGGCAGAGGACTGCCCAACAAGAGCCCTTGGAAGCGTGCAAGAATCAGTATCTCACACAATCCTATTTTCTGGCTCTCAGTGGCCGTGCAATCCTGACTGCTTAATGCCACATGTCGTGCCTGCGCTCTGGGGAAGGCATCTGCATTCAGCGTACTGAGCAAGCAGAGCAACAGTAGAGCAACAGCATCAGGGAGAGCGGAAAAGTGGTCAGGACATAACCATTCCCATCATCATGTTCAGCAGTGATCCGTCCTTCCCTGCACCCCCAAAACCACACTAGTGCTACCTTACAAAGGATAGACAGAAGCGCCCGTGGCAGGGGATATCTCACCTCATCTTTGTCCTGCACCTGGATGAAGAGGGGAAGGGCGAAGCCCACCTGGGCCAGCTCTGTGATGGCCACACTGTACTCTGAGCTGTTGAACTCGGGAGCGTTGTCATTAATGTCTATGACTAGGATGTTGAAGGTGGTGGTGACGGTGGCATTGGAGGGTGTGCGGTCATCGTTCAGCTCTGTCCCCTGCAAGGAGAGAAAACAACTGGGCAGTCTTTATTTTTCAAACAATAAATGTAAAAGAAGGTGCGCACGACACGATTAGAGACTCTTGCAGGTTTTGCTTCCTTCACTTTGCCAGTGAAGGATGCCTAGTTGGTTCTGCCATTGCCCCTTAACCTTGAGCACCTTTCTGCACTGCTGACACAACATCAAGCTCAGCTCTTCCATCACCCATGCCTCAGACCCATAGCACTCTTGCAATGCAGACCTTCTCAGGGGTTTTTCATTTCCCTTGGGATGCCTGTGGCCAAGTTTTCACTTGCTCCTATCATGCAACAGGTTGTCAGGACTTGGAGTCATGCTAGGGAATGCGTAGGCAATTTTTTTGCCACGAGCATTTAAACCAAAAAGTTGCCTTGCAAGATGTGGGGGGCAGTCCTCAAGATAAGGAAAGCCACAATGGAGCAAAAAGCACTCCTATTTTCTCTTCTGCCATCTTCTGAAGTGGAACCAGGAGCAGGGAGCTAACCATCATAGTACTACTGAAAGGACAGAAAACTATGGCAACAGAGGAAAACAAGATTTAAACCTTAAAATAGGTTTGGCAACATGTGTCTAAAGACAGAGCTGAGTCATGACTCCATATCGCACCTCTGTCTCAAGGAGGACTTTAATTTTGCTTTCCCCAAAGGAAAGAGTGCAGATTTTATTGCCAAAGAAGCAGGACTTGTGAAACTGCCTTTTCAAGCAGAGTCCCTCCTCTTGTCCTTTGGAAATCTTACTTTGCTGTGGGCACAGAAAAGCAACGCTAACACGACCCACACGGCTCATTGCTATTCACCACTTCTGCACACAACAGCAGAACAGGCTGATCCGAACAAGGAGCAATCCAGCTGTATTTTCACTGTGTGCTCCAGGACGAGAGCAGAAGAGGGGATGCGGGACGCAGAGAGTTGGCATTTGCGGGAGGATGGAAAGTTTGTGGAGAGAGGAAATAAAAATCTATCGGATCAACAGAATATAGTTGGAACTCCATTATCATGCAGGCAGGAAAACGGGCAAGTTTTCAGGTTCACAAACCTTTCCAAGATTAAACAGATATTTTTGTCCCTATTAAAACCAGACAATCCTCCCTCTGTTGATTTCTACTGAATTTAAACTATAAAAGCCCAAACCAAGAGATACTAGGGATAGATGCAGATCTCGTCCCCATGCATAAAGACCCGCAGTAGGACCTGTGCCTGGGACCAAGAGGGGTAATTTCTTGTCCCCTTTTCCCCCCGACAAACCATTACACTTGCCAAAATGAGAAGGCGATGTGCTGGCTGCTGCCCTCCCAATCAATGACCCTTCCTACAATGCTGATTTTTCCCCACTCTGTCCCAGTAGAATCTATACTTCTAAATGTGTTTCCAACCAGCTGCCCAGCTTGGTATTGATTTTAATTACAGGCTGCGAGCAGAGCCGGGGAGCCACTCTCAGGTGGGGCTGCTGGGGTTGGAAAACCACGCTCCAGTGCATTTTCTTGACGAGGCAACTTTCAGCGTCACTCCCTCCCCGTGCCTGCGCCGGGCAGATGCAGACAATGCTCAGTTACACCACTGTCCGCTGACATGACAAAATGTTCCTGTTATTCCAGGGTTTTTTGGGGAGGAAAGGTGGGAAATAGACAAAAGTAGACACAATTCATGTGCCTGAATGTAGGTGTCTTGTGCTATTTGCAGACCCAGAGCATCTGCATGCAGCCAGCAGATACGACCGCCGGCAGATCTAGTTAGAGACCAGGCAGGGTGCCAAAAATGGCCTTATACAGCCACAGAGAGGCAACAACATTTTGGGCCACTGTACAAGGAGGCTGTGTTAAACATCGTGGCTCTGGATGCCCACAGGAGCAATATGTCCCAGGTTTGCACCTCCACCTCAAAGGAATTGTGCCCGAGGAGGATGCCCTCCCCATCCCACTCTGCTGGTGTGCCTCCCGGATGGAGGAGGTCTCACCTTCACCGTGAGGATAAATCCAGCGCTATAGAAGGGGTTTTCCCGGTCCAGTGGCCCATTCAGGGTTAAGGCTCCGCTGATGTAGTCCAGTGCAAAGATGCTGTTGGTGTTACCTGAGGAAAAATAACAGGCAGTGTGAGCACAAGCAGCTGGTACAGCCAATGCCAAATGGTGCTGGGGGTAATGCAGAGAGGGAAGTGAGAGGACATGAGCCTCTTCCCCCTGTCAGTCTCCATGCATGAGTGGACCCAGTGCTTGAGAGGCTTTACAGAGCAGACTCGCTGCCAGGCCAGGAGGACTCGCCGCTCAAAGCTGGGCACAGTCTGCAGTGGGCTCTGCAAACCCTGCACATTATTTCAATGTGCTTTAAAATGTAATGGCTGTAATGGTCCTCTTCTCCTCTCACCTGCCCCAGTTCAGGGCTCAAAACAGTGCTTTCATTCCAACAGCCAATAAAGTTGAGAATGCTACAGGCAGCTGAAGAATTTCAAAGGGTTTTGGTAATTAAAATATACAACAGCACAGCTGAAACCAGGGTCGAATCCAGGTGCTCCTCTCTGAACAACCACCATCATTCGCAGGGTACCGTGTCCCTGGGGTGGGCATGGCCTCTCTTTTACAATACAAGAGTTCAAGGGACATCAGTCCAGGTTAATCAGAGGAAGGTGCAAACAGACCAAGCTCACAAGTAATTCTACATATAACAAGCAGCCATTTAACTGTGAGGCCTCTTGCCAGAGGATGCTGAGGATGATAAAAGTCCACATATATTCAAGGAGAGACTGGAGAGGTTAATGAAAGAAAAAAACATAATCTATCAAATAACAAGAAGTCACATTCAGCTCAGGAATTTTCTTAGCTGGATGTATTTAGAGACAGGGAGAGTATTAGGGTAAGTACTTTAGGCACTTACCCTGCTTTTATACCCTTGCCAAATGTGTTGACCCCATGCAACTGCCTTTATTTTCCTCTACTTGAGCCAAATTTGGCCTTTGTGCCAGTCCTTATGTGCAACCAAGGACACAGGGTGTCACGGAGGGCTGTGCTGCCTCCACCAAGCATCCTATCCTCAGCTTGACTCCTCCTCTGCAATTAGACACCCAGAGAGGACTAAGACAATACTTGAGTCTCACAGCCAGCACATGCTAAAAAGACAAATGTCCACCACTGGGAATGCCCTCACAACAGTCTCAGGTGCTCCCTCTGTCAGCCAGACAAAAGAAAACAGTTGGTATGTGGAGCCTGGGATACCTGACACCAGCCTGACACAATACCAGAGAAGGCTGCTGAATTAGTGATGGCCAAGGAGGTTAAAGATGGGCATATCGCCACCCGTACCCTTCCCCTCGTTGTCTCACGGTATGCAGAAACCCCTGATCCAGCCTCAAATGGGAGTGAGGAAACCCTGCAAGTACGCTACATTAATCCCAGCCAAAAATAAAAAAACCCCACTGTCTTCTCAATATATCTCAGCATGAATGAAACGCACACAACATTTGTCATTTCCTGGAAAGGAGCTGCAAGACAGATCTGCTGCTGCAAAAGGTTGTTTCCCATCACTCAGCATCCACCTCGCTCCCTTCCAATCCCCCGTTGAACCACGGATGTGCCTTTTGTGGCATGGCCAAAGCCTCCAGGTCCAGCCCTCCCCTCCCTCCCAGCCCCGGGAGCCACCCTGGCCTTCACGAGCTGCTGGCTGCCAGCATTCCCTCTCTTTCCCAGGGCCCTAAGTGCTATAACACCTTTCTCTCCCATTACTGAGCCTTTATATCTTCCTCTCGGACCAAATGCCTCCCATTTCTGTCCTTGGTCCTCTCTTCTCTCCATCCGAAATGGCCCATTGACTGCTAGCCAGCTTAATGAACTGATGCGCGGCTACTTAAAATATTAGCAGCAGCCTTGCTTTTTTTAAAATCTAACTTTCGCTGCCATACTCTAGTGTCCTCCCTCGGACGATTCCCCTCTTTTCATCCTGACTTCCCACCTTTGCTCTATAATTTACGGCTGACTCTTTAGGAGACTTCTGATACCAGCTTTGAAGGACACTCCACGAGATGTATTGAATTGTGCTGCAAGGCATTTAAATGCTCCAGGATGCCATGTTGCCATGGTAAAGTTTATGCATCAGGGCGATCTTGGTTCGCTCCCCCTAATATAAAGCACAATAAAATACCTTTTTAATCACAAAACACTGTTCTGCTAATACAAATCTGTAAATGCGGACACAAGTGGATTTTAGTGGAAATAGGTCAATAGGGCAGGAGTTTGACACAAAGGACTAAACACAGCACAGAGCTCTCTGTCCTAACAATGGTTTATGTGTTTCATATTTGAGCACAGTCATTTTTTGAAGGGTGGACGAATAAATTAGAGACCCAAATACCCTCCCAGGCTGCACATCAGAGGCTTTTCTCTAGCTCAGCCTCCCCAACACCGCTCAGATGGCAGATATGCATCTGATGCCCTCCGGGGTGCCTTTCTGCTAGCAGAGAATTGCTGCCTTTACAAATCAGCCTCAGAAGGAAAGAAGTGTCTCCAAACTTGTCCCTCAGAGGCCTTTCATAATTTCCTCTACAATGTCCCTCCAACCACCGCCTCATTATTACTCTGACCAGTGATCCCCACTGAAGTACTCGCACTGCTGAACAATGCACATTCCCCTGAGACGCTTTCTTTACAAAAATCTCTCTAATCATCTTCATATGTCTTCACTTTCCTCAGAGCAAGGAAAAAAAAAGAAAAGGTGGGGGAAAAATAGCCAATTTTGTCTTTCCCTCCCCCCAGCCTCTCACTCTCCCCACCTCTGTATAATTTCTTCTCCCTGGCAGGTTCTCCCATTACTTCTTCATCATCTCCCTGACCTAGGAAAAAGCTGAGCCTGGGTTAAACACAGCTTAGTCTGTGGCTGCTGGTGCAGTCACACCAGCCAATGGTTTTCAAGCTGTTTGTCTACTCCTCCACTCTCCCAGTGCTTGCTCTGTCCTGCTCCCAGTTGCACTGGTCGCAAGCTCCCGGCCAGGCCTGTGCCCGCGGTGGCCTCAGAGGCAGGTGGATGCCATGAGCTGAGCCAGCTCCTCATCACACTGCCCCAGCGCTCTGGCTTGTGTGGCCAGTGGCCAGCGCTGCCTGTCGGGCACGTCAACAGAGCAAACCACAGTTTGATCATTGCTGGTTTTGAAGCGATACAATGCACAGAGGCGTGATGGAGAACAGGGATTTCAGACCCAGTCAAGATACCCAGATAATCCTGTTTCTCGGAGGATGTGGAACAGCACATGTTCTGCCTTTAAGCTTGCACTCTGCAAACTGTTTTCATGACACAGACAGGAACTATTGTGGCCACACTTGACAGGAAGCCAAGTGACCTTCATTCGTGCCACATCCCCTCCTCCGTGTCCCCCTCACGTTTCCTCACGAGCAGTGCTCATGGTGTGGCACACACAACCTGCTGCTCTGCACCAGGCACGCAACAAAACGATAGCTGAATTGACTCAGGAGTTACCAGCTGCTGGTCATGTCCCTTCTTGAACCATCTACTGCCTAGCCTGGAGTCTGCTCTGAACCATCAAAGCATTTCTAGATGGAGACCAAGGACTCTGGCTTGAGAAGGGAGCTCAGGACCATGGTCTTGTTTCTGCTAGACAGAGGCTTACATGTCCTCCACCTCCTTTCCCATTGCACAGAGCAGGCAAAGCGAAGGAATAAATGTGTCTTTCATCAGCAAAGAAGGAGCCCTGCTCTCAGGTGCTGGGAAAGCAAAGATGGCCTTAAGAAAGGCAGGGCAAGGAGCAGAAATAAACATGAGGCTGCCTAGGAGGTAACATCCACCAGAGAGGGACACCCCGTGGGAAAGCAGGCTTCACTTCTACCTCTGCTACCACAGCAAGCCTACAGATCAGGACACAGCACAAGGTGGGGGACAGCATAAGAGACCATGAGAGACACCCAGGGTGGGAATCAGATGGGGTAGAAATTAAATGATGGGAAGGGAAAGGCTGAGCAGCAAAAAGGAATGCAGATAGAAGAAAAGCTTAGCAATGTTTTTAAATAGTCAGAAAGACAGGGGAAAGGTGAGAAAAACAAAAATTAATGTTGGGTCAGCAATATGAATGCATATTTCTGGCTGACTCCCTGGTCTCACCTGGCAAGGAGGAGGCTTGCTCAGGACATACAAGCCCAGATTCTTGTTGTGACATGGGTAAAAGGAGAAGGAAAATATTCCCAACCTTCTGTCAGTGTGTGGGTACAGCGACAGCAGCAGCTTCTATATCCACTGTGGCTGGTCAGGGGACTGGGAAGTAGGGACCAACACAGTGCTGGGTTGGGAGCAATGGGATGGATCACAGTAGCCCATTCGGAGTGTTTTTCCAGGCCCATTGAGGAATGGATGGTGGCATAGGCATCATTTTGGAGAAACACTGCTATAACGAGGGGTTTTATAGATGAGGGCCATAATGTTTAATTGCCCTCAGCCAACACTCTCACATTTTAAAAAGGCCATTAAAAATATTGGCTCAAACCCAGGGAAAAAAAGAAAATAAAAGAAAAAAAGATATTGATGTCTCCTTCTGCCCTACCCCTTTGGCCTTTGAGCGTCATTCAGATCCCTTGGAGGGAGAGATGCAGCTATTACCCAGCTCTAGCGAAGAGCTACCCGTCAGCCAGGAGAAGCCGATTCCCCTGTGCAGGAGAATTTTCCCAGCTCCCTCTACACGAAGGGCCATTTGTATTGGGGAGCCTCATCCTCGAAAGGCACCGGGCTTGCTGAGCCACTGAACTTGGAGCGGATGACTTTCATGAGATGTGAAAGGGGAACCCATCACACACCTTGAGCCGGATAATTTATTAATCAAAATGTGCTCCGTCAGGGCTCCTCGGCACCGAAATAGATGCTGTTGGATGTGGTTCATAGAGTCAGCAACAGACACAGTTATCATCGTATAAATAGTCCATCAGCTGCTGTGGCCACCTCGCTGATCTTCACCTTGAGTTTTTGCCCCCGTGTGATATGCAGGGAAGCACATGAGGGCAGATACCTTGACCCATGCTTAAATTCAAAGGGAACAAATCATTTCCAAAAGAAAAAGCATTATTACAACCTGAGCTTTACGTCTTTCCTCTGTGTGAAGTCAAGATGCTCTAGAAAACAGTGCCTGTTTCTCCTGCTCTGGACTTTGGTTTGCTCTTCTTCCCAGAAGATGTAGCTCTCTCTGGAACAACTGATTTAAGCCCAAAGCTGCGTGCCGGCACTCCTCCACACACGCCTGCTCTGCAAACAGGCATTTTTAGTATCTTCCCCAAAAGATTTAATTGCCCGTTCTAGCACAACTGGCAGAATTTCTGATCTTGCAGAGTCACAAAAGAAGTTCGCATTAAATGCTCGCACGGCTCCCTTTTTTAGAACTGAATGTACAGTACAAGAAAATAAAAGGAAAGATTTATCACCCGAGGTGCAATCCCCATCCTGAAGCCCTCGGGAACCACAGCTGGGTACCAGAGAGGAGAACAGAGCCTGCAGAGTTTAAAGGTTCCTTCTCTGAGTGTAATTCATCACACGAAAGGATGTTGAGTCTTGGACCAAAACCACCACATTCCCCCACATCGTCTAAAATGTGCTTGGTGGCTCAAAGGGAAGGCAAATCACCAGCACTGCCTGGCTTGTCTTTTTTTCCCCCCAGCCTTTCATCTTTCATGAATCTAACCCTAAAACCTGCTACAGGAGAGCAGCCAACAGCTGGATCGTGAGTCAGGACAGCAGAGCAACGCAGGGAAAAGTACCGTAAATGTTTATTTCACTCATTTCTCTAAATGCAACACTTTAACCCTCTCACACTCTCAGCCCGCAGCCGATGGATGTGTATACGTAAAACTGGCATTTTCCTAATGGCTACTGTGCCTGGGCTGGATCGAGACACCCACAAATCACCACTCCTGCCTGTCCCACAGCAGTCGGCAGACTCATCAGGAGAACATGAAAGGAGTACACTGTAATATGCCTGGTAACAAGTCTGAATCAGCTTTTAACACAAGCCCCATATCTCCAGGCTCAACACCTTTCAGAAAATCTTCCATTAAAAACCATCTCAGAACTGGTTGTTTTCTCTATCTCCAACATGAACAAGTACAGTGCAGGTTCATCTCTCTCCAGTGGTTGCCAATATCTTGAATACACATTAAATCCCAGCAAGTTAAATAGGAAGTCTCAGGCATTAAACAAAAAATATGCCTTTGTTTCATATTTACACATAAATGGGAATGTATAGTTTTAATTACCGAAGGCCATTTGCTGGGGGACCACCTGCCATGAAAACCATTATCCCAACTGTATCTCTTTCTAGTGATCTCTGCATTGTCAGGGGGCCAAAGCAAGGTGCCAACATGATGACGAAGCATCATTAGCAGCAAGAAGGAAGACAGGGAGCAACTGAGCCAAGAAAAGAGGGCTGTGGCCGCAGCCACCATCTCTTCTTTGTGCTGTCTCATCCCCTTGCATTGGCAAGGTGGAAAAACAGCCTTTGATGAATAACTCGGCGTGAGGCACTTTTCCACCCATCAGCGTGTCCTCCTACAGAAATGTTCTGCTATGATGACTGCCTTTAAATCACGCTGGAAGGCCCTCCCAGTAGGTGTAATTTATGAGGACTTTAACACCCTAGTAGTTCACCGAGCAATACGAATGTGGGAAAAAGCTGGCATGATGTAGGCCAAATGGCACCGGGAATATTAAAATTAGCAGATCCTATTTCCAGTATCCTCCCTGATGTCTGACTTAAGTGACTCAGTGAAGTGGTTTGCTTTGTCTTGCCTTCTTTGTTAAATCAAGCCAAAATACGAAGGGCGGTGTCAGCAGCTGAGGGCTGGGAGACCTCTTGGGCCACTTTACCTCAAGGTTTTGTGCTGCACTGTCAAAAGTAAGGCAGTAGGGGACTCCAGATCTGTTAAGACTATGTGAAACGTGTTCTGAGAGCTACTGCACTGATTTTTGCATATATATATTTTATACCTTAGCAGGAAAACCAGAAGAAAGACAGAGAACAATTATTTTCAGACACGCTTCCCTCTTGCTTTTGTAAGCAAGAGCCTTACAAAAGTGAGTTTTTGTCTCACGTTTCTATTATATTGTGCAGATAATGATTTTTAATCCATGCTTCTCTTGAGATGCACTAGCTTTAGGGATAGAGCGCTTTGCCAGAAAGGCATCAGTCTCCTAAAAGAATCAACTTGGGGAGTGGGGGAGAATGCCCTGAGGCTTTTCCAGGAACCCTAAGGACCACCTCACAGACTGAAGGCCCCATGCTCCCTCCCCTCTCTCCTGCAGGACTTTCCAAGCCCCAGGAAGGACATATGATTACCCTTGTGCAATCTCCCCTTGCCCATTCATCACCACACCTGAAATGTGTCAGGCAGGAGGAGACTGAAATTTGGGCATCTTCCAGGGCCCCAGGGCCCTTTCTCTGGTTTAACTCTTTGATGCCTGCCCAAGTAGCACAGGTCATCTTCACATCTGCATGCCAGGAGACACGAAGTCTCCTGACTGTCCTGGAAATAAATGAAACCCAAAGTTTACTGCTAGCTAGCAAAGCGCGAGACTGCAGTTGTATAATATGTTTTCCTAACAAGAGCTTGCAGACCAAAGTCCCCTCTTGCCTATTAATTAAATTGCCATTTAATTCACAATAAAAATCCTTCTCTTAAAGAACCAAAGGATTTCCCACACCCCAGGCGATGTGCAGCAGCAGCAAATGTGAAAAGACACTGCCGTCTGCAGGCCTGATCCTGCCGAGAGCGCCGAAGCCCTCCGATTTCCACTGGGAAAATCAATCTTTGTTAGACCAGAGAGTTCCCCTAAATGAAAAGCCTTATCTAGAACAGGTCGTGTTATACAACAAGTCACTCGCTTTGCCTGGGAAATGAAAGATGATGAGGCAGAGTCCCCAGTACAGAGGCTATCTCCATAAATCTGCCAAAAAGGAACTGTCGATTACTTTGCTGGATTAATTATCTGTCCTTCAAACAGAGTCCTGACCTCAGCGACTGAGCATCTCCAACCTGTCAAAGGAGCCGGGGAACCAGGGATGGAGGGTTTTTGCAGGGGCACTGGCCACGGGCTGCCCTCACCCTCCTTTTCGCCTGGGAAAAGCAGCAGAAACACCCGTCGGAATGACAGGAGCCCCAGCTCTGGAGAGCTTGTCAGCACGAGGGGCTTGAATTGCTAAGTCTCAATTTGGATTTCTTTTTCAAATGGCCTTTTGCAGGGCAGTCATCCCACTCCTTGTGAAGCACAGGGTGAAAAAAGTGCATGTTTTCAGGGGGTTAAAACACTGAGATTGGAAGGAAGAGGGAGAAACAACTGAATGGCTTTTCCCTATAAGATATGGAAATGATTCCCAGTGCAGGCAGGCAGGCAGGCAGGCTCGTCTTCCCTGACAGGACAGCTAGCCAAAGCCGTGACATAGCTAGATCAGCACTCCTCCATCATTTCAGGCTTAACAGCTTTGTAAGCTGGCGGCATAAAGTTAGATCTTAAGTCTTATTTTATGTGGTTATGGTTAATCTTTTAGTTTTATTGTTTTCCTGTCACAGGAGGACCTTGCGCTGGAGATAGCCATATAAATAAGAGCTGCTGCAGTATATCCCAAGGCACAGCTGCCCGAGGGATGGAGCTGAATAGGACACCGGCAATTCCAAATTAATTTTTATACCCCGCCTCCAAATCATACCAACGCTTTAGATATTAATACTGAAGGAATGATAAAAGGCTCGGTCACTTTTTCAGCTCTCTCACTGCTGTATATTCAACCCCAGTCAGTAAAATCAGACCAGCCATGTGCAATCCCTGTGCTCAAAGACCTGGAAGAGCCAGGGAGAGGCATCATACATCCCTGCCATGAAATGGGAACAGCATCACCACCACCTCCCCTTGTGCAAGTGAGCTGAAGAGCCAGGTATAATTACTACCTTCACCAGCCATTTTCACTTTTGCTTACGGTTGGTTTCTAATTTAATTTGCTTCCCTATTCCCATATGTTAGACCGTTTTTTTGCAAAATTGCCATAAAAATTTACCAGCTCAGGCACAAATCTGCTCACTGACCTTTACCATCATGATTGAGGATAATGACAAATTAATTAGTCTTTACCTGCCTGCCAAAAAAAATTGCTTGCCTTGGGTGAGTGGGATTTTGGAGGCACACTAGCTGCTGTTTCGTGTATCTGGATTCTCAGACATCAGAGGGTAACATCTTTCAAAAGCAAGAAGCGAATCATGGAAAGTATAAGAGAATGCCTTGAGCAGTGTGGGGAAGGCATTCACACCCTTACTGACTTCAGAAAAAAAAAAATTTGTTTATCCCATGACCATGTTTTCTTTAAAATTTGCCCTCAGTCATGCACCTCAGCTACAATCCAGCAGCTGAATGGAGCTGGCAAGCTCTGGCAACAAACTCAGTTCCAAGTGGAAGCAGTGTCCTGAAGTCTGGCTTCAGGGATTTTGGAAACCTCCGCCTTAAGCCAAAGGTTGGGGAGGAGGTGATAGTGGGTGTCTGCATTCGTCCCTCAGTCCATCCACAGGCTGATCCTTCCCAGCACCATCGCTCTGCAAGATGCTGGTGCTGACAGGAGAAGATCTCCTGGCCAGTTATGAAAACACTCGGCGATTCTCATGTTTGGGAAAAATAAAAATATAAATGCAAAGCAGTTTAATCACTCTTTGATGTGTTCTGCCTGATTCTCAGATAGGAGAGCTGCCCCCCACCAGGCGGAACCGGGGGCAGGGATTAAGCTCTTGGCATATGCAAGCAGATGCGAGGATGTTTGCACTGATCTGCCTGTCTGTCACTCCGCACCCCTGATCTGCCTGCCTGTCACTCCGCACCCCGACGCCACGGGGCTCTCGGAGCATGCCTGGCTCCCTTCCACCACCCTTCCAACCCAGCTGTAAGGGTCGGGATGATGATGGCTACCCTGGCACTGCGCGGGGGATGCTCGCAAAGGGACACCATGGCTATTTCACAGGAAAACCAAAGATAGACATGAAAAGAAGAGCAGGCATGAATACTCCAGGTAAAAATCCAGGGTAAAAGGTTTTGTTTCCTGGATTCCGCAGAGTAGCTGGTATCATCTGATGAGCAGAAAGCTTGACATGACCATGAGCGGATGGGTGCATTTAGCAAATTATCCCTCTATAGATTGCACAGTTATTTTTGTAGGTCTAAGCCATCAAATAAAGGCTCTTGGAAACCCAGAGCTGTTTGTATTACACTGGTGTTGACAGGGGAAAATTAGATACCTACAACATAAACCATACTGAGTCAGGAAAAGGGTTTGTGGCCATCAGCAACTGCCCAAAGGAGGGTGTACGAACAGGACAAAGGTGATTTCCCAGTTGCTGACCATCTTCAGGCTTTTTGCTGAGTGATCTTTCTGTAAGCTGAAGGCTTTCACCATCCTCACGGTAGTTCAGCATCCTCTACAAAATTAGTTTGAGATTTCAGTCCAGTCTCCAGTGAAAAAGGACCCATATCAGGCAAAAGAAAGTCCCTGCTGCACTTTGGCCAGTTGATACATGCAATCTGGGGGAATCTCTCATTTAATTCATGCCTTGGGAACATTAGAATAAATTGCAGAGGGAATTAGAGGAATAAATAATTCTTGCATCTTCAAAGGCAGACTGACCTGGATACTTGCAGTCAGGATCAGTGGACTTGAAAGTTAGGGTGAAATTACCTTGACCCTAGAGGTTGATTAAAAGAGCATTTGAAACAGCTGGGCTTTGAGGAAGAGAAACTGGGAAATTATTTCTGCACGTGTAGCTTGAAGGAGCTGCCAGGAAGCACCCGAAGCATGTGGCACAGCAGGGAGAGGAGGGACTACTGACATTTCTTGCTGTGATGATCCCCCCCCCCCCCTTAGGGACTGGAGAGTGCACCACCAGCTTCATGCCTTGGGCTGCTCATCCCATGCCCAGAGGAGGAGGACTTGAAGCAAGGTCAGCGTGGTGAATACAGCTATCAGTGCTTGAGGAAGAAAAGGAAGGAGGAACTGAAGGTGCAGCACTAGCAAAGCCAGGACATGCCTTCTCACAACATCACAGCTGCACAGGTTCTGGCTGGCAGGCAAAAGCACACACTCCTCTGCCACAGAGACTTTCACTCTGCAGTCCCTCAAGAATCAAAGGCAACAATTCCCTCTCACCATGACCTTCAGCACTGGTCACTACACCGGTTCTATCTACCACTGGCTTCCCAGTCCTTTTCTCCCCCTATATTCTTCAAATGAGGCCCCCCATGCAACAATGCTTGTGATGGCCATTGGCATCCAGCTACGTAACTAAGTGAGCTGAAGAGATTTTAATTGAAACCTTGAAGGAGGAGAAGGGTTGGACAGATGCTGAGAACAGGGAATTGCCCACAGGCAGGAGCTTCTGCAGCTGCCACCTCATCCACCTCATCCTCCATCAAATGCAGGACAGACCCGTTTCTTATAGCCCAGATGAAAGGTCCACGAGGCCAAGAGTTTCCAATAAACAATGGAGAAAAGCGGCCCAAAATTCTTGTTTAGATGTTTAAATAAAAAAATCATGTGCTTATGTCAGTTCCATAGGCTGTACTTTCCCCGCCGCACTGCAGTGAGCCCATGTGAATACAAACACACGCACATGCACATAATTAATGTAGTGTGAAAAAATTTACAACTCAGCTGTTCTTAAGGAAATGTCAACAGAGGCGTTTGCATATCTAACGAGGGAGCACAGTGGGATGGCAGTGTTGCGTTTGCCCTG
>NW_020799106.1:7118126-7153241 GCF_003259725.1 Athene cunicularia
CCCCCCCCCCAGTGTCAGAAATAGGGTTACAACCCAGACCCACCAAGCTGGTCCCTCGCTCCTGGGTTAACCCAAGTAGTCTGTCTGTCCCTGGGACATACCTCACCAAAGCAGCATCCAGGACCCTGCCTCCCAGCTTGCAAAGCTCCAGCAACGCTTTGGGAAGCCAGCCCTTGACACGGAGGCTTTCAGGAAGTGCCATGGAAACAGCCAGGAGCTGTTCAGCCCGTAATCAGTCCCATTCTCTCCCTAAACAATAACCACCGCGCCACCAGCAAGAGTTTTACACCCAGCTCTTTGCAGGTCTCCTCCATGCATTGCGTGAAGCAGAATTGTTTGTGACTCGGCATTAGGACTGAAAGGTTTCGCAATGAGATACTGTCAAATTCGATAGAAATAAAGTCCGCTGCCCAAGGAAAGGGTGATGCCACGAACAATGCATTCTGACAAGGCCAAAGGCAAAGAAAACTTTTCAAAGGGGTGAAAGCTTTCAGTCGTAGCAGTAGGCTACAGTAATTAGTGATGCTGAATCAAAAGAGCAAGCAGTACAGTTGAGGAGAAGTTTAGCTAAATATGATTTCCCAGGCATGGGACGTACAAGAACTTATTGCAGGGCTAGCTCCTGCATCCCTGCCAGGATCCCTACCACATCCCCCGTGACTTACCCGATACAATGGTGTAGCCAATGCCCCGGGGACGGCCCTTGTCCTGGTCAATGGCTGTTATCATCCGCACGGTGGTACCCTGGGGGGGGAGAGGAGACACATGTTACAGCCACCTCTGCTGAGTGCTGCGGGGGCTCCTGGGGTGCCCTGCCAAGGCCTTGCACTTCTTACTGTGGCCACATGCTTAGGAAAACCTGTCCAAGGGTAAGGCATGCCCCATCACCTGCTTCTTGGGAGAGTTCAGGCTCACCACTCCTCGCTCAAGTGCAAGCTGCAAAACTCTGCTAACCCTCTGCAGGATGCATCTGGCAATGCTGAGGGCATGACCAGGTGAACACATCCTCTAACCGAACCACCAAGCAGGCTGAGTTGACTGTGCAGTATGTTTGTACCGGGGCAAGTGTCCTTAGGGACTGGAGAGTGCACCACCAGCTTCATGCCTTGGGCTGCTCATCCCATGCCCAGAGGAGGAGGACTTGAAGCAAGGTCAGCGTGGTGAATACAGCTATCAGTGCTTGAGGAAGAAAAGGAAGGAGGAACTGAAGGTGCAGCACTAGCAAAGCCAGGACATGCCTTCTCACAACATCACAGCTGCACAGGTTCTGGCTGGCAGGCAAAAGCACACACTCCTCTGCCACAGAGACTTTCACTCTGCAGTCCCTCAAGAATCAAAGGCAACAATTCCCTCTCACCATGACCTTCAGCACTGGTCACTACACCGGTTCTATCTACCACTGGCTTCCCAGTCCTTTTCTCCCCCTATATTCTTCAAATGAGGCCCCCCATGCAACAATGCTTGTGATGGCCATTGGCATCCAGCTACGTAACTAAGTGAGCTGAAGAGATTTTAATTGAAACCTTGAAGGAGGAGAAGGGTTGGACAGATGCTGAGAACAGGGAATTGCCCACAGGCAGGAGCTTCTGCAGCTGCCACCTCATCCACCTCATCCTCCATCAAATGCAGGACAGACCCGTTTCTTATAGCCCAGATGAAAGGTCCACGAGGCCAAGAGTTTCCAATAAACAATGGAGAAAAGCGGCCCAAAATTCTTGTTTAGATGTTTAAATAAAAAAATCATGTGCTTATGTCAGTTCCATAGGCTGTACTTTCCCCGCCGCACTGCAGTGAGCCCATGTGAATACAAACACACGCACATGCACATAATTAATGTAGTGTGAAAAAATTTACAACTCAGCTGTTCTTAAGGAAATGTCAACAGAGGCGTTTGCATATCTAACGAGGGAGCACAGTGGGATGGCAGTGTTGCGTTTGCCCTGCAATCCATCAGCTGAAGGCCAAAGGAAAAGCTGCTGTAGAAACGTCACCAGTGGAAAGCAGAGACTTGCCATCCTTCCGGCTTTCAGAGCCATGCCCCCGCGGGCTCAGTGGAGATGCTTTGCTGCTGCTGGCCATAAAGAAAGCTCCCGGGCCAGGCAGACTGCCCATTCTCTGATCTCTGAGGGCATTTCAATGGACTCCTTAAGTAAATCCACGTTATTAACCGAGAACATTAGCCATAAATCCCAGGTCACTGGCCTTTGAGCAGCACTCGGCTGGTGAGGCTCAGCGGCCACCAGAGAGCCTCTAAATCACCAACAATAACCGTGCTTTCCAAAGGAGCAAGAATAGATAAAAAGCACAAGAGAAGTGGGAAAGGAGCAGGTGGGAAAGCAGAACAAGGGATGTGGAAAGGAGGGAAAGGCAAAATGGAGAAAAAAAAAAATAGAGGCATGCAATCCAGCATGCTCTGCCCCAGCATACTCTGCTTTAATCTGCCATCCTCACGGGGCAGGTGTGAGCCCTCTGCTCCCTGGCAAAATGAGAGCTCCTCCATAACAGGGGTGGTGGGTGAAGGCACTTGGTTGATCTGACAGCTCGCTCACCGCCTGTCAAAAAGCGAGGGAGTGGCGCAGAATGATAAGTGTCGCCTGCCGTGTGGCACATTTCAAAAGAAAGGCAGCTGCGAGAGAAGGCAGGGCTCCCATGATGGCCGAAGAATAGCAATTGGCCCGCCGACGCTGCGGCCGCTTTATCTGCAGGAAAGGTCCCTCCCGTAGGAGCCAAGGGGAAGAGCTGTTGGGAGAGATAAAAGGATGAGCACAGATGTTGCAGCAGGGAAAGTTTGGGAGGAGAGGAGGGGGAGTCTCATATAGATATCTCAGCAGCATGTGCCATAGGGACGTCCATAGGAAAGAAATTATCCAGATATCTGATCACAAGAATGAGGGCTGCCAGAGAGCATGCTAAGGTTCACCTGGTCCTTGACAAGCCCATGATGATGGCTTTTACGCTGCTGGTTTTTTGAGACTGAGTCTCCCCCTGTTGTCCCTGAAGCCTTGTGTGTCTCCTCCTTTTCCATCAACCCCCACACCAAACCCTCCTGGTATGAGAGACAAACTTCACCAGTGTCCAAGAAACACACCCCGGAGTGGAGCCGAGCTCCCTACCATTTGTGGATGCCATCTCCTGGAATCACAGCAAGGGCAAGGACCTGGGCACCTCTTTTCATCCCACCTGGTTTCCATCCATCCTACCAGCTCCCTCACAAGAGGGACATCCACAAGTCTAGCATCCAACATCCACAAGTCTAGCAGATCCCAGCTTCTGGGAATGGACAATCCCTCCCTGAGCATCCACACAGGGTTTAAGGATCAATCTTGATCCTTCCGGGAAAGAGGCTGAAGAAGTGCCACAGGATAGACATAATGTTTATCCATGTCACTAGGGGCAGTTATGGGTTTTGTGGTGAGTGGTAACAGCTGATGAAGACAGCCTCGGAACATGATCACTAAGAATGGTCAACAGGAAGGATTATTCCCATTTAGCATGTGTTGGAGTGAAATGATGTGATGCAAAACATGATGCTACACACAGGCTATGCTCATCTCTTAGTACCTGTGATAACCAAGAAGCACCTTACACACCACACCAGCAGAGATAACTAACCAGAGAGGAGAGACTAGAAATGGGAAAACAACAAAAAAAACCCAAATCCTTGGTCATGGCGATACCACGATGGCAAAGATTGACCTCTCACCAACCATATCTCAACAATTTCCAATTCCTCCTCTAAAATCCTAATGGACCACAACACTAATCCTTTCTCTATCCAGGTCTTGGCACAGCAAAACCAAAAGATGCTGTGCCCTGGCTCCCTGAGGCAGCCAAGTGCACCCCTGAATTGGAGGGGACTCTCCCACTGTCTCTAGCCAAACACAGCTGGCAAGGCTTCCCCTTTTTCATGCAAACCCCAAATTGACTTCTAGCTCCAGCAGCTCTGCCCAGGGCTCACCCCGGGTATTTGTGGCATGAATCTGTCACTCTTAGAAACTCCCAAATATTTCTGACGTTTCTTAAAACAAGTAACAACTCACCTGCCTGCCACAGACAACGGTGGCTGCAAGGAAAGGACTTGGCTGGTGGGTATAGGCCAGAGCACAAGAACAGAATAACTCTCTCCCTCTAGGGAAGGAGGAAGAAGGTTTAGAAAAGTAATAATCTGGAAAAGCCTATGCTTAAAAAAAAGGCAAAGAAAATAAAGAATGGCACATTATCCAAACAAAATCTGAGGGTTTTTTGAAGAGGGGCAGGGGTAAATCAATCCTTTTTTAATAAAACCCTGAGCTTTTAATAAAGTGTTCACACTGATGGGCTGGAAATATTGTAAGAAAGAATTAACTTGGAGCTATAGAGACTCTAGGGCAAAAATAGCACTGATTCTACATTATTTCTTCAACTCAAGGAGTTTTTGAGGAGGAGGGGGATGGTTTTGAGGAATTAAAACTGTTTTAATTGTATGTGACATGTATCTGTACCATGCTATTACAAGGGAATACAACTGTTGGTCTTGGGACCAAGTGCCAATGGGGTTTGCTCCCCTTAGCCTTTACATGGCTCCCTGTGGGATGAGCACACTTTCATCGGTCTCAGCTGGTCTCTTAGCAAGTAGATTCCTCCTCTATCACCCCCAAAGTGAAGCTGCGATGCTGCCTGGACCATGCACCATCTGAGGTTCAAAAGCAGGGGCTCACCAGACCAACCGTATCTCTGCAAGGGGAAATGGCCCTGCTCCTCCAGCCTCTATTAACTTGTCTGGAGAACACCAACAATGCTATCCAGTCTACAGACTGTGAGGACGGACACCCAAAAAACCTGAGGATAAAAAATACAATGCCGCCAAGCTTTGACACAGCTGCAGACAGTGTTGGTGCATTCGGGTGCCCTGGGAGAGATGTCTGAGGCACACTGGGATGATAAAGTGTCAGGAAAGAAGATACAGCACCTCCAAGGACAGTAAAGTCTCTCCCCACTGCATCATCTTCCTTTGCCCAATAAGAAATTTCTTTCTTCTCTGTGTCTGAATAAGCATGTGCCTAAAATGCTTCTAGATTATGCTACCAGATTCCATCCTGAGAAAAATAAGAGCTACAATGGCACTTCTCTCCCCTCTCGTGCCCCTCCACCCCTTCTTCTTCTTCTTCTCTTACAGGATTAGGGACTTGAAAGGCAAAGCGCAGCCCAGCGCTGCAGCAGGAGAAGGAGGGGGGAGCACTTCAGAAAGCTGCCACGGCAAAAAAAATCCTATTTCTCACTTCTTAATTCCAGTCAATTCCAGTCAAAGGGCTGATAGAGATCTGTTTGCGGTAATTTGCTGCAGTTTATCCACTCTTTTCACCTTCTATCGGCTCTTCACTGACGGGCTGGCTGACATGCTGTTACTCGAGTGAGGAAATTAAAATTTGATGCAATAATCCCAAATAAGAAGGATTTTATTAGGTAATGTATACACTTTAGATGAGGTATTCTCAGCTGATACACTGATAGAGGAACACAGACATGCTGTGCACCACAGATAAAAAGAGAGGCAAGAGAGACAGAGAGCGGGCACATGGAGCAGCACTGAGTCTCTGCTCCTTAGATTTGGGGCTGGGATGAGATGTCTCAAGCACATTTTGACCTGCTGAGCCTGACAGCAGGGCAAATGTCACCCACAAATGCACTGCAGCCTGTTGGCTTGACCCAGAAGGCTGCAGGAGAGAAATTGGCCAAGCCCAGACTCCTCACACAAATTTGCTGCTGTCCTTTTGGTGACCAAGGGTGGCAGTTCCCACGCTGCAGGTGTGGCTGGCTCCCTCGGGTGGTAGGGCAGAGCTGATGAGAAGATTTCCCATGGAGAGACAAAAACGCACTTGTTAAACCCCAGGCTTGCTCTAGCAACCATGCCCTTATTTCAGTAGTGAAGATTTCTGCCGGGAGGGATGGGACTTTGGGTCCAAACCAGAGTGCAATACCTTTCAAAGTACCACCCACGTTCAGCAGTTGCCTTCTTCACTCTGGCTCTGGTGTCACCAATCTTGGATATCGCAATGCCTTTGGAGAGGTTACATGGGGCCAAGAGAAGTTAAAATCTCTAAACCCACCAGAAAATGGGTAACAGTTTGGTGAGCACTCCTTGATTCATTTCCCCTTGCAGGTTACACAGCGATTATCTGCTGCTTTGCCTACTGCAAACAGTGTATGTTCTGGGAATCACCACGATCCACATCGGTGTATCAACACAAAGAGATTGCTGAGCTCCAACCTTAATATATATCATTAATTTGAGAGGGATTCCCTTTCCTCAATACCAGGTCACTCCACAAAGGTGATGCAGTCTATAATTGTTGATACTCATGGGACTTCCATTTCTATAATTTTATCTAAGGCTTTTCCCCCCTGTTTAAAGGTGATCTAAGTAGTATTTTTTCTTCCCTGCAGCTCATAGTGCCCACTACAGAAATACTCAATCTCAACAGCATTGAAACACATTGAAACTTTCACTTCATTAAAGTAATTCATGAAGCCATTTTTTGGGCCATCTTCAGGCTGGCAGACAGGTAATATGCTGTCTGACTGCAGGATTTGCAACAGTAGGACTCAGCCCTATTGATCCAGGACTCTCCATGCCATCAGAGTCAGCACTTTGCTTCAAAGTGAATAAAAAGGCATAAACTGAAGCAAACTGGAGTTCCCTCTACCACCGGATGAACTGAGCCATCAGATGTTTCAGATCCAGTGCACCAGAGACCTTAAAGGATGCATGTGTAGCATGGATGCCTGCAACACCACGATTTTAGGACAGAAAGCTTTTCCATCTGTATACAAAAACATTTGCCCTATAGACAAAGCGATGGGATGCACAGCTATGCCGTGGGAAGGGGGATGCTGCTGCTGAGGGTCGGTGCTTGGACTGAAGGTCCTTGGGCACTCTTGCTGGGAGCAGAGCTCCCAAAGCCAAAGCTGCCCACCACGCTTCCCACCGTCTGCTGCAGGGAAAAAAAAACCCCAACCCTGCTGTATTTAGAGACCGGGAGACGTTTTCCACAAACAGTGAGTTTGCTGACAAACTGAGTTTCAGAAGAACTAAAATGATTGGATCAATTTGGCAAAACCTGAGGGAAAATGCTCGAAGTGCTGAAATGGCTGATGATTCTGGCATTTTCAAAACTGCCTCATTTCAGAAACGTTTACATTTTTCTTCAACTTTTCTATTAGAAATGGCATGCATATACACCATGGGTAAGAAATAGGGTGGCTGTGTGCTAAGAAAAACAGAAAGCCTTTTTTAAATTTAAGAAAAAAATCTTTAGGAAAACTTTATTTAGGTTTCAGTCTTCCTAAACCTTCTTGCTTAGGCTCCCTTTTTTTTAAAAAAAAGGGCAAAATATTTTGGAGCTGGCTTGAAACACGTTGTTTCAGAAAGAAAAAGGTCTGTCTCTCTTTGGATGCCATTTGGATCTCACAATTCAGAGCATTTGCCCTTCAGCATGGAAACAGGGCTCCTCTTTGCACCCAAGGCACAAACGTCACGGCAGAACAATACAAACCTGTGACGGATGGAAGGAAGGACAAATATCTCTGCAAACAGAATGTTTTCCTCCAGCTCTTTCGGGACACCTTGTGCTTTCTGTCCCATACCCTGCTCCATCCTCCCTTGGCCCCCAGTGCAACACCGCGGTCACGCATGTAGGAGTGAAGCAGCAGCCCTTACCGGAGGTGAGTTCTCATAGATGTTTGTGCTGTAGGGCAGGTTGATGAAGATGGGGTCCATGTCCTGTACGTCCGTGATGGTGATTGCCAGATTGGCCAGAGTACTCAGTGGTTTGTTTTTATCTTGGTCCTTGAAAAAACAAGGTGGGGGGGGGGGAGAGAAAGAATTTCTATCAGAAAAATAGAATTATTCAACAGTATTCTGTCACAGTTGTAGCTGGGTCAAAATTTCTGAATAGCCCAGGTAATCATCTCTTTTTCAAGCTACCTGCTGCAATTATTGTCCACTATACCTCCCTCTAAGCTGAAATACAATACGCATTTGATTTCAGCATTAGCCCTTTAAAATAGAGCAAGCACCAATTTAGTTTTCATCAGGCTTTGGGTGGAAAAGAAACAACACTGTTCAACATATATTTCAAAATATACATTCCCTCCTAATGCAGATACACCCTAGGGCACCTCCGCTCCGTGAGACCCAGGTGTGGTTGCCAGCAGCCTTTCATACCAGCACATCACAGCAGAGCATCTCATACCCCCCAGCGCTGGTGCTTCTGCACAGCTTGGGCTCCGTCGGCTGGAACACGACAAAGCCCACCAGCTCCCTTGCATTTCCACTGCTCTTCGTAACCCTGTGGGCTGCATTGCAGTCACAGCTTTATTCTCTTCTGTATTTGCTGCTCTGGGCTTTGACAGAGGGTTTCATAAGACACCTCAGCTCTCGCACAAAAGGCAGAGTGGAAACCTGAACCGCAAGATATGTCCTCGCAGTAGAAACCTCCTTTCTACTGGGCTAATGGTTCTGGCTCTGATAAAGCACAAACCTCTCCTTCCCCACCTTGCATGGGGACTGGCAGGACTGGGATAACCAGGAGCTGCCTTTTGATGCAAGCTAAGCTGCTTCCACAGCTGCAGGGAGGTGGGGAGCCATCCCTCCCTGCTCTGCAAAGCAGATCACAAGCACGGAGCAATCTTACAACGAGCTGCGGTGACACTTGAACATACCAATGCTGCGAGCAGGAACATCATCTCCCTTACACCCCATCACGACAGAGCCACAAACAATTTCCCAGAGCAAGGCCCTTGTCCAGCAGCCAATGCAACGGCAGTATGCGCTGCCACCGGCTTGTCCTGGCAGTGCCCTGCTGCCACTTCTTTCTCTTGCTGGAGCCACGTCCCATGGGTACTCAGAAGCGACCCCAATGCCCACAGCCCTTTGCTAGAAGGGCAAGAGCAAAGCAGATAACACTCAAAGGGAAGGAAATAAATCTCTCCTTACACCTTAATCAAGCACCATGGTGAAAGGCAACCATTAGAGGTTACTGCACACTTCTGCAAAATGGTTCTGAACAGTGGCAAGGACTGATTGCCAGAAGATTAATGTTAATTTAAACCGTATTCAACAACACAGCTTGTACATTATCCTCTTAACCTGCAGGCCTCAGCATTTATGGCCTGGATGGATGCGTATTTCTGACTCGCACTCTGCCGTTAGCATTATCAGGTTGAAGTCTTTTGTTTCTTCAGACAATGTTTTTATCCCCTCCTCTTCACCTCTTAAATTTTGGTTAAAGTATTACAGATAGCAGTGAAAAAGCAAGCACGGTTCAAGTTTCCTCACCTACCGTCTCTCATGCTGCCCTTTCCAGTCTTTTTCTGCCCTTGCTGCTTACATCCCTGGGATCAAATGGCTCCTGCCTTGAACAGAGGCTCCATGGCTCTTCTTGCAGCCCTTGTGGCCACCCTGAATTCACCATCACCCCAGTTCCCACTCTGGACCATGCAAACTCTTCATCAGACAGGCAAGAGACTGCATTTGCCCTCCCAGCTCCTGCTATGGTGGTGCAACTCTAATCCTTCTTCCTGGGCTGAGCTTTGCCCTGGCGCTTCTCGTTGCCTTTCTGCTAGAAATTACCAGCGTCCTGCAGCCGAGCTGAGGAGATATTCCCACAGCTGCAATCAAGCCCAGTTCACAGACTTAATATTTAAGTCTTTGAACTCCCTGAGCTGGAAATCACTAGATGCCAGGAGCGTATTAGGTAGCAAGTACCAGACACAGCCCTGTTTTATTTTTGCTGGCAACTTCACCTGGGATATGGGGCTAGATGGAGCTGGATGGTGGCATCCTTGTGTCCTTGAGGAAGCCAGAATCAGACATGGGAAAGAAAGGCACATTTCCTTCAGGGCTTGTGTTTGGTCCCATGTTTTGTAACCCACTATAGATAGTTCCATAGCATGTCCTGGGGAAGTGTGTTGGTGACAGAGACCAACAAGGAAACAAAAAATGGTGAGGGCTTCTTATTGCTGGATTATTTAAAATAAGATGAGGTATGTTTCAGAAAAAATAAGCTTCTAGGGAAAATTCCACAGCCTTGAACAAGTAGGGACCGGGCTGAAAGACTGAGCTGCTTGCCTGGGGCCCTGTAGTCTGCGAATGCCCAGCCTCTGTGGCTGCAGAGAGCAAAGCAGCCCTATGCAGGCCACCCTCATGACATTTGTGGTTCTGCATCAAGGCAATGATCTTGATTAAATCACATGCTTCAAGAGTTCTAACTGGCTGGCCTGGAGGGGCCAGGAAGGGTTTTCCTCCCCCTCTCCTGAATGCAGAGTTGGTCAGATGTATTGTAGGGCTGAATCTCACCTTCCTCAGTTGCATCTGAGATGGGAAAGAAGGCATCGCGCAGAGCGCCTACTTGTGAGGTGCTCCTCATTCACGTGTTCCCTACCAAGCTCTTGCTAGATTTGACACCAGGAAAGAAGTTTCCCATTCAGGTGGGGCATAAAATTGCCATGGTGGCCACCTGGCTATACATCCCATAGGGGTCCCCTCCCAGGACAGTGGTATTGACTGTAACTAGGACCTTGCTTTCTCCTCTGTCCACCAACATTTTAACTCTTGATATCTGAACTCAGCTTGTGCCGAGTGAGACTCAGGGGACTGAATACAGGCAATAGCCTGTAATAAGCCATGGTGCACAAGGAATGAGACCACAGGATTTAATGGTCTGTATGCCCTGTACTGGCTTTCTTCATCAAGGGAGCTGCTCGCCTTTATGCAGAAGCCCTGACATGTGCGAGATGCTTTTGGAGAGGTGCAGCTGTGCTTCATGATTTGAAACTACCCAGGCACCACATTGCTATAATGCTTTTCTAAGTGGAAAATGCTGGATGTGCCTGAGAAGATGCCAGACGAGGGCAATAAAATAAGCAAGCAGCAGCTCCTTCCCCATTGCAGTCCCTCCAGAATACGCGTCCTCCCCTGGAGCAGCCCGGATAAGACTCACCGTTGCGTTGACCTGGAGCTGGTATGCCTGAGTCACTTCATAGTCCAGCTCCCGTATCACTGACACGATGCCACGGCCACTGTCGATAGCAAAGAAATTGGAAGGAGGCTGGAAGGAGTAAAGCACGCTGCCTCCTGCCCCCTGGTCTGGATCTGTAGCGTTCACTATGAAAATCGGCGTGCCCACTGGGGTATTCTGGAAATAAAAAAAAATAATATACTGGTAAAATTGTGCATCAGCCTATTTTCCCATCAAACACACATCAGCAATTTCCTTTGCCCAGCAGAAGGAATATCTAGAGTCCCAAGATCTTCAGTCCTATATTTTCAGGACATTTATAAGTTATACAGCTGTTTTCTTTATTACAGTATTGCACCAGCTATAATAGTTGTTACACACTTATAATAATAGTTATACAGCTGTGGTCAAGATGGCACTCTATCACAAACCCTTATTTTCCCAGACATCACAACTTTCCAGAAAAATTACTGTCTTTGCTGAAACTTGTTTTCTGCCCAAAGGCACTTTTATTTTCAAAGCTGATTCCCTCTCCATTTTCACCATAAGGCATTAAATGTAAGAGAGCCTCAAAAACCCATGCATTAAATGCAACACAGAACTTTACATAAAATTCAAAGTTATAGTTTCCACAGCAACTACAACCTGGCCCGATTAATGCAGGCATTAACAGTTAAATCGTCATAAATCTGGAACTAATCTACATGCATAAAATATGCAGCTGAGTGCACAAAATCAGCAATGGCAAATGCAGTTTGGCACTTCTTATTGTTTAACTTCACAGCAGGGAGAACAATTATCCATTTTTGGTGGAACAGCTGCATGTTCCTATGCAAATCTTAAATGCATATTCTTGTCTCTCTAAAGGCAGAAGCACAGACCGCAAGCAAAAAGGCTTTGCTGGGGATCCGGACTGCAGGTATGCACAGATCATGACCGCTTAGGCAAGTCCATATGTTTGTAACACGTTCACAGCCACCTTAAGGGTTGACAAAGAGCTTAATCTTGAAAGGGAGACAGCAAAGGTCAGAAGCGAGATGTGACAGCGGCTGGTTATGGCCAGTTGGGATAATACGGATTATTTCTGCCAGCCTCTTCCCAAGCCTCCGCGTTTTATTGTGAACTTCATTCGTATTAAGTTATTCGTCCTCAGTTCATAGAAAAGGATCATGAAGGGCTGAGAAGGTGGAAAGGAGACTTGAGGAGAGGCAGAGCTTAGTAGATGGGCCACTGCTTCCAAGTGGAGCTCTTCCTATAAATCCTTGGACAAAGCTGAGCAACACACTGAGCCATTTTAAGGTTTTTTGGGAACCACAAAGCCCACAGTGAACCACAGCCAGGGCTTCAGCAAGGCTGTCCCAGGCCACTACCTCCACTGGAAAGCACAAGAAACCAGAGCTCCATGCTTAGAGATGTGATTTCACCAGTTTAATACTGGGTGATGGCACGAGAAAAGAACCAAAACATCTGAATTTCCCCGGCAAGGCTCAGGCCAGCAGAAACTTGCCTTTGAGACAGGTGGCGCGATTTGCTGCGAGCTTAGTCTGGCAGAGCAGGGAACCCAGGGCACATCTCACAACTTACATGCACAAATCCGAGCCCCGGACATGCGTCGTGCACATCCCTCATACCTCCCTGCCCTCACATCCAGCCACACGGCATTACAGGGATGCTCTGACATCTAAGCTCGCCTCAGGCTCCAGCAGAACTCCACATTCTTTACTTCAGTATCACTTCTGCCGAGGTGTGAGAGGTTGCAGTTCCCACCTAAATTTTTCATTCGCTTTCTTTTTTTTTCTCCCCTCTAAATCAAGCTGCTAAAGAAAGTCTCGCAGGGCATGGCCTGAGGATTATTTTTTAAAGCACCTTCAAGTTTTTTTTGTGATCAGCAGTCATAAAAGCATAAAAGATATAGCTAGAAGGGACCTCAAAAGAAAAACCTGTCCCTGCGCTACGCCTAAATCATTCCCATCCTTAAAGCCTTCTAGTGTTGGAGACACCACATCCTCCCAAGCCCATTTTCCCCAGCAGTTTGCTACCCTTTGCCTTACAACTGCTCATTTTCTGGCATGTTTAACCCATATCTGCCCTGCTGCCACGTAAGCCCTTGACTTTGTGCCGTGCACACAGCACGTTAATCCTGGCTTGCGCGTTTAGACTGCTCAGGAACCAAGACTTTGTCAGCCGGGGAGGCACGTTGAGGTGAAGTCCTTCGTGGGGAGCTGCGGTGGGTGTTTGCTTTCCTAGCACTCCCAAGACACCTCCTTACACAGTTCCAGAGAATGTCCCCATGTCTCTTTGGGCTATCTGCCTTCCCCAAGCCATCATCAGCTGGGAGCATCCCCAGAGCATCCTGCAGCCCTCCCCTCACTGCTGCCAGGGCACTGCTTTGACCGCCGTGGTCCACATGCTCCAACAACTGCCTTCTCAGATTCCTCCCCGAGAGCCACCAGGGTATCAATGTCAGGACAAAGAGCATTACAAATGAACCATTAATAGAGGGAGGAGGGGAGAGACAGCAAGAGAGTAGATGCAGGGTTGCGCGATGAGGTCTGGGGTATATTGTCCCCAAGAGTAATAATATTCATAATGATAAATCTGAACAGGATGAATATGTTTCCTCTTCTTTTTAAGTGCCCCTAGCCACTCCTTTTAACATGCAAATCCGCTCTGGTCACCCGTGATTATGGGACTGCACCAGGCCGGCTGTGAAAGAGGAGAGCTTGATTTCCCCGCATTGTATTTCATACAATAGCCCAAAAGCAGGCTTTGAAGAGAGTTCATCTCCTTGTCCTTCCCAAGGAGAAGCTGCCTGGAGGCTTGCAGAGGTCACCAGCTTTGGTGCTGTCAGCTCCAGCCTTGCAGATACTGCCTGAGCTCTGACTTGGCAATTACTCTATTTTTATCCTTACTTTACAGCTTTGCTGGCCATGTCCCATTACTGGCCAGGGTAGCAAAAGCCACACAAGCAGGGTATCTGCTCTGGACAGAGACCTGGCTGGGCCTGGGAAACAGTCACCAGCATCTACATGAAAGCATCCAAGGGGCTGGGAGGGACCCCAGGACAGAACCTCAGCAGGGGAGAGTGGGCACCTGCAAGCATGACAGTGGGTGCACGAGCAAAGCACAGCGTGGGCGAATTTAGGAGGGGGGCAAAAAGGGCTCCCAGGCAACAGGAGGAGCATCACAGGAGCTTGAAAAAGAACAGCATGGTCGCAGAGGGAGAAATCTCTAATATTGCCTAAAGTGCACATGTCAGTCAGAAAACTTCACGAACAAATTCACTCTCTTATTCCCAAAAGCACACAGGTCAAAGGATACAGACCTACCCAGTGCTCTGGGTAACGCACCTTTTTCCCTAGCTCAAATTCAGGCAAGAAAATCCCCCAAACCTCTGGCAAGGTAAAACCAGATGTGGGGTGCAGACATCCCATATCAACAGTCCTCCAGGAAAAGAGGTCTCATTTTCAGTGTTTATGCCCAGGCAAGACACAGTCAGGACTCAGAAGAATTTCAGACCATCTGCTTTAAAAAGCTGTAAGTATGTCTTTAAAATCCTCTTGCCATTTTTGGGTCAAACAGGCTCAAATATTCCTCAGCAGGAGGCTGACGTCTTTATTTCTCAAAAGATGCGGCCCATCATCTAAACAATGGAGCAAAACATCTGTATAGACAGAACTGGCTGGGCTTGTGTTTGATGGTAAATAACAGGCAGAGAGCACGTCCTGGGAGATGCGATTGGTAAGCCCTGCGCCAGGCCAGCTCAAGACGGGCCATGTTTCTACGTTTTCAGCATTCGGCCCATTTATAGGGCTCTTCTGCAAGTCCCTCATGGCTGTTCTTCCTTAGCAAAGATTAATTGTGCTTAAGTTTAGTTCACTGACAGGCAAAATTAGAAAATTCTATATTTTCCGTCCAGAAAAAAAGAAATGCAGACAGATGACAGCCTACAGGTGCTTGTGGCAAACAGGTGAGTTTTCTACATGTGTTGCCAAATTTTGTCATTTTTTTAAAGCTTTTGACTCTCTCCAGCAGCCAGCGATGAAGCTTCACTCACTACAGAAAAAAAGAACTGGTGACAAAACTGTGTCATATCATTAAATCTTTGTTACGATACCAGCAGATGTGAGACAAAAATAAACATGCAGACAGATGCCTCCTGAGGAGGAGGAGAAGGGCAAATGGGAGTGGGATGCACTCCTGACCTGTCCCCAGCACCCCATCCTTCGTTTGACAGCTCAGCAGGAATGGGTCCAGCACCCAGGTCCCTCTCAGGGAGTTAAAGGGCTGCAACACTGCTGAGCCGTGTGGGCTGGGGATGCTGGGGTGCAAGGTAGGGAGGCCATCTCTCATTTTGCAATAAATGAATAAGAAAGGTTCAAACTGTTGTAAAAGTCTTATAGGAAAAAGCTCTGGGGGTCCTGTTTGCTGGAAGAAAATACTGAATTTTAACGGTGTGTTACACGTGGCTACCCAGAGCACCAGGAACACTAAACCAAAAGCAGTGAGGTACAACAGGTACTCCATTTCAGTGTATCACCAATAGCAAGGATAGACTTGGGTTAAAGTAAGGAATGAACAACTGTAAAATCCCTGTCCAAACACAAAAGGATGTTGCTGCACAAGGCGGAGACAAAGGACAGAACAAGACCTTACCTCTCTCTGCCAACGCAGCATTACAAGGCAATACGTGTGTTCGAGTGACCAGAAAGAAGTTGTGTTTCTATCCAAAAGCTCTCCTGGGTTTGGACCTTGGCCCACTGCACCAGACACCTTCCCTGGCATGGGCTGTCACCTCCTGTGCAACCCTCCAGCAGGAGTGACCAGCCACATGTGTCCTGTGTTAACCCTGTGTTAACCCTGACACACTGACAGCTAGGACACCAAGGCATTATGCCATATTCTCTGCAAAAGGGCAGCTAACGCTGAAGGAAAGGTTATCAGAAAAGGGTCTTTTAAAAATATTTACACCTCACTCCCTGGCTGCACCCATAGTCTTTAATGTCTTATTATGAATCCTGCTATAAAATACATCAGTAATAAAATTTCTGATGGATGCTGCTCCAACGCAAGGCGGCAACACAAGGTGGATTACAACCCGGAGGAGATACAGCCTCCAATGTGCCCTACCAGACAGATTACACGGCCGCAGCTGAACACAAGGGGTACCGGGCAGGACTCCCTAAAAATATCAGAGCACGATCTCCTCCTGTCTGCCACCAAATGTTCCCCAAGGGCTGCAGAGCCCCTCTACCGGGGTGAGGGCTGGCATCGGAGGAGCACCGGGGACCAAAGCATTGGCAGGAGCACACCAGCACAATGAGGACCAGAAACAGGCTGGGTAAGGAGCTCCTGAGGAATAAGACTCCCAAATCAAGGAAAACTTCAGGGTGGGCAGTTTTTACGTCAGATGTAAAGCTATGAGAATGAGCTTGTCTTTCACACAGGGCTAAACCGAAAAGGCTGTTTGCAGAAAAGCCAACGTTTGTGCCATTTCACCAGGCCCACGGCGCCTGCTCTGAGCAAGCACAAAACCCTCTGGCTGTCAGACAGCCATTCACCCTGCTAACGGAGCAGATTTGCACGGTGCCTTTGAGAGCTTTCCACCATAGCAAAACCATTTCACGGGCCACAGGCCACCAACACCTCGAACATGCCTTGATCTATCAGTCTCGTCCAAGTGGCCTGACACCAGGCACCCTGCGGGCAAAGGGCTGGGAGGGGGAATATGTGGTGCTGACTTTTTTACAACAGAGTCAGAGTCGGGTAGAAGTAAAGGTGGGAGATGAAGCAGAGGAGATCTAGAAGTTAGAGATACACCCCTGCTTTAAATGCATCCACTTGTCCAACCCACAGACAGGTTGAGCACTTGAAATGTTTATTCAGGTTGATTTGGGGATGGTCCCTCCAAGCCTGCTCCCCATCTCCAGTGGCTGGCCACGTAGAGGACCTCCATCTGACCTCCCAGGGCAAAGTCACCCAGCAGTGCCCCAACAGAAGCTGGTAGAGATGATTAGGATGCAGATGCGTGCATGCTGTACCAATACAAATAATGTGGAAAAACGGCAGGCAATCTGGCTGAACAGCTGTCTGAAGGTCGATGAGATGAGAGGAGGCAATGCAAACGGACTAGGGGGCATACAGCGATGGGCACGAGGGCTCAAGCAGCAGGCAGCCTACTGAGCTTCACATCAGCACAGAAACAGTCGCGCCAGCCCCATCTCAGGTCCTGCTTTTTTCCCCTCCCCTGCGCTGCCTCTGCATCAAGGCAGGAGCTGACCGCTCCCATCAGGAGATGCTTCGCTGCTTCGCGCTCCCGTTATATCTCAGGTCAACCTATTACTCTTAAATAATTCCCTGCTGCTGTTCCTGGCAGCTCTTTTCCCTCTCCCTGCCTCTTGCCACCACGCAGCAGGGCAGATAAAAGGAGCTCTGTGCTCTGCTAAAAGCCTGCTCAGACATCCCTCTGCTTGGGTCAAAGGTTTTCCCACCAATCCCATCTCATCGCAGGGCAGGAAGGAGGGTCCCATGTCTCCTGTTTGAGGCAGGGCATCTCAGAGGTGCTGTGTAACAGAGCTGACACCGAACCCAAGTGCTCTTCTGCTACAGCTGAAATCCTGTGTCCCTCCTCCCTGGGTTGCCCAGGACAGATTTAAGTCACCTATTCCCTTCTGGGTCTCATTTGCTGCAGGAGATAGCTGCAAAAGCAGAACCAGGACAAGTGCCAGCCCAGTCTCTTCCAGACTCTGCTGAGAGGAAAAAACAGTCCTAAGTTTTGGTTTCCCTCCCCAGGCTCCATCTCAGAAGCGGCCCGACTGCCAGACTGGGTCCCTTGCTCATGTGCCAGCTCTAAATGCTTGCACGGATGTGAGCAGACTTTCAATTCCTGTATTCTTTATTACACTTTTAATTACATTTATTAATTGCATTACTGCTAGTTCGAGCCAAGCAATTTCCAATTTCAAAGTTTGATTTAAAAACCTGATAATTTCCTTTTTTAAATTTTTTTTTTGTTGTTGAAATTCACCCCACCTTTCAATCAGCTCTCGTTAATATGTATCTCTTGTTGCTATCTCTATTAAGTGACCTCCCTCATTATTGGGTGACACTGGCAAACGGCCACCGCAGAGCTATAATTCAATTGAGGGGCTTTTGAAAACACCATAAACACAGCTGGAATAGATGCATTATAGAAGCTGGAGACTGAATTAGCGCCTCGATAACCACACTTGGAGCTGAGAGTGCTTATTCATGGCAGATACAGCCCGACCCAACGCACGGTACTGAAGAAAGGGACATCACAACCAGCAAGCCCACGGGGGAATCTGCCACGCTGGAAGGACAACAGCACTCAGCAGGCAGAAGGCAATCAGCCACAAAAGGGAGAGGATGCTCTGGTATACCACTGGATAAAACTACTTGCTTTTTCCAGCCCAGAGCTGCCCCCTTTCCCACCTAAGATAACTCTGTCCTTGCCAGCACGGGGCCCAGATGTCTGATTTATGGCACGGTGTCCCTGAAAGCCGGGTGCAGGGCAGCTCCACCACCTCTCCTCGTGGCACCCGCCGCTTCTGCAGCGCAGGTCTTGAGAGGCAAGCCCCGGAGAGGCAAGAGAGGGCAGATCGGAGAGAAAGGAAATACTAATAAGGAAACCCACAACATTCCTCCTCTTATTTATAACTCCCCAACCGGCCCTGGCTGCTGTCCCTTCCAGGCAGTGACATGATAAGTGGGACCTGTCACCCCCCTGCTCTCTGCTCCCGGGAGCAGCAGAGTGGCCGCGTGGCTCAAGCACTCGTCCAGAATGGAGTTATATTCAAAAGAGAAAACAAGGAGGAGAACAGCACCACAGAGCAGAGCTTTAATTTGCCGCTTCAGGGGCAAAAGGAACTGCCTGTCCTAGACAGCAGCAAGCACAAGGCCTGGGCTTGCACAGGGGCTGCACCACAACCTCCATCCCCAGTCAAACCACCAGAGCCAGAGGGTTGCTTCTCTCTCCCTTTCCTCCAGACCTTGCCTTCATCTCAGTGCTCAGTCCCTCCCCATCCTGCCAGCCCTGCCCTGCACACCCACCCACCCACCGTGTGTGCCAACAAGTAGGCAGAAAACAGCCAGGTGGGTGAAGCACCAGAAGAAACAGAACAAAGAGAGGGAAGCGAGTTCCACACCAGGTTTCAAGAAGCCACCCCACCTGCTCTGTCACAGGTTATTTAAGCAGACAGCCAGCTTTGTCTGTCGAAGCTCATTTCCCTTGACATCCCCTATTTCGAAGTGGCTCAAGCTATTACACTGTGCCCTGAGTTTGCGTTTGCTGCCCCGGATCTCTAGAGACCATGAACGGCTTCTCACAGCTCCACGAGAAGTAATGAAGAGGAACAAAGATAATGCCAGCGGGCTTACATACTCTGTGCAAGGGAATCTTTGTGGAAACCTTTCCAGCAACCAAAAAGCCACTGATATGGACTGCTATGAACATACAGCTACAGGAGAATCAAGGTGTCAGCACAGAAACACAGTCTCAGAGATCAGAAAAGCTTGGGTGGGGCTGATTCCTCATCTTCGGAAGAGAGGTGGGGAGAGCTCTCGCAGGGACAAAGCAGTCCACCTTTGTGTTTTCAGCCTCTTCCAGCAAGACACATCTCAGTCAGCAGGTCTGATAACTCCCGCCAAAGAGCGTTAAAGGTGATGGCCAAGGCGCTCACTGAACCATTCCTGATGATTTTCAGCAGCCCTGCGAACGCCGAGGACCGGCGGCGGAGTGAGCGCAGCAACCAACGTGCTGTCAGGATTTCTTTAATGGGAGTGACTTCAGACCTCTCAGCTACATCAACTCCAAGTGAAATAACTAAACCCTCGGCGTAGCTCTTGACTAATAGAGAATTAAAGGGAAGTAGCAGCATTAACACCTCTCACAAGACTGACAGACAATAGATCCTGCTCTATTCTCTCTCTCGTCTTTCTACCAGAGAACAATCTTGGTCACAAACAGCGACAGACTCAAAGTCACATACATCATCTTTTCTAAGCCAGATGACTTGGTGCTCTGTGAGATTAACACAGAATATTTCAGAATCAACACAGACAGCTAGCATGTAGCCCTCAAAACACAATTGTAAACAAGGAATATTATCAGGCAAGCATATTTTTAATGGATTCCTGCTGGGAACTTGCAGGTCTTTGCCCATTATTTGACGTTTTTACCTGGAAGAGTGAAAGCAGAGAGACTGGGAGATGGTAAACAAAGGGTGCACACTATCGACATTGAGCAAATTGCTAGCAACTGGTTTGAACCAATACATATATTTCTTTTATATATATATATATATTTATATATATATTTTTATATATATATACATATATATTTATATGTAAATGCAAAGTCCTATAGCTGATCCAAAAAAATATATCTCTCCTAGGAATGGGGATCAGCAGATTGTTTCCTACTGCCCTAGGAGAGGAGAGGAGAGAAGAGCAGTGAAACAACCACCACCTTCACTAACTCAGCTCCCACAGCCAAATCCCACCAGAGAAGCCACGTTTCTCTCCCATTTCTGCCCATTATCCATCTCCAGCCTTTGAGGAGCAGGACAGGGCTGGAGAAGGGGCTGGGAGGCAGCTCACACTGCCCTCCTGGGCTGCGTAATGTCAGTCCTGATTTCGGATACAGCAGATGGGAACCCAAGATGGTCTAACAAGACATTTGAAAGTCAGAGGCAAATGCCGAGAATGTGAAAACCTGTCAGTCAGAGAGCTCCTGGCTTCAACAGCACTGTTTCGCTCCTGCTGGTGTGATTTTCCTGCTGGAAGAAGGCGTTTGGAGCAAGGGCATGCACTGCAGATGGCCCGGCACCCCTTCGGCTGTAATCTTGCTGGAGATGGTGGGCATGGACCAGGTGGATCCAGGTGGTCACAGTCAAGGTCTCCACTCCTGTCTCAGCTCTCAGCACTGGCAGAGGCAGATTTTGTCCAGTGAGGCAAAGGCAGCCCCGATCCGCAGCAGCCAGTGAGATTTTCCACTAACCCTCCCCTCAATATTAAAATTCAGTAGCAAAGTCAAATCACCAGTGTGATTTACTGCTACCAGCCAACATACATTGTGGGAGGAGAGGAGAAATCCCTCTTTTGATTTCTGCTCAGGGGTGATACCATAAACTGGACAGATCCTATTTTTTATATCCCATTTTATTTGCAGTTACCACTAACTTTTGCTTTCTAAGCCCAGGGAGAGGTCAAGAAGGTGGGTTAAGTCAACGCGCCAGCCTTTAAGTCTGGAATGAAGGATGTCTGGAAGCAGCACACTGACCTCCAGCAGCTGCCTGTGCCAGCAGGCTGCCATGCCTGAGCCCAGGCAGTAACGAGGGTTACTCTTAACAGGAGCCTGTCCACATCGCTATCTCTGGGTAACCCTTGTCGAAAGAGGCACGAACTGGCACCCCTGAGGCAGCCCACTGGGTGATGCTCCGGATTGCAAATGACTTCCATTAAGGCAGAGCGTTAATACAATGCATTACAAATGAAACCCTAATGACAGGACACTGGCAGTATTGCTTCTACTTGATATTAATTGGGTGACACTTTCTTTTAATGGTACATTAATTAATGAGGAATATCAACGGTAGTCCACGACACCCGCATTAATACAAATGAATTCATTATCATCGGTGTTATTACAAGAAATGACAAATAAATCTGTAACAGTGGGGCCCTTCAAATAATAGCCACGAATCATTAGGTATTGCGTTCATTTATACAGCGTACTGCAAATATATACATGCAATCTGTGGATGCTTATCTATTCACACGTCCCTCTCCATGCCAGCCCAGTATCTGTTCCTCCCTCTCTCTCGAGCTGTCCTGAACCACCTCGCAGGAGGACCCAGTGGCCAGCCCAGCTGGCCAAGAAGAGACTGGGACTTGCTTTCACATCAACTCACTGCCAGGACTTCTCGCTAGCTCCTTCTCTTATCTCACACACACCGAACAACCATCTTGGGTCTTCAGAAGGCCCTCTGATCTAGCACAGGTATTCCTGTAAAGAGGATCACCTTCCTTCCCTCTATCTCTTGAGCTACCATTTTAGCCAGGCAGATAGACACCTGCCTGCTTTACCATCTTATTTATTTATTTTACTGCTTGTTTATCCCCTGTTCTGGTAGAAAAGCTAAAAGCGCCTTTCACAGCACAGAGTGCCTCACTTCTGACCATAGGTGGAGCAAGTAATTTGTCATCAGAAAAGTAGGGGGAAAAAAAAAACATCTTTCTTTGAAGTCTGGGATTTGTAGGTCCCAAAGATCCATCAAAAAAGAAACTCCTGCGAGAGCCTCTGCAGCAGCCTGGGAGCAGGTATCACTCTCCACACAAGCGAAAGCAAAATCCATACAGCTGTACTGACTCAAAAAATATTTTCCTGTCTTCCCACAGATGGCTTTATTAGCAAAGGGAGGATCGATAACAGTTCGGCTCAGGTCTCCTCGTTGGGCTTTGCTCCTGCCGAAATGCTCACGCTAAAAGAAGCAAACTCCAGCATGAAGCGTTTCTGTCGAGTCCCGTCATGACATGGTTCCGCTGGAGGGACTCCAGCAGTGTGGATACCGCTCTCCCACAACCTAACACCCCAGCTGACTGTCTCCCACCACCTCTGTTGTGCTCGCGGGCAGAAAGAGCCGTTACAAACCTGGGACAAAAGAACGTGTGGGAAATATTTTTTTAAAAAAAAATACAATATATGAAGACTTACTGACTTGCCCTTGAACTGCTAGAGCTGGAAAACCCAGCAGAGAAGCTAGACCAAACTAATTAAGACATATAATAAAGACAGGAAGCCTAGCAACCCAAAGGAGGAAGAATCAGGAAGAAAAGCATCGAGTCTCCCAGTTCATGCAGCATCCCACTGCGGCAGTATAAGGAATGGCATATGTCACATGCTCCAAACGCATCTCTGCTAGCATGCATGCTATGAAAGATGGGTTTTTCAACACACAGCACTCCAGCTTTACCTGCTTTGACCTGAAAACTCCCCGCTTAGCACTACTTGCTGCACCCACCTGCAGAGCAGCTTTGTCTCACCCTCACGCTTGATGCCACCTGCCTGCATTGAGGATTAGGCACCCTGAGGACAGAGCCTGCCCTCTACTATAAGCAGAAGATGCTTATCTTACTCTGCACGGCACAGTTGGTTTTTTTCACACCTTCTTCTGTCAGTAAGGTTTTTTTCCACCTGGGAAGATCAGAGGCAAAGAAAAGCAGGAAAAATTACACAAGAGCTCCAAGGTACATGGTAAATAAGCCTCTGGTCCTAAAAGTAGGTGCTTGAGCATGGAGCATCAGGAGCCAACCTGCCTGGAAAGGAGAGGAAAATGGGCAAGTGGCACCACAGAAAGGTTTGCAAAGGGAAGCAGCACCTTGTGTTGGACTGGATACTGATGCTCAGCGCTGGAACAATAAAAGAGCATCCTTCATCGCCAAATACAGACTGAGGACTAATGCTCTGAATTTACTGTGACTATGCTAACCACGAAGACCCACACAGCAGTTATTTGTGAAGTGGAAAAGGTATATTAGCATGAAATAGGTCGATAGTATCATCAGCCTCTTGAGGACTGAGAGAGAGGCAAGTAATCATTGCCTCTGGCTACATGGTGGGGGAAGTTATAAAACATCGCAGAACTAGTAGCTTTACTGAAGCTGTAATTTTTTGACATCAGATTAAAAGTTTTAGATTCTACCCTGAGGAAAGGATGGACTGACCTGCTCCCAGTACTTCCCTCAGCAAGGCTGAGGGTTTCCATGCAGGTGATAGGGAAAAGATAGCCCTGAAAAGTGGTTTTCCAAGTTACTGTCTTCTTGCTTCAGAGTTCTCCAACTAATTTCCTTGCAGAGGCAAAACTCTGCTACAGGAGCATCCCACTTGAGGGGCTGTGCTGCGAGAGCAACGCAGCCAAGCTCCTGAAGCAAGAGGAAGGATGCAAACCATCAGATGCAGCTTTGTAGCCACATCGCTGGTGCATTTCTTCTCCTGTCCTGGTCAGCAACATGCCCTCCAAGCTGTGATTAAAACGTAGAGGGCTCATGTGTGGCAACAAAGCTCTTTGAATCGTTCAACTTCTGGACTGTTTTGTTTCAGCTTTGCTTTTCTTTAATCCAGGCTGGGATCTCAGTGCATCAGCTTGGATGATTGTGTTCATTGTCGTGCTGTTTCCCCATCTAGCAGGATTCCTAATGAAAAGGGTTTTCCCAGAGGACTCTGTTCACCGGCTGCATTGACTGACACATCTGGATGAAATGAAGGAGCAATGCTTTGGAATTCCCTTCATTCACTTTAGGCCAAAACCCTTCAGTTCAGGGCAGCATCTGCATGGTGGGAAACAGGCACAAATCCAGCTTAATCCCTCTGAACCTTGCCAGAGGAATGGGGTTAAGTCTATTCTTTTCACTTGGGTCACTTCAGTTCTCCTCTTCCCTTGGCTTTGTCCTCATTCACAGATGAGAAAATGGATTATTTGCCCAACTTTGTTTTCTTAACATCCCTGGCTTATAGGTTACAAATTTAAACAAAACTCACAATGATTACAAATAAATCGGGGGTTTCCCTCTCTTCTTTCACTGTTTCTCACCTTCGCTTACCTCCGTATCACCGCGAGAAGTTTATTGCCAATGTCTGGCAGGGACCTACTGCCTGACAGTCTTAGGTGAGCTCAGGTTTCTAAGCCCACTTAAGTTCCTCTCTCTCCATCGCCTTCACCCTAGACAAACCCCAGGAAAGCAAAGGCAAAAAACCCCAAAGCTAAGGTGCACGCTCTGCACCCCAGATGTGCCCAAGCTCTCCTTCAGCTGACCTGAAACTCTGAATGAGGCACGTGAGCATGGGCACCGGTCAGCCTCCACCTCCAGGCATGACTTGAAGATGTTCAGGTGACTCATTGTGGCAAAAAGCAGAGCCCAGGGGAGAAGGGCAGGTACCCCTCTCAGCATGATGCTGTTACACCAGGAACGCCGCACAGACCCAACCAGAGTGCTCATATAGCCCCAAAACAGGGATAAGCTAAACAGTCCCCATATCGGATGTACTTAGGGAATAACATTACCAACCCGTGTTTACAAGGCCGAGACATTACGAACCCTGCCACCGAAGCACAGAACATGGATTCACTCTCTGGCACCTGCTCTCCTGATTCTAAATGAAGGCTGGAGGAGCTGCTTTTGAAGAGGTGGGCTAACAGCGAGCAGGCACCGATGCCAAGCTGATACTCTGGAGGAACTGCATACCATGGCTTTAAATACCTGCTCCCGGCACGATGAACAGCTTTGTGCTACTGAAGCTTCGGACTACTGAAGCAATGAAATCAGCTATTTTTGCCTCTAAATCCCCAAGGAACAACCTGATGAGGAGGTGGGGAGATCTTTCAAGCTCAGCAAAGTCTGAGGCTGCAACGAGGCAGCGAGGTGCAGAGGGTATGGCAGGAACACCAGCATGGGACACAGTCAGGGCTGGTCACATCATGGGTTAAGTCACAGCAGTTTTCAAAACCTCAGTTTATCAAGTGGACCCACAAAAGCAATCACACTGGACATGGTTTAGATGCATCCTCACATTAAAAATAACTTTCTACTTTTCTCTCTTATTCCTTAAACCGCTCATCCCCAAGAGCAACACAAACCACCCAGAAACACCCGGAAGAGCGGAGCACAGGTTTTCAGAGACAATCCAGACACTTCCCTCCCAGCCTCCACCTTCTGCCGATCTGCCCCCATGGCCACGTGGAAGAGCAAGCACACTTGTCTGAATGCCAGGGAGAAGTGGTGAGGTAAGCCAAGACACGAATTTTTGTTTCATACTATTCATGGTACCTGGAGGCATGAACTCCCACCCAGAGCACTCAGCCTCTCTTCCATAGAATAGCTTTCTGGGTAGATCTACTGTGGCAGACGAAGGGCTGACCCACATGACCACAAGCTCATTATCCCTTGCACATTACTCTTTGTAGGAGCACAAGGCAGTCGCTGTGTGAAGCTCCCCTCCCTGTTTTCCCTTCTCTTTGGAAGGACCACTGGCCCAGGACATTCCAAAGGGATGTTTGTGATGCACTCCTGAACCTCCCTCCTCCCCTCAGCTCTGCTCATCACACTCTTTGCTCTAACCAGGGTTCAAACCTTTGTCAGGGGCACACTGCTGCCTCTCTGCTTGCAGAAGAGCTTTGTGGATAAACTTTAATACAAGCAAGCAATTATAATACCGCAGATCAGTAATGCTACATTAAACATCATCCTAAATTGTCAACGCACTCCATGAGCGCTCCAGAGGATATCCATGAAGGTTCCTATGCTAACAGCCAGGGAAACAGGACGGGCCTTGCATCCAGCCTTGAAAGCCCTCTTCTAAATCCTCCCATTTCCCTCACAAGCTCCTTGAGCCCCAGCAGTCCTGCCCTCTGCAGTCCTGGGTTGTATTCGGCACCGCTAGGCACTCAAACCTTCCCCTGGACAGCAGAAAGCCTCTGTAAGCACTTGCAAAGCCATCAAGTTCTCCTTCAAACTACTCCCAAACTACTCAGTTTTGGAAGGGATGGTAGCAAAAGGCAACCGCCTTCTGCTTGCGTGTTACAACACAACCTGAACCAGTTCCCAGCCAGGCAGGAACGTCCCAAGCCCTAAAGGAATTCCCAGCTCCTTGCACCCCTCACAGCTTGCAGGCTCTTGCTGCTACCTTATCAGCTTCTGGGGCAAGGATGACACTTTCTGCTGCAACTCCAGGCACCTGTCTGAGGCTTCATAACCTTATGTTAAGGCAAACAATTTTTCCCTTTAATTTCTAATAGCGTTGCCAAAGGAAGCAGCCTTTGCGATACAGCCCAAAGAATCAACCAAGCATACTGTGAAGTCACGTTGGAAGACGGGTCAAAGCAATCAGTCAGTGACATCAATTGTGTCAAGTGGATTTTAAAAATACCTTAAGTGTTTTTTAAAAATACCTGGTGTTTTATTATAAAGTGCTAAGGATTTGGTTGCATTTCTTTCTTTTTTTTTCTTTTTTTTTTTTTTTTAAAGGGGCCACAATCTCTGAACACCCCTGGGAACATCACAAGAACCAAGGCAATTGGGTCCTACAGCCCTGCCATAGCATCTCTTGCAGGGATAATACACCAGTAAAAGACAGCACCAGTGTGGAAAGCACATTCCAGCAAGGGATCTCTGTGTTAAAATACAGGAGGAAAAGATGGAAAAGAAGACAGAGAAAGAAAAGAGAAAGGAGAAAGAAAAAAGCTGCATTTTGGCCCTTCTCTAGAAACACAAGGACAACTCCCTCTTCCTCTCTCTCAGTTGATCATGTCTTTTTTCATCCAGCAGAGCAGATCCCAGCTCTGCCAGTATCCTTGCCATGTCCAAGGAATTAGCATGGCTTAAACCTTTGGCATTACACGGGGAAAAAAACCCAAATAGTCACAGAAACCAAACTCCACACAACCCTGCAAAGCCTTCTCTTCCGAAACTGTTCACTTTGAGACACTGTCTGCAGTCAACAGGCACTTCCTGACCGCCGACATCCCTCCAGCAGACTCAGACTGAGCCTTATCATATCGATGGGGGCTGCAGATGAGGATCAGGAGAGGGCCAGGCTTATTTGCCAGGGCAGGGAAAAAACTAACCCTGCGGCACCACAGCCCCCTGAGTCCTCCTGCTATGGCTCCCGCTCCCCTTTCTGCACTGATTGCAAAAGCTCGCCCTTCTGCTGATTACAGTTGATGGTCCTGGCTGGTTTTTGCCCCTCTAGACCAGACCCTCTATTATCAAGGGTCTGTTTTTTTTTAAAAGGTTTGTTTTTTTGACTGCTTTTTCAGTTCAGCTAGCAAGTTTATTTTTTGCTTGGGTTCCTTCCTACCCTGTCTGGATGTGGTGATGGATTTTGGTGCTTGCCAGAATTCAGCAAAACCAGGCTCGCTGGGTAGTATTAACTTCTAACCCCTATGCAAAAAATAGCTACAATAAAGCAGAGTGAATAATATAAGCTTCACATAATGTAACTTTGATTAAAAAACACTGCCCTCTTCATCATTCCTAGGTGGTAACTCCAGAGAAACGTCCTTCCCGAGGTCTGGAAAGCCTGCAAGGTCTGGGGAGAAAAGAGCTGATACGACACCGGCACATCCCAGAGCTACTGCGGAGCCCAAAAGGGAAGGTGAAGGGAGCAAACTCAGAGGAAAAGACAACAACAGAAGAAAAGACAGATTCCTCCCTCCTCCGAGTAGCAGAATCAGTCAAAAGACAGCTTAGCAAGGCAGCCCACAGACCCTCCCAGCTTCAGCCTGGCCGCAGGACCAAAGCACCAAGGTCCATGGCAGAGAAACATCATCCTTTCCCTCGTGAGACCTTCCCTCAGATGCAAAAATCTCCATGTATTTAATTATTCTCCCCTTCACTCCTGGTGCCGGCAGACTGTGGCAGGAGCTGTTTTGTTACAGCATGCAGGAGGAGGCAGAAAAGGTTTTAATTTCACGCCTTGCACCAGGCGCTGCAATTTTGGACACTGTTTGTTATCTGACTTCTGGCCCTATCTCTGGTCCCGATGCTCCTCAGGCAGCCGCGGCCAGTTGGCTTTTTAATTTATTCTCTGCTAGGATGGGGATTCTGTTCAAGTGAGAGCCCTCACTGGCCAGGCGTGCTGTTTTAATAACAAAATGCCTTCGAGTTTGAGGTGTGACTTTGTGCCAGGTTAAGTAGAGCACCTGCCACTTCTGGGGGGCTGCAGCTCCTGTGCTGCAGCAGATGGGGTTGAAGGAAACCCCACTGCTGTAAATCACGGTTTCCTTCAACTTTTATCCACCCAGAAAGGGAAAAAAAAAAAAAAAATTACCTGGGACTAAACCAAATTCCCAAATCTCCCCCCTCCCCAGATGGCTGAACTGAAACCCTGAATCAAAGGGCCACCTCCCAAAAAGTGAGGAAGCTCACAGCTGCTGCAGTGATACCTTCATCACCACCAAAACTATGCAAGCCTCTGAAATTCCTGCTCAAGGGCCTAAGGCTGAATTTTTTTATTTTTTTTTTCCTTTGCCTACAACTGTGCCCCTGTCTTAGGAAAACCTGCTGTGGTATAAAAGCCTCCAAAACATGTGTTTGCAAGTATTTGCTCTCCCTGGTGACTCTTGGGACCTAGAAACATCAGCACGAATCTCTGCTTTTATTTTTTCAAAGGTATTTTCAGCCCCTTTCCTTGTAATTCAGACTGGAAATGTAAACAGGTCACGAAGATTGAAAGGTGCCTGTCCTTTTGTCTGTAACACTGCTGGTCCATGAACGCCCGGTCTCCAGTGCAGCCCTGCACAGCTGCGTCCCTGCTCCCCAGCAGAGCCACAGCCCGACACCTCCCATGCTTAACAAACCCCATCCTCACGCACAGCTCCTGGCAGCATCTCACCCAGGTGCTTGCAGGTTTTCTCAGGTTGCCCGGAGCCGAGTTACCATCTCGAGTGACAGGCCAGGGTGATCTTCATGCACATGAGCCACCAGCTTAATAGCACAAGAGACAGCAAGAGACCTAAAATCCATGTCAACTGATACTAACTGCTTCTGTCAGAGGAGAGACATCTTGCTATCTCCATCAGCAGCCCAAGCCCTGCTGCAACTATGTGCAGAGCCAAGCTCTTATAGAGCGACAGCACGGGGAATTTTTTGCCCCAAAACCCTCAGGTAGACACAGCGGTTGATTTTGGTCTGCAGTATGATGCAACTTGGGCTTTTGCCTACCCCAAGCACAACTTGCTCAGACACTTATGCCTGGTCTAACTTGGCCTGGTACCTCTCTGTAGCAGGTCACAGCTCACACAGATGGGATTCCCTGACAGAAGATTGTGGATGACTTGGGCAACAGATGCCCCCAGCTCTCCAGGCTGATCCTTTGCACAGCAGCAAGGCAAAGGAATTTCCTACATTTTCAGTATGAGCAAAAAGCAAGGTGTAAAGTCACATTTGCAGGCTGGGGATCTACGGCATCCATCTCATGTTGGATGGCAAAAAACCCAAAAAAGACTGAGCACCTTCAAGATGATCGCACCCCAGGAGAAATTCTCCCCAAAGTTTTTATTGTATAAAACTTCCTCCCAAACCCCAACCCCTCTCTTTGTTCCAGGGTGGTTTGTCAATACAGAGTTTAGATCTCCGGCAAAGGACTCGGGATGAAAGAAATCAAGAGTAGGTAATTGCCGCGTGAAAATGACAGCGCAGCGATTTACACAGACAAAAATGGACCGCGGAATACCAAGAGGCAGCCAACAGCGGAGAATCAATACCTCCCAAGAGGTGGGATTATTAGGGAGAGAAAGGGGCTTGAAAGATCCATAAGTGCCTGATGACTGACTATTTCCAAACGACCGTCCACTGAATGAAAATTGCCTTCGGAGGGATGCCAGGCCCTTTCCAAGGGTGTGCATTTAGCTTGGGGATGCTGCCACATCTCTGTGAGGAGCTGCAAAGCTGGGTGGTCATCGTGACCATCACTCCCCCCTGCCCTTCCAGCAAAGGTTCGAGACACCACCGCAGAGGGGAGTTCTTCTCTTTATGGGGTGCACCCTGCTCTCAGGGTGGAAGGTGCCAGGTAACATCCCAAGAAGGATTTTAGGTAAACCAGGCTCATGCATTTTGGCCTGTGCACTGTCATTTCTATTAGAAACTCATCAAAAAGAGGCAGCAGGACAAAATGTGAGTTTACAATTCTTTTGTTTTTGCCAGCATACCCAAAGCATCCCTGCAGTCATTAACAAATCAGATTTGCCAGTTCCCCTTATTTCCTATAAAAGCCAGTCATGTTCCATCAGTATCTTTTAAATAGCCATTTCCATGCTTTGCTCAACTCCTCCATGCTGCAGCCACACACAAGGTCCACCCTACTACAGACATCCCCAGAAAATTATATCTGTTTTACACCTCTTCATAATGCCATGGGAATCCACCAGGATCTCCTCTAGCACTTCCAAGTGACGATTACTTCTGTTTTCAGCCCCAGCAGAGCCCATTACCCACCCGAGCCATCCTGTTCTCCAGGGACAGACAAGAGTCTGAGCATCCTAGCAGCTAAGACAACAACACAGGACAATATCACTTTGCTTTTCCCTGGTATGGCAGGTGTATGCCTCCAAAAGCATCCTTAGGATCTGTCCCTTGAATAACATAAATTCACACACCTCCAGCCAAATATCTGCCCTCCAAACATGGAGGGAGCTCGTTTTCAACAAGCATGCCTCTGGGCATTTCAGCTTTTCATCGAGCACAGGTTTCACACACCCAGCAGCTCTCTGCCAAAAGCAGGTTGCTGAAAACACAGGCTGGGAGCTGCTCTCAGTGGCTTGGGGGAAACTCATGTTCGACTTAGCGCTAAGTACACTCAAAATACAAAAGTTGTCCCTGGATGAAAGCAGACAGGAGACCCAGGAGTCTCATTTTCTCAGGGGATAGCCAATTGCTCACAGCATATCTGGGTAGGAAAAATGAGTAAAAGTCAGATCAGCTATCTCCTTCTCTGACTACCATGCAGCTCCAATGTCTGCACATCTGGGTTTGGTTTTCCTTTTTTTGTTTAAAACATTTTTCAAAGGTGAAAACATAAATAAGATTTTGGAGGGGGAGAGGAGGGAGATCACAATGCAAGCAAGACAGGAGTGAGGACCCTAAAAGAACAATTTTTGAAATATGAGCAGGAAAGAGTTTGTCCAGGGACAGCTTAGATGTACTATTTCTTTTGCAAAGGAAGGTAAAAAGAGCTGTTCTATCTCTGGTTTTACACCATTTAGTTCATCAGCCTGGACAGGAGCTATACAGCAGGAAAAGAGCAATGCACGACATGGTCTCTGAAGACTTCTTCCAGCAGAGTTTCTTCTATTACTATTTATTTTCTATTAAAGGTATACAGGAGGAACTGAAAATGAAGTTTTGTTTTTTAACTGAAGGAGCTATTTGCTAGCACTTAGCTCAGACTAGGGAAGAAACATCAAAAACTAAGGACTCATGACTCTTGGAGAGGAGTAGAGAGGGAACTGCGCATGGAGCCTCTGTCCTGGAGCTGCTTTGGCACACTCGGCTCAGCACCACTGGTTTCACAAACTGCACTTGGAGCTCCTCTGGGAGCCCAGGGATGAGGGACAGAGAACAGCAGGAGCTGAGAAAGGGGAGAGCAGCAGCAGAAAACTCTTCCAACCAACCCCATGTTGGCTAAGAAAACTTTTCCCTGCAAGCTTTCCAGAGAAATTACTTTCTTCACAGAAAAAAAAAAAAAAAAAGACCCCAAAAAAACAGAACAAAGAAGAAAAGGGCAACTCAACCCTTCCATTTTTGAGGTTAATAAAAGGTACAGCATTTAACCTTTATACACACAGGATGACCCAGTGTCTGCTGAGGGCCAACAGACTAAAACAAAACAGCAACCAACATTAAAAATAAGGAAAATTCAAGTGGGAATAGGAAAAACAAGTTCTAAGGAGAGCTCATTTCATACCTACACAGACCTTCGTGGCTTGTGGTACTCTGCATCCTCTGACTGTGAGCAGATGTCGTGCTTTCCTACGCACAAGAGCTAAACAGCAGCAGTTGGTGCAGGGGACATGGTTGGAGAATGCACAGGTCTTGTAGGCTCCACCTGTGCCCTCAGCACGTCCAGTTTGCAGACCTGAGTCTGCATGAAGGGCAGATCACATTGCTGTACTTAAAATTATAACTAAGAGAACAAATAGGCTTATGTCGGGTCCACGTACCTTCACTGTGATTTTGAAAGCACAAAAATGAACAAAAGGTGTCCTTGAATCAGAAAACCAATGAATGAGACCTGCAAGGAAGCCCAACAGTCCAAAGAACCCACCAGATACCAGCTGTTTCCAAGATACTATCCCTCCCTCAAAGCCTGGATGAGAGGCAGTGAATGAACACTCAGTAGCAACACATGTGGGCTATTTTGGGCCAGAAAGAACAAATGCCAGAGTTGGAATGGTGTAACAGTGTTAGCCAAATAACCGTAGTGACATCGGTTCTGGAAACGCTGTGCTGGAGGCAGGATTTCACTGCCCGACACAGCATCAGCCCCTGGGCACAGGCAGCAGGAGCAGACCCCCAACAACAGCACACTGTCTGTCCCTCTGGCCACCTCTGCTTTGTCCTCCCAGCACCCCAAAATGGAGGCGGTACGGACCAACCACCTCACATGGTCCCAGTTAGAACAACTTCACAGCAGGGAGAGCAATGTCAGGTCACAGCACCATAGAATCATTTATATTGGAAAAAAAAACCCTTTAAGATCATGGAGTCTGACTGTAAACCTAACACTGACAAGTTCACCACTAAAGCACGTTTCTAAGTGCCACAGTCAGGTAGCAAAAGGATAACAGAAGGGAGATATAGCAACAACATACGCTATGAACTGTAAAGAGCTGCTAAAGGTAAGCATGCCCACTGAAGCAAAACGCTGAAGTCAAAAGAAAATTCACCTGGATGAGGATAACCCAGAAACAAACATTCAGGTTGTAGCCCAAACTGCACATACGGTTATGAATAAAAACGAGAGAGAGGACTTTTGATATCTTGGTGTAGTTCTTGTTTTCTACACATTCAATGTACGCTTGGTTCGGGTCTTAACCAGGAAATGAAAATAAAAGCACCTTGTCAAAGTCACGATAAGGAGGGGGATTTGGGGCAACGAATGATGCCCGTTAATTGTCAGTTGTAGCCAGTCCCCAAGAGGTGAAAGAAGAAATGCCAGCCTGGCACTGGTGCAGTATTTAACCCAACTGCAGATCTGCTCCCATACACTGTTGGTGCCCACCTGCTCTGCCAGCAAAATCCCATTAAAATGGAACAAGCAAAATGATGTTTCAAGAACACATCTACTTCAAAACAGCTGCACCCAGCAAACATTATGTGGCCTAAGACTCAAATGTTCTTCTTCTTCCCATCAGTCAGGCTCGGTGAAGGATTTGCTGTGTGGGTTTTGTTTTGTTTATTACTTCTAATGACTTTCTCATTATCATTTCGCTGTGAAACATAAACGATGGTTATGGGAGAAATCATATTATTTGGATGGCTTTATTAAATTAGAGAGCAAATCTGTGTATATTTCTGGCTCAGGATAAATGTTTGAACTTTGAGAGGCCAAAATTCATTTTCAGACAAAGCCGTTTTCGGAAGCTCTGGAATCAGTGGTTAAATTTGCCCTCAGCTGCAAGGGAGATGTATGGGGGTATTTCTCAATTTAATCCCTCCTAGCGATTTAACCAAATCACTAAACCAAAACCCCACTTCTAGATCCATTTATGAGAAACTAGAGACTTGCGGAACATAATGGAGAAATAAAGGCAAAATAGCACTGAAAAAAATATAAGTCATCCTGCCTCTGTGCCCCCATTCCCCTAGTCCTCACATGGGGACTTCATTCAGCTCACGTATTTTCTGGGAGTGAAATCACTGTCTTCACACATTCACAACAAGAGCTGAAAAAGTGTTTATTCCTACAGATACCGCTATGGCTGATAACACCAGTACAGGTCCACCAGAAATAGTAACAGCAGCCAGCAGATGTGCAAACGGGTAACCGCACCGGTACAGGTTACCTGCAAGAATTAAGAGATGCGCCACTTAAAATATACAAGGAGATGTCTGGCACCTTATCTGCACTAGGGTTCCTGCAGGACCACTGGCAGGACTCAGCTGGTGGTGACAGTGGAAGAAAAGTGAGTGTGAAACACACACAGGACGAGAAAGCTGTTGCTAGATGGGCAGATGAGGTTGCAGTTTCCTCCTCTTTTCCCTCCCTCCCTCCTTCCCTCCCTCCCTCCTTCGCTCCTTCCCTCCTTCCTTCCCCCCATCCAGCACAGCCCCGGTTTCAAGCTCAACCCGGTAAGTCCCTTTCCCCTCCACCTCTTTCTCAGACAGCAAAGAGGTGCTTTGCAAAGGGGTTCTCCTTCTCCCGGTTTTTTTTTTCCTCTCCCTTTTTTTCCCCCCTTTCCAAGCCGAGCAGAGATGCTCCCTGACCCACCGCCGCACCGGGCATCCCTCCCGCCCGCACGGCGCTAGGGTAGGGACGCTCGGGCAACGCTCCGGAGAAGCTTCTTCCCCATAAATTAAAAATTAAGAGGAAAAAAAAAAA
>NW_020799106.1:7153291-7159782 GCF_003259725.1 Athene cunicularia
CTCCCTCCCTCCCTCCCTCCCAGTGCCAGGAGGGGACCAGAAACCAAATACATTTTCCAGGCATCAAATCAAAGGGCCCCCCAGCTGTTTAAGACCAATACCTGGCACTGGAATAAACCTGTTAAAAAGAATAAATTCCCCCAAGCACACCCAAAGAGAAAAAGCAATAGAAAATCGACCCCGATAAAAGGTCTGTTAAATGAAAGCATTTTTGGCATGCCAACCCAAAATATACAGCGTGCAACAAGTAATCTTTGTGAGAGGAATCCCTGCTGGAAAAAGAGAGCCAGGAAGAGGAGGGGAAATGTTTGGGATCCTCTATTCACCATTAGGGTGGGGAATGTGATATGAACTACAAGGAACAGGCTCTGAAGCACTCAGACACGCCTGTGGACCCCAGGACCCCAAAGACAGACAGTCTCAAGAAGCCCAAGCATCTTGTGGGAGTACCAGTACTCAGGATGAGGAGAGACACAGGCCAGGACTATGCCAAGCTGGAAGCAAGTAAAATCTATTCTGCTAATAATTCATAAATCAAGAGCAAAGGGACTTGGGGGGAAAAAAAAAAAAAAAAAAGAAAGAAAGAAGGAAAGGGGTAGTTTTTCAACCAGGGGCAGTTCCATGACGTTGGCCATGAGCAGCTGTACTCACAGCTGCTGGAGGATAGAAAGCAGGATTCAGTTCTACCTGTACTCTGTCTAGGGTAAAATACAACTTGCTATCTTTCCACCACAAGCTGGAGACAAGTAGAAGTGCTGCCTCGGGCATCCCGGCCAGCCCTGGACATGCCTCACCCCTCCGCTCCAACATCACACGGTCGGTGGGCAGCAGGAGCTGCTCCACCAACTCCACAGCCAGGGGATGCCCACCCCTTGCACAAGGCAAAAGGAGGGGAAGAACGAAGGTGTTGAAAGAAACTGAGGCAGGCAAACCCAGGACAGCTATCATCCCCTCTGACTAATCCTTTCTTTAAGAAGGAGCTGCAGGAACACAAATACTCTTTTTCACAGTGGTGCAGTTTCCTTGGGAGAGACTCTGGTTCATCCTGGAGCACACAGTAGGAAACACGGGACCACCAACATGTCTCCACGTCCTCCTAAGTGCCCTGGGCAGCAGCCCTGCAGTCTTCCCAGAAATTTGCACACAGCAACTATGAAGGAAGGAGGCCAACCCGTAGCTGTCTGAGGTTTTCCTGCCAGCTCGGGTTAAAGTTCACGTTTCAGCAGGATCCATTTAACTTTTAGTGTCAGATGCACTAAGGGCATGTAAATTGTTGCTACTTCATCTGGTTTGATTCCGTCTTATCTGGCTGTAAGTCACTTTTTTTGCAAGACTGTGGGTCAGTCTCAAGGGTTTGGAGGGAACTGTCATCTGTTGCATTATTTTGTCTGGGTTATTTTAAATCTTAGTGCTCTGATGGAACAGCAAGCGCAGCTGTGACAGACCTTATGCAGGTGGTGAAATACATGGCCACAGAAGCATGCTGCCTGTGGATATCAAACCTGTGGCTATTGCTTCACCTAACGCCAGCCCGTTGTCCTACATGGACCAGGAGAAGCTGGAGACTTCTGTCCCAGGGACTGTTGGGCAGGGTCCAGCTCCCCTGCTACTGACCCCTCTTTCATTTAGTAAACATGTCACACAAATAAACACAGAAACAGCTGGATCTGCAATGAACTAAAGATGTGCAACACCCACAAAAGAACAAGTTAAAGCCTCCTTCTCTCAGACCTTCTGAGAGCTGCAGGTCACTGCCATGTGTCACTGCTACCATTTCCCCTCCAAGGACTCCCACTGGTTTTTACTAAAAACCCCCAGACACTCAAAAGCACGCTGCTTCTTCTTTTCTGCAAGTGAGGTGCTTTGGTACTTGCGGTCAGATTTTTTTTCAGTGAGTGCCAGGCAGCTCCTCTTCTTCCTCCTCTATTTTCTTCCTCCTTCTCACACCCTGCCAGGGTGTCTGCTGCCACAGCCCAGCAGGTCTCTGGGTTTTCTGACACCTGCCGTCCCCACCAAAGCCACGGTCCCACCTGGGACCCAAGGAGCAGCAGTATGGCACACAAGGGGCTGGAAGCTTGTGGCAAAGATCCTTTGCTAATTAGCAATGAGACCCACTCAGCTGTTGCACAGAGTAATGCTATTAGTTTATTCCCCCCTTCAAGGTGAGGAACTTTTCTGGGTAGCTGAACAGCTGGAGATTAACATCTCCTTCCGTAAAGCATCTCTGCTAATTATTTGTAGGACATGGCTGCAACCAATTGGCCTAAGGCAGGCCAGGAAGGCTATAAACTACACCAGTTTTCCCCACACGTTACGGTGTAGTAACAGAAGTGGTGTGAATGGGATTAAGTCAAAGGTGTGAATCCTCCTCACAGTCCCAGTGCAGAAGGACCTAAAGCAGAAGACATTGTCTCTGCATCGAGGCTGAACATCCTGGCATCCCCAAACATCCTGTGGTATTTAATCTGCAGGTAGAGAGGGGAGCATTCACATTCCTGAGCTTGTATGAAAACACTAGTTATGACCATTTCTTACCTTCCCCACAAATTCTTTAAGACATCTCTTAAAGGGGGGGGGGGGCGATTGGGGGTGGTGCGTGCAAAAAACCCAAACCTATTGACTCTGACAACCCTTTTTTATTCTGTACATGTCCAGTTGTATCATATTTCTAAACCCACAGCCAGGCAGATGTTTCAGCTGCTCAAAAGGAAATCACGGATGTAGCCAAGAACAGGCAAGTTGGGGTACGGTGCCTGAAAGCAGCTTCCCACTGCCTGTGTGGAGAAGCCTGCACTGAACAAAAGGTTCAGCCACAGTGGACGGCAACGTCCATGTTTCACACACCACCTGCACAGCACACCTAGGAATAGGGTTGCAACATGAAACACACTGATGAAGAACTGATGTGACACTCTTCCAGCAAACTCCTGTGTCCAGGAACAACGTCCTACTTCTTACACCAAAAAGACAGAAATCCTATAAATGCATTTACCCTTTGAAAAACATCTCTTGACACCAAATCAATGGAAATAACTTGCACCCTTTTCCCACAAGAAGCTGGTAAAACACTTGCTTCAAGCACAAGGAGGGGTTTGTGGTCCCCTCTCTTCCAGTCCTTATCACCCCCTTCATTCCTGGCCACAGTTTTCCAGAAGCAAAAGCACCCCAGAGGATCCAAAGACCACACCAAATGAATGAGGAGACATTGGAAAAGAAGAAGAGTGACTTTGCCAACCGTATTTTTCTGAACTCCTAGAAAGGAAGAAAGAGAGAAGCCAAGCCTCCTTGGGAAGCAAAGCCTTTAAGTTAAATGTATCATGAAAAAGAAAACTTCTGTCACTGCTTAAAAGGTTTTTGACAGGTCTTCATTTGTAACCCACAAACAAATGCAGTTTCTCATGCTCCATGAACTCTAATATCACTTCATAGCAGACCTGAACCCAACTCTCCATTGAAAACCCAGAGAAGCAACCACATTAAAATAGCTCTCTCCACTGCTTTTGGGCACACCAGAAATCTTTCATTTCAGGAGCTGCACTTAAGTGCCTGGGAGCACAACCTGAATAGATAGAAACGGCTGCTCAAAATCATTTCAATAGCTTTGGGTGGACCAGTTGCTGTTAATTCAAGCCTAACAAACATGGTATTATTATACAAGACAGAAAGAAATAGTGCTTTGCCCTATTTAGGCTACAGACAAGTTTCAGAAACATCTTTTGTGACTTAGTTGATGATAGAGACTGGCCATAAGCCAACAGTTCAGACCTGCATAGCCATCTAAGAGCCCCCCGCCACCTAGGAGAAGGGGTGCAGAAAGCAAAGAGAAGAGTCATCCACCACACACCAGGGTTAGGGATAGAGGGGAGAAATAAGGACCCACTCCAGACCAAGGACCTCAAACAGCATGTGACACAGCAGGTGGGACAATCTCCTTCATGCCTTGCTCTGTAAGAAGGCAGTTGTTCAGAGAGGCAAACCGAACAGGCAGCTTCTCAACACGTGTGTCTGTGGCAGTCTGCCTCAAAAGTAACGTCAACGGGCATGATGCCAGAGTGGTGCCAGCACAGCACGATGCCGAGATGCAGGCTCTTGTCAAAAACTATATTTGAGAGATGGCCAACAGCCACAGAAATGCACAAGCCAGGCCCCATCTCCAGGAGAACGGAAAGATGAATGGAAACAAAGAGAAGGCCATCTTCTAGGTGATGGAGAAGCTGAAGAACCAACATCCCACAACAACCCAAAAGATATGGATAACATGTCCACTGGCCACAGACTTTGCATCCAGCTTGAAAGCTCAAAACTAGCTGCAAAACCACTCAGAATCAGTCCTTGGCTACCTGCTCCACAGCTCACACCTTTCATCCTTGCTCATACATTTAAAAGTTTAGCCAGCACGACCTGTGTACTCAGACAGTCCCTTGTAGGAGATTTACAGCCCAGGTAGGTGTGGAAATTTATATTTCATCTGCACAATGCAAGCAGTGCATTTTCACCTCTTAATTTTTTTGTTAATCTTGGTTTCGTGCTTTCTTTCTGCAGAGTTCCCAAGATTTTGTGTAATCTACTAACTCACCCCTCCTTCTGAAAGCAGGATGAGTGGCTACAAAGTCCAGGTTTGTCACCAGCCAGAGGAATCCTCTAGAAAGAAAACCTGCAGGAGAGAGATAAGAAGCATCTCCTCCACTCATCGGAATTCAGGAAAAAGACCAAAACAAATATTAATGAGAGGCACTTAACTGCGCCTGTTCAGCAATCAATAATGCACAACAAGGGACGCAGTCGGGCCATGCACTTCACGCCGTCGCTGTGCTGGAGGTCCCAGATGGAGGGGTCTTCTGCTAATCCCCTCCTCGAGGTTGTACCGGCAGCTCTCCACGCCCCCATCCCCTTCCACGGTCTCCCTCCATTAGAGAAGCAGGGGACCAGAGCAGTGACTAACATCTCGCAGTTGTGTTTAATAATTACATTCATCCCAACTAGCCACGTTACTTTTTTTTTTTTTTTTTTAAATTAATCTAGACCTTCCAATTATTCAAACATATCAGCCATTTGGCCATGCCAGTGAACACTCTGGAGCCTTTCTCCATGGATGGGTGGCATTTGCACAACAGGTGTCAGAGGGAGGGGGTACAGGACTGCTTGGTGGGGCTCCACTCTGACACCCTGCACGGGGAAGGGGTGAAGTGGGAGGGTGTGATCACAGATGGACGCAGTGAAACGCTGTCCGAGCTGCAGGGGCTTGTCTGGAGAGCGGACTGATGCCTGCAAGAGTGGAGATTGCAGCTCAGGAACCTATTTACCTTTCTGTGCCTGTTTCACACAAAACCTTCATCTGCCACTAGTTCAGCTTCTCCTCCATGTCACCCCTACAGGGACCGTCTCCCACTCCTGCCCACAAGCACCGAGCAGAGGACGGTGGCTGGGGGGACCCGAGGGGGTTCTCCCCTGACCTCCCACTCTTCCAACAGGATTCCCGGGCTGGCATTTGAGGGTGCTTCAGCGGGTCCTGCGGTGCAGGCTGCAGGAAAAGAATGGCTTTCAGCTCAATTACCCTTCACATTCCAATTCCATAACGCTCCAATGAGGTTTTTTTTAACCAACCTCCCCCCCCAAAAAAGCACGCCTGTCGCAGCCCAGCCTCAAGCGCAAACGTGCAGAAAGGACACAACTTGCAGCCCTTGCAGCTGGTGTGAGCCTCGGCTCTCCTGTCCCTCCTGCCCACCTTTCCTGAAGGTCTCCTCTAGGCTGCCTTTTCCTCTCCTTGCCAGGCACTCTCCTGCCAGGGATTGGGCTCCTTCTTGCTCTTCTTCCAGATTTTGCTTGACTCTTGAGCTCCCAAGCCCAAAACACCAAAGATCAGGCTCCTCGGAAATGCACGTTAGGTGCAAGCAGAAAGCACCGTCGCTGCTGCTTGGACCACCAAACACTCCTATATACCTCACAGAGACAGAACAACGCAGCGCAGCCACTTACACCCCTCTCTTCAGAGGTACATGCAATAAGAAAATAAATGCAGTGAAAGATTCCCTGCTTCATACAACTAAAAGTGAAAAATAGATCTGCTATCTTCCAGAGAAGAGTTGACCTCCTCCTGACATCATCTAAGCAGGTCAAAAGACGACGTGCGAGCACACAGCAAGACACTAGTTAAGATGATGATGAAGGACATGCTCTGGAGGTGCAACCTTGCTGAAGAAGTACTGTTTGCCCTACAGATAGGGGTAGGTCTTGTGTTCAAGGTCCTCAGAATTCTTCCTTACAGAGGCGGCCATCCCAGCCCGTCCCCTGAAGCTCATGCAGCCCTCAGACCTGAGGAGGAATTTGCATGCAAGGTAGACGTGCTTGGAGACAATGCTGCAGCTATGTCCTACAGGGCAGAGACATCCCCCCCTTGCATGATGCCTGGTCTTTAGCCCCAACACCATTTCCCTGCTGACTGCAAGGACTGGGACGAACTGCAGTATTGTAGTCCTTGGGGGGGGGGGGGC